>NW_006408665.1:3931292-3938032 GCF_000296735.1 Chrysochloris asiatica | reverse complement strand
TGTTCCCTCCGGACAATATGTCCAAAGTATGAGCGAAGAAGCCCAGCCATCTTGGCCTCCAAGGAGCACTCTGGTTGCACTTCTTCCAAAACAGATCTATTGGTTCTTTCCGAAGTCCATGGCACTTTCAGTATTCTCCTCCAACACCACAACCCAAACGCATCAATTCTTCTACGATCTTCCTTATACACTGTCCAGCTTTCGCATCCATATGAGGAATAAAGGAATGGGGACGGGGAAATGAAAGAATAGCGAAAACTATAGTAGTCAAGATGTGGTGGAACCAAATTGTGGTTTTCTAATTCATTACTTATTTTTTAAGAACACTCCTCTTATTATTTCCATTAGTAAGTCCTTCCTACCTCATTCCTTGCCACCCACACTACCTCTATACCACCCATACCATAAATTAATGGTGTAGCTCATTCTGAACTGTCCTACACTAGTTGTACTGTCAATGCATAGTGACTCGATAGGACAGAGTAGAACTGCACCATAGGTTTTGTTGTTGTTGCTAAGTGCCATCGAGTCAGTTTTGACTCATAGCAACCCTGTTTAGGGTTTCCAAGGAGTGACTGGTGAGTTTGAACTACCAACCTTGTGGTTCAAATCGATCTTGCAGTCTAGTGCTTTACCCCACAACACCACACTGGATTTTGTGGATTTACAATACCACAAATCTTTACAGAAGCAGCCTGTCACATGTTTCTCCCTTTGAGTAGCTGTTGGATTTGAACTGCTGACCTTTTGGTTAGCAGTCAGTCTCTTAGCCACTGTGCCACCAGGGGTCCTTTAAGAGATCTCAAATGAATGCAAAATCCTGTGGGGATATGGAGGAACTGTGGAATCAGTCCAATCTATCCTTTTCAAAATTTCTCTTTGTTGATTTTTAGCTACAAAGCATTTGTTCTTTGTCTTTGGTAGATGTTAGTGTTGAATAAGAAATATAATTATCATCCCTAATTTCAAATTATCACAGGTTTTTACCCCAATCATATCATCAGTTATCATGAATTCCTCTTTAACCTGCAAATAAATGCAGTTATTTTAAAGCTGATCGAAATTAGAATGATGCATCAGAAATCTTTTAATTCATGGATTGCCTCAGGAATCTTATTGTAATTTTTCTTAATTCTCAGTTGATTTATATAGCATGCCCACTTACGATATATGTAAGTTCCAAAGACCAGGTCATTATGGGGAAATTGACATTACACAAAAATGGAGGATGACTGTATCAGATCACAAAATGGAGAATGACTCATGTGATATAACCGCCAAATTACATCATCATGTAGCTGTCAAATCACATCTTTACATAACTGCTACACTACCAAGAAGCATGGCCTAGCCAAGTTGATGCATAGTTTTAACCATCACAGACAGTGTTACTCTTGCCTTGTGCCTTGGCATTTGTACAACATTAATGCACAAACTAGTTGGATAGTAATTTTTTTTACTAGTCTCATAAGTGCAAAATGTTGGATCATGAGATACATGATAAAGGAGGAATAGTTGCATTGACTTAACAATTTACAGTTTTATAAGATGCTGAGTAAACACAGACATTGAAAAAGGAACTGAAATTAAAGGAGCGCTAGATTTATACTCAAAAGATAAGTGCTTCAGACTGATTTTTCAACAGTTATCGTCACTTTTCTGAGGAAAAACTTGGGTAGGTAGGATTAAAGTCCCCTGGATTTAGTTGACTGATACGGACATCAGGGACAGGTTACCTTTAGGTAACCAAAAGCTGTAGAAGGCTAAAAATGAAGAGTATTTTGAGCTGACCTTAGCTTGAAATTATAAGTTGAGCAATGATGAGTACTCTGGAATAAACGAAAAATCTTTGTGGTGTTGAGAAACACAGACAAGAAAGGAAAATTAGATAAGCAGAAATTCCAAATGTGTAAACAACACATTGTTCAAAAACATGTCTCCAAAGTTGCTTTTGCTGACAAGTATACTTTAAAACCATAAACTTCAATTGGTAAATAAAAATATTTAATGTGGGACATTGATGTAAATTTAAAAACATTGTCATGATTAGACTACCTGCTCTTAGAGATGGTGGAGAGAAATTAAGTTTTGGGCCTTTTTAAAAAACAAAACAAAACAAAAGAAACCTATGATTAATTCATCCATAAAGAAGACAATTCAAAATTCTGAAAAATATGCAGTGTTAGCCTGCTAATTTTTAGTCATGCTATTAGATTTCAGGGTCACCCTTGGTTAGCAAATGTATCACATTGCTGCTATATTCTGCTTGTGAATGCAAATTATTTAACAGCCTGCCACCAAATTCTTTCACCAATTGATTACCTAATACTAAGGTGCTACATGTTCATTCTGCTGCTGGGTGGGTGTTCTTCAATTTAACCTGAGAAAATTTTCAGACAACAGACAAGACTCTTCTAGATTAGTAAATGTGTCAATGGATCAATACTAAACTCTGTGCTTCTATTGAATTATTCATCCAATTAGCAATTCTGCCTTCATTTTATTAGAACAATTCATTTTTATGTCACCTGAAGAGTTGGTTAAAAAAAAAAAAATCTATAAAAGGAATGATACTGAATTAGCTTATCTCTAAAAGCCTTTTGTAGCACATTTGTACTATTCTAAAACATTAGGAATTTCTCAAAAAATAAAGAACTTATGAGTTTCATTGCCACGTTTTAAAAGAAAATTAACTACAACTGATAATCATCTTTCTTCCCTTTATTTAGAACATTTTAAAAACTGTTGTCTTTGTTGTTGTTAGGTGCTGTTGAGTTGGGTCCGACCCATAGTCATCAGGTATAGGATTTTCAAGGAGCGGCTGGTGAGCTTGAACCACCAACTGAGCTTGCATTCTGGCACATTAACCTATAGTGCCACACCAGTAGTCCCTGGTATGTGCTCAACAAAACAAAAAACTTTCTAGGGAATGACATTTGAATTATGGTGTTGGAGAAAAATATTAAAATACCGTGGGCTACCAGAAGAACAAACAAATCTGTGCTGGAAGTAGTACAGCCAGAATGCTCCTTAGAAACCAAAATGGTCAGACTTCATCTCTCATACTTCAAATATGTTATTAAGAAAGGACCAGTCCCTAGAGAAGGACATCATGCTTGGTAAAGTGGAGAGACAGTGAAAAAGAGGAAGAACTCTGCCGGATGGATTGGCATAGTGGCATCAGCAATGGGCTCAAGCTTAAAAACAATTGTGAGGCTGGCGCAGGACTGAGCAGTGTTTTGTTCTATTGTGCCTAGGGTTGCTATGAGTAGGAACAGACTTCACTACACCTAACAACAGGGAATAGCAAAAGTTTGAATTATTTCCTCCTTTTCAAGGAGCTCTGGTAGCGTAGTGATTATGAATTAGGCTGAGAACCACAAGGTCAGCAGTTCAAAACTACCAGCTCTTCCACCAGAGAAAGATGAGGCTTTCTGTTCCTGTAAAGATTTACAGCCTCGGAAACCCTGTACAGGGCTTCTATGAGTCAGAACCAACTCCACGGCACATAACAACAACAACAATTTAAGACTTACACATTTGTTGGAACCCACTCTTCTTAAAATTTTGTTCTGTGATTCAAAAATTAGTATTGGTATCATTATTGCCCCATGAGTAAACTCTAATGCAACACAATGGGCCAGCCATTATCTTGACAACCCCCAGGAACAATCTGTAGATTGTAGGAGGGGTTGATGGTAACATGGGCAATTACATGCAAATTCACATCCTTGTATCATTTTTGTCCTTGTAGTGAAGTCTTGGTGTGGCATTGCTGGATGGAAAAAATCAGTTTGAACTGCAGGTTGGCATTTCAAGCAAACCAGCTACCAACCTCCTCAGAAACCCTATACAGGGTCGCTATGGGTTGGAACCAACTCAATGGCATTAAACAGTAACAACAAAGTGGAGCCTGGTGTGACGTTGTGGGTTAATGCATTGGATTGAAAGGTCGGCGATTCAAGTTCACCAGCTGCTCTTCGGAAACCTTATACAGGGTCCCTAAGAATCAAAACCGACTCGACGTCACTTAACAACAACAGCAGTGGTCACTGCAATAAGTTGTTCTTGTGAGACTGCCCACTCTCTAATTCATTGTGTCTCACATAGTCAACAATGAGGGCATTTTCTTACCAACACAAAATAAACATTTTAGCTTTTAATTCAGTTTTCAATGTGGTCAATAATTTCCTGTTGCTTATTTCCATTGATATGACATCTAAAGTACCTATTATATAGGAAAAGTTTCTGCTGGTTTAATAGATTATAATTAAGGAGCAAACTGTTTATTTTCTTATTAGCTAAAAATACTGACAAAGTGAATGTCAGTGGTGTTCTGTTGAGTAGGCTCAAGATTTCCAAGGCTGTAAATCTTTATGGAGCTCTGGTAGTGTAGTGGTTACGAGTCGGACTGCCACCGCAAGCTCAGCAGTACGAAACTACCAGAGGTTCTGGGGGAGAAAGATGAGGTGTTCTGCTCCCGTAAAGATTTACAGCTTCGGAAACCCTGAGCAGGGTCACTATGAGTCGGAATCGACTCCACAGTACTTAACAACAACAACAACAACAAATCTTTATGGGAGCAGAAAGTCTCATCTGTATCACAAGGAATGCTGTTATCAGCCTTGTCACCCAGTATGCTACCAAGGTTCCTTTGCAGAGTAAATGGGGGAGAATGTCTTCTTCTGACTGACAGGATTGATTTTCTGTTAGAGTCAAGTTACTTTTCAAATTTACTTCTCACTTAATGATGTGACTAATTATGTAAAAACCTGGATAAAGTTTAAAATATACGACAGGGATAGGAGTACAAGATAGCTAGTGGGATAAGATTAGTTTTTGGATAAGTTTATTACACTATTTGTGATATTTGTCAAATAGTCCCTGGTTCATCCCCTTAATTTTTAAATTATTCAATTCTATTCACTTTAGAACTTGTCTTTCCAGATGTACTGTATACTATCTGGACAGACTGTACTGTATTTTATTTTGACATCTTAAATTTCCCAGAGATTTTGAACAGAGTCATCTTTCTTTTAGGGCTACAATTTTAGCTGATGTCTTTTCTACTATTCCTTCATCAAGCAACAATTACTGTTCAATAATACTATCACTACTACACTATATTATTTAAAAACTTGGTGAAGACTTTCTCTCTTAAATAACAACTGTATTGCATATAAGTCACATGCCATAAAATTCTCCCAGTTTAAGTTCCCAATTCAGTAGTTTTTAGTATATTCACAGGGTTGCAAAACCATCATCACAACCTAATATTAGAATATTTTCATCATCCTAAAAGAAATGCCTTTTGTATTAGCAGTCCCTCGTCAGTCCCCTTAGTCCATGACAACCATTAATCTACTTTCAGTCTCTGTGGATTTGCCTATTTGGAGCATTTCATATGAATTAAATCTTCCAATAGGTAGTCTTTTTTAACAGAAGTGAAGTCTCTCTTGACCACGTTGAATTCACTCCTGACTTGAGTTCCATTCTAGTTCTTCTAATTCTGTAGCTGACCTTCCGTCTTGAACTTTTCTTGATGTGGACAAGAGTCCTTTCTGAATGTACAGTGAAAAATTCAACCTGGCTCTTAACACTACTCATTTCCCCTTAAGTTGTCCCCCCACCCCGCACTTTGGAATACATTAAACAGTTTTCTGTTTATATCCAAATAACTCCTTCACATCCAGGCCTACTTAAAATTGTGCCTCTTTAGAACATCTTTCCTAAAATCCAGTTCTCAGTAATTGCTTCTTCCATTGAGCTTTTAGTTCTCTGTTTTTCCTGCTTTGTAATTTGTAATTACCTCTTCTGAGTTTTCAGTGAAGAGAATATCCCTAAACCTACCTAAAGACAGTATTTTTGTGTCTTTATGATTTCTACTCTTCTATTGGGCAGATAGTTGTTCATCTCTATCAAATCCTGACTGTGTGGCATAATGTATTTCATTAATTCAACAAATGCCTTTTGCAGCTTTGTTGAGATATAATTACTTATATTGACAGTGTACAATTCAATGATTTTTAGTAAATTCATAGAGTTTTTAAACATTGCCACAATCCAGTTTTAGAACATTTCAATCACTCCTAAAAATTCCTTCAAGCCCATTTGCAGTCAATCCCCTTCCACCTTCAGCCCCAGCCCCTAATCTATTTTTGACTCTATGTATTTGTCTTTTCTGGACACTTTATGTAAACGTGATTATATATATAGATTTTTGTGTCTAGTTTCTTTCACTTAACATAATGCTTTTAAGGTTCTTTCATGTTGTAGCATGCATCAGTATTTCATTCCTTTTGATTTTAAAATATTTAATTATATTCAGTTTGAACTGCAATGTCAATTGTTCAAATTCACCAGCCATTCCTTGGAAACCCTACACAGGGTCGCTACAAGTCAGAACCAACTTGACAGCACTTAACGACAACAAACATCAATTATATTTGGAGTCTTGGTATAGCATTGTAGGGTAAGTACTAGACTGCTAACCACAAGGTCGGCAATTCAAATCCACCAGTTGCTTCTTGGAAACCCCGTTCAGCATTGTTATGAATCAAATCTGACTCGACAGCACTCACCACCACCAACAATTATGTGGATATGTTGCTGTTGTTATTAGGTGCCCATGGTATTTTCAATAGGCTCATATGGATGTGAAAGCTGGACAGTAAATAAGGAAGATCGTAGAAGAATTGATGCCTTTGAGTTGTGGTGTTGGAGGAGAATACTGAAAGTGC
>NW_006408665.1:3929309-3931192 GCF_000296735.1 Chrysochloris asiatica | reverse complement strand
TATTTGTCTTTTCTGGACACTTTATGTAAACGTGATTATATATATAGATTTTTATGTCTAGTTTCTTTCACTTAACATAATGCTTTTAAGGTTCTTTCATGTTGTAGCATGCATCAGTATTTCATTCCTTTTGATTTTAAAATAATATTTAATTATATTCAGTTTGAACTGCAATGTCAATTGTTCAAATTCACCAGCCATTCCTTGGAAACCCTATACAGGGTCGCTACGAGTCAGAACCAACTTGACAGCACTTAACAACAACAAACATCAATTATATTTGGAGTCTTGGTATAGCACTGTAGGTTAAGTACTAGACTGCTAACCACAAGGTCGGCAATTCAAATCCACCAGTTGCTCCTTGGAAGCCTTATTCAGGGTGGTTATGAGTCAGAACTAACTCAAGAGTACATAACCACCAAAAGAATTGATTTTTACTTATGATTTCCCCATGTGACAAAGTAAAATGGCCCCATAGGGTTTTCTAGGCTGTAATCTTTATGGAATGGAATAATCAGGTCTTTCTCCAGTGGACTTCCTAGATGGGTTTGAACCATCAACCTTTGATTAGCAGCTGCGTACTTGACCACTTAGTCACCAGAGCTCCATTATATGGATAGAACATTTTGTTATTTAACAGTTCACCAGTAGAAGAATATTTGTATGTTTCTAATTTGAAGTTATTTTGAATCATGTTGCTATGAACATTTATGCAAATCTTTGTGTGACTATATATTTTCACTTTTCTTGGATATATTTTCAGGAGTGAAAATACTGGGTCATATGGTAAGTAAGCTTATGCTTAGGGTTTTTTGTTTTTTGTTTTTTTAATGAGTTGAATGAAGGTTTATAGAGCAGATCATCAATTTTACACTTAACAAATCACACACTTTGTTTCATCTCAATAATTGCAATCCCTTCAATGTAAGATCACTTATCTAACTTCCTCCCTGTGTTTTTGTTTCCATTCCTTCTTTCTCAACCCTAATGAAGTCCCTCCAAGAAATTACCTCCCACAAGAGATTTTCCCTTAAATCTCTTTGGCTGATATTGAGTCAAAGGCCTATTCCTAATCCAGTCACTACCAAAAGAGAGTGGGTCACCATGCTTGTACAGACCAAGATAAGGAAAAAGAGTCATATTATCTTGATTCTCATTATTGCCATGATTTTGCTGGTTCTTTTTGGATAACATTTAGAAACTACTTAGAGAATGTCACTGTAACTCTCTGAGCCTCCGTTTTCTGCTCTGTGAAATAAGGAGGCTAGAATCGGGTATCAGAGCTTTCTTCGAAGATACCTCTAGGTAGATTCAAACTTCCAACCTTTCAGTTAGTAGCTGAGTGCTTAACCAAGTCTAACTACAGGGGCTCTGGAATTGTGTTTATTGTTGTTAAGTGCTGTTGAGTTGATTCTTACTCATAGCAATGCTATGTACAACCATACGAAACACTGCCAGTCCTGCACCATCCTCACAATCTTTGGTAAATTTGAATCCATTTCTGCTTCCATTGTGCCAATCTATTTCATTGGGGTTTTCCTCTTTTTCTCTGATCCTCCACTTTACCTAGCATGATGCCCTTCTCCAGGGACTAGTCCCTCCTAATAATGTGTCCAAAGTATGAGAGATGAAGTCTCATCATCCTTGCTTCTAAGGAGTATTCAGGCTATACTATTTCCAACACAGACTTTTTTGTTCTTCTAGAAGTCCATGGTACTTTTAATATTCTTCTTCAGTACCATGATTCAAATGCATCAAATCTATGATCTTCCTTATTCTCTGTCCAATTTTCCCATGCTACTGAAAATACCATGGCTTGGGTCAGGAGCACTTTAATCCTCCCACTGACATCTTTGCTCTTGAACACTTTAAAGAAGTCTTGT
>NW_006408665.1:3926558-3928167 GCF_000296735.1 Chrysochloris asiatica | reverse complement strand
CATTGTAGTTGTTTTGATCATAGACTGACTTTCTAGATCCTCTGATTTCATTCTTGTACTTTTGTTTTGCTCTGAATTCTTTCATCTCTCGACTAAGTTCTGGATGGTGTTGCCACGTATGCCATCTCTGGTTGTTGTTTGCTCTTATTAGTTCTTAGTCCAAAGAACTCCCTTTAGGATGTTTTGAAGCTCTGGTTTAGCTTTTACAAAGTCCCTTAACTTCTGTTTATCTGAAAGTTTCTTATTACACCATCATATTTAATTGACAACTTTGCTGGGTAAATGATTCTTGGTTGGCAGTTTTTTCTTTCAGCGTTTTTAATATGTCTCCCCATTGCCTTCTTGCTTGCATTATTTCTGTTGAGAGATCAAACTTAACCTTATTGGCTTGCCTTTATAGGTAATACTTCTCTTTTCCCTAACTGCTTTCAGGATTCTCTCCTTGTCTTTGAATTTGGAGAGTGATTATGATATGTCTTGGTGATTTTCTTTATGGTCTATCCTTCCTGGAGTTTGTTCAGCTTCTTGAATGCTTACCTTCTCATCTTTCATGATGTTAGGGAAAATTTTTTCAGCAGCTCTTCAACTATCTCCTCTGTGGTTTTCTGTGATTCTTCCTGTTGTGGGGGAACCAATCACCCTCAGGTTATTCCTCTTCATGTTGGTTCACATGAATCTTAGACTGTCTTCAATTTTTTTCACTCATTTTACTGCTTGTTCTTCTTTCTTAACAGTATTGAGAGATTTGTCTTTAAGCTCACTGATTCTGGCTTCCATCCCTTTAATTCTATTCCTTTGCCATTTCAGTGTATTGTCTATTTCTGATATTTTAATATTAATCATCTGGACCTCTTTTTGCAGGTGTTGAATGGTTTCCAATGCTATTTCTATCTTATTTGATTGTTCCTGTAGCACTTTTCTGACTTCTTCCATATTTGCCTCAACCTCTTTGTGGAACATTTGGATGCAACTCAATATCATTCTTCTGAATTCCTTATCTGGTAGTTCCAAAGCCTGCACTCTTTCTAATGGAAATTGTAGATCTACCTCTGGCTCATTTGTTTGAGATACTATGTCTTGTTTCTGCACAAGACCAGAAACTTTCTTTTACTTTTTAGGCATTGTGGTGATGTTGTATTTTCAATAATTAAATGAATGCATGTTGGTGTATTCTTAAGCTTGCTGATTGCCTCCTGGTAAATGGGATCAGGAGACAGGCTTCTCCTTTCACTTCTTTTATACTCAAATCACAGTGTTTTTAGCAGTTGTTTATTATTTACAATGTTGTTGTGTATAGCAGCTGGTGTTGGTTCTTCCCAGATAGTGGGATTTCATAGGGTGCAATTGTAGCTTGGCTGTATGAGTGTAATTTCTGACTCTTGTTGGGTAAGGCAAGGAGAGAAAAATTCAACCCCACCCCCCAAGATAATAGCGAGATAAAAAACCAGACTGGTCACTAAAGTCCAAAATTACCAAAAAACCAACCAACCAACCAACCAACCAACAACAACAAAAATGGTAGCAAAATATGAGTAAGACTTTTTAGGCCCATTTGTTAGCTTCTTACCTTCAAAGCTGCCTGAGAAATTTCAAAACGTTTCTGTTGCAC
>NW_006408665.1:3908609-3924094 GCF_000296735.1 Chrysochloris asiatica | reverse complement strand
AGAAGGATATCATGTTTGGTAAGGTGGAAAGTCAGAGAAAAATAGGAAGATCTCCAGTGAGTTGGACTGGCACAGTGGCAGCATCAATTGGCTCAAGCATGGCAACAATTGTATGGTTGGTCAGGACCGGGCAATGTTTCCTTCTTTTGTTCATAGGGTTGCTATGAGTTGGTACAGATTCTATGGCACCTAATAACAACACCTCCCCTAAAGTTTGTTCAGGGGTTTTTTCCTAGTGAGAACCAGCCCAGGGCTGGCCAGACCCATTTTGGAATACATTCTTGTCTGTAGCTGTTCTGTTGACTCTTCCCCCTTCTTTATGTCTATGCTTAGTGATCCTTGCTGTTCAGATACTTGCACATGCGTAGTAGAATCTTCCTTGGGGTTGCCCACTCACTCATGTCCCCTCTTATTCCCAGAGTGGAGGTGGGCAGACAAAGGAAAATAAAAGAATGAAAAAGACATGTTCAATCCTTTATCTCTGCCAATCAGTCAGACTTCTGTGATGGGAGTGCTCTCTTGATCTTGTATCTGCTCCTTCCACCAGGACTCACTGGCTGCTGAAAATCAGAACCCACCTCCTTTTTGGCTTCTGCTCTAGATACCACTCACAGTAAGCCTTCCATCCCCTAACTTTCCTTTATATGAAGTTCAAAGTTCTGGGACTGTCCTTTGAACCTGTTTCATCTGATATTCCATGTTATTACTGATGGAGGTCTGCACAGCCTTTCTGTCTAATCTGCCATCAAGCCTGTGTTGTTGTTGTTAAGTGCTGTCAAGTGGATTCCAACCCATAGTAACCATGTATAGGGTTTCCAAGGAGCAACAGGCTAGCTTGGACCACCAACCTTGCAGTTCAAATGACTTTGCAGTCTGTCACATCAGCCCACAGTGCTAAGGACTCCAACAACACTGTAAGTCCTGCTATTTCATTTCTTGACTACTACTTCCTAAGTGTTAATATCGAATCCAAGCAAAATAAAGTAATTGGCAACTTTAATCTTTTCTTCACTGATCATATTATTTAGTGGCCTAGTGCAACCCATACTGAAGACATCAGTAAGTATTTTAATTCCTCTTCATTTTTAAAAAGCAAGATTGTATCATATACATATCACAGACTGATAATGAGTCTTCCTCCAATCCTGATGCCATGCTCTTTTTCATATGGTCCAGCTTTTCAGATTATTTGTTTAGCATACAGATTGAATAAGTATGGTGTAAAAATCAGTGTCTCCTTGTTCTGTTCAAATGACTGCCTCTTGGTCTGTGTACAGGTTCCTCATGAGCACAATAAAGTGTTCTGGAATACTCATTCTCTGTATTGTTGTCCATAGCTTGTCACGATCCGCAATCAAAACACTTTGAAAAATCAATAAATTACAGGTAAACATCTTTCTGATATTCTCTGTTTTCAGCCAAGATCCATCTGATGTCAGCAATGATGTCTCTCATTCTACATCCTTATCTTAATCCAGTTCGAGCCTTTGGCAGTCCCCTCTCAATTTACTATTGCAGCCACTTTTGAATTATCTTCATCAAAATTTTACATTCATGTGAGATTAACGATATTGTCCAATGATGTCTGCATTCCATTAGGTCACCTCTTTTAGGATGGGTACAAATATGGATCTCAACAAATTTGACCAGGTAGCTGCCTTCCAAATTCCTTGGTGATAAGTGAGTGCCTCTAGTGTTGCCTCAATTTGTTGAAAGATTCCAACTTGTATTCCATCATTCCCGGAGCCTTGTTGTTTGTCAATGCCTTCAGTGCACTTTGGGCTTCTTTTCTGAGTACCATTGGCTTTTGATCATATGCTATCTCTTTAAATGGTTGAACATTGTCCATTTGTTTTTGGCATAGTGACTATGTATTCATTCCATCTTCTTTTGATACTTTCTGCATCATGCAATATTTTGTTCATTGTTGTTTTTGTTGTTAAGTGTCATCAAGTTACTTCCAACTCATAGTGACCCAGTATAGGGTTTCTGAGGAGAAACTGGTGAGTTTGGCCCACTGACCTTGCCGTCCTGAGCTTAGCCTATAGCGCCACATCAGAAGTCCATAGAATCCTTCAGTATTGAAAGTTGAGGCTTGAATTTTTTCTCCAGTTCTTTCAATATAAGAAATGTTGAGGGTTTCTTCACTTTTCAACTTATAACTACAGATCTTTGCACATTTCATTGTAATAGTTGACTTTGTTTTCTCCAGCTACCTTTTGCAATGTTCTATTCAGCTCTTTTACCTTCTTCTTTCTTCCATTTGCTTTAGCATCTCTGCTGGAGAGCAAGTTTCAGAGTGTCTTCTGAAATCTTAATGACCTTTTGCTTTCTTGCTCTATGGTGTTCTTGATGTCTTCACACAACTTTTCTGTTCTTTGGTCATTAGTGTCTAATGCATTAAATCTGTTCCTGAAATTATTTCTACATTCAGGTGGGTTATGTTCAAAGTCAAAATTTTGCTATGGTGGACTTGTTATAATTTTCTTCAGTTTCAGCATCAATATATATATGAGTAATAGATGTTCCAGTCTGCCCTTGCCCTTGTTTTGGCTGATGGGTATGTATAGTTATCTTTCATGTTGTTTAAAGAAGATATTTACAATGGAGAAGTCATTGGTCTTGCAAAATTCTATCATGCTATCTCCAACAACTTTTCTATCATCAAAGCTATATTTTCAAACTCTTGATTCCTCCACTTTGTTTCCAACTTTTGAATTTCAATTACCAGTAACTACCAATACATCTTGATTATATGTTTGATTAATTTCAGAATGAAAAAGTTGGTAGAATTCAATTTCATCATTACTGGCTTTAGTGGTTGGTGCATAAATTTTTATGTAGTGGTAGTAACTAGTCTTCCTTGTATTGCTATGAAGTGCTATTGAGTTGGTTCTGACCCATAGTGACCTGAGGAACAGCTTTTGAACTTGAACTGCCAACCTTCAGTTCAAATTGACCTTGCAGTCTGGCACATTAGCCCACATATGAATATTATCTTGTCACAGACAACATTATATTTCAAGTTATATCTTGAAGTTTTCTTTTTGATGATGAATGAGATGCCAATCCTCATCAATTTGTCATTTCCTGCATCGTAAACCATATGATTATTATATTCAAAATGGTCAACACAGGTCCATTTCAAAACAGTAATGCCTAAGATATTGAGTTCTATGTGTTCCATTTTATTTTTGACAACTTCCAGTTTTCCTAGATTCATACTTCATACATTCTAGTTCAGATTATTAATGGATGTTGAAGGCTTATTGGAAGTTTTGTCTCTTCAGCAAATGAGGGTCCTGAGCATTTTACTCCATTCATCATATGGTCAACTTTATTTGGAAGAGGCAGCTCTTCCCCAGTCGTATTTTGAGTGCTTTCCCACCTAAGGGCTCATCTTTCAGCACTTTATCTGACAATATTCTGGTGCTCTTCAGCATGTTTCAATATTCAAATTTCTGTTGCTGACAGTGCTCCACTGCTATTCCTAAGGTTTTCAGTGACTAAATATTTGGAAGTAGCCTGTTTCTCCTTCTTCTTAGTCTGTCTTTGTCTGGAAGCTCAGCTGAAACCTGTCCACCATGGGTACCCTGGTTGGTATTTAAAATAGTGATGGTATAGCTTCTAGCATCACGGCAACATGCAAGCCACTATAGTTCAACAAAGTAACGTATGATGGTGAGGAGTTGTGCTGCAATGAGAAAAAGTCTTAAGAATCCTTCCACCTCAAAAGACTCTTTGATAACTTAGAGTTTAAAAAATAATTCCCTTTTCCATTTTCATGGGGCTATATGGCACCTCCGTCCACCCTTACTTGATTCCAGGAAAAGCAACCAAGGTTTAGAAGAAGAAGGCGAGGGAAGAAAATTTGTTTTTCCTTTTCATTTAACCTTCAGCTAAATCTATTATTTTCCTTCATCTGGCTTTGCTTAGAGTGATAGCCTTATATTATCTTGATTCTTAATATACTTCTATGATTTTAGTATTAAAAAATAGAATTCAATATTAAAAACTCCTAGTTTAAAATATGTCTTTGTGGTTGAGTTGTTTGCTATTTTAAAAGCACTAGGATGTTTAAATATTCCAGCTGCTAAATAGGACAGGTGTCTGATGATCCTCAGAACAGTTTCTAAAAATAGAGCTCAAGGCTAGAATACATTCTCTGGCATAGCTTATCATCAATTATCACTATAATTAATGTAAATGGATCCCAGATAGCTTTGTCTGTGAATTCTAATACAACCCAGGGAGAATTTTGTTACCTTCAAAAATGGGGTTAACTCTTTCAGATTAGAATCTAGGATTTTATGAATTAGGGGAACTTTTTTTTTTTTTTTTTTAGCCTACTGCAAAAAGGTTAAGAATATACCAAAGGATGTGCATTCAGTATTCTTGCTATGAACCTCTTAATGTTACAGGTGTGATGAGATTAATATTCTTGGTCTCAAGGCAGATGATGGATTTTCAGACTAAAAGGTAGTTGTGGCATTGTGAATGAGAAAGATGTGACTTGTGTTATGGGCCAAAGAGGGATATTTATTTGTCACCCACACTGAGCTAGCAAATATCCCAAGCACTTTTACTATGTTCCACAGTTGTCACCAAAATAATCTGTAAAGTAAATACCATTATCCACATTATGTAAATAGGGAAATAGATATTATCAAGAAAATTTCACAAGTTCATACAGTGATAAGTGGATAGAGTTAGGATTCAAACCCAGATTTTACTAATTTCAGACATATGCTTTAACTACTGTTCATACTGCCAACCACAGAGTGAAGATAGTTGATCTAAAGAAAAATAATTCTTAATATGTATTATATTATGATTTTAATGTTGGAAAGGAATATTCATGTAGCTTTTAAAGAATGTGATAAAATAAACAATATACAAAGATTTTAAAGTGTTCATATTTGGGGCCATACTAGCCAAATTAGTGGAGAGTAAAAAACTTTCAGTAGAGATGTGTTATTCTGAGAATCTGGGCATAGATAAGCAAATGGAAAGCTATATAAAATAAAGGGAAGATAATGTAGTTCCTGAAAAAAAAAAAAAAAAGAAAAGAATGGAAATAGGAAGAAATGAGAGTTTATTGGAAAAAAAGAGAGAATAAAAGATACTGGAGGTGAATAGGAGAATCAAGATGGCAGACACTGAGTTCAGGGGCACGGTACAGCTGGGGGAATATATAATGTGTAAGCTAGAAATAATATTTGGTGTAAAGATGCAATCCCTTATGGTTAGAACCAGGAATGTTGTTGTTGTTGCAAAGTGCCATTGAGTCAGTATAATGATCCTGTATAGGGTTTCCAAGGAGTGACTGTTGAGCTTGAACTGCTGACCTTTTGGTTCAAACTGACTTTGCAGTTCAGCACATTAACCGACAGCACCATACCAGGACTTTGCCACACGACAGCCAGGAATAAGATCTGGGTAAATGAAGAACTTGGGCCTCCAAAGGAGAGTCAAAGTAACTAAGAGAAGGAGGTTTATGAAAAATATTATGTAGTACTTTTTTTTTAAAGTTTTTATTATGAATTGAGTGATAGTTTACATGGGGGAACCTCAATTTTACATTCATCATTTCATTGCAATGATTACAATATCCTCTGTGCATCAACATTCAACAGTATTTGCTTCTATTTCCTTTTTTAATTTTTTGTGGGGGTGGGGGTGTACACAAAAACACTCAGGAATATATAATCATTTAAACAACCAAAGGACACATTCTGTAAGGCAGCACACAGCCTTTCTCTTTCCTTGAGTCTAGAGTTCTCAGCTCCTCTCTCTCTCCATGCCCTCATCTCTGTCTCCATCTCTGGTGTTGTTGCTTCTCTGGATAGGGTCCCACATTCTGCTCATGTTCTTCTCACTCGATGGTCTCAGGGCCATCTGTTCCTGGACTTTAAGATTAACTACTCCCCTCTTTTTGTTACAAAACTTCTACCTTTATAGTTGTGACAGTTGCAATTAGTGATGATAACAATTACTCACTATTGAATCATAAGAATCTTGCCCTCATTTCCTTTCATCAGACCCATCTAGACAAGATGAAAACTATTCAGTGGGGATTTTACTTTCCCCCACACACTCTGAAATGAAACTTCTTCTTGAAAAATTTGTAAGGCACTTTGTACCTTTATTGTTGTTGTTGTGAAGTGCCGTCAAGCTGATTCCAACCCATAGCAACCCTGTATAGGGTTTCCAAGGAGCAGCTGATGAGCTTGAACCACTGACCTTGCAGTTCAAATGATGCATTAGCCTACAGTGCCACACCAGGACTCCATACCTTTATAGCCCCTCTTATTTTAGGTAGCCAATATCTAAGTTGCCCGTCTTTATCAACTCTGTATATACAGAGGGGATAGGATTGATCTTGGCTGTGAAAACTCTTTCCCTCTAAATTGGTATTTTGAGCAACTTGACTTGGTAATACAGGGGTTGAGGCATAAACTGAATGGGTAAAAGAGGGGAAATAATGTTAAGATACTTGACTGTCTTATGAATGTTGGTTTCCCTTGCCTAATACTGTAAAATAGACACTTGAGTGAGATAGAAAGGAATATTGGGAAACATGATTATGGAAAGCTTGTAATCCCGTCTTCAGCCTAAAACTGACCAGAATACCTAAAAGGGGTTCTAGAACCTGCCCATTGAAATAGGCTTCCTGCGGAAACTTTGCAGTCTATAGGACTTTAGGTGGAATCCTAAACTCATCCAGAACCTTCTGAGGTAGGACATTCCCACTTGAAAGGACAAGCAAACCAGCTTGGAATAGCTAGAGGAACAGAAGATAATTCTTGAAAGAAAAACCGCAGGAAAAACCCAAAACCAAAATGGCAGTCTGATTGGCTACTACAAGAACAAGCGAGTTGTTCACTGGGGAGCCATCAAGGCAAGTAATCATTTCCCTTCAGAATAAATCCCCCTCCAAGACTGAAACTCAAAGGGAACACATGAGCAGGCATGTAAGCTTGTTGGGGATCACATTGATCTCCTGGTGAGTAGAAGAGGGAGAAAGGCAGCAATGAAGATATGGGCTGAGTTTGACCATGTTCCATAGACTCCTGTTGACCTGGAGATGAGAGAGAGTCTAGGAGGTGTTGGTTGGTCTGAAGTGTGGTGCAACCTGTGTACTCCTGAACCCATGGACAAGGACATACCATCAGTGAAGCACCCAGCTGATGTGAAGTGAGGGGAAATGCATAAGAATGCTCAAAAAAGGAAACAAGTGTAAATTGCTACCATTTTATGTAATACTTACAAGCTTCACTTGCCATCTATAGCAAAAGCTCAGAATAAATGGTTGAGCTCAAAATAAAGCGACTGAACAATGTTAAGAGATATTATGGTTTTATAATACTTGGCCTATGGGGTTGTAAAGAGAGCACTAGTGGACACGGAGAGAAGGATTTGGGTCAAGTATAGGGTATGCTGCTCATTGTCTGACTGTAACTTTGTGCAAGTCACAGGAAGACTCTGAGCATCAGTTTCTTCATCTATAAAATGAGATGTATTACATTAATTCTGTTAAGGTATGTGAAAGAGCTAAATATGTGATGATACTAAAATTTATTTGTAGTATTATGTAATAAATAATATTACAAACAAATTTTTTAAATAAAAAAGAATGCATTACCAAATGAAAAGATTCCAGTAGGACAAAAAGATATACAGTGCAAAGCAATTCTTTTTCCTACTAATAATGCTCAATTCTACTCTCCAAAGGTTCGTGTATCCTTCCAGAAATGTTGTTGTTGCTAAGTGTCATTGAGTTTGTACTGACTCATAGCGACCCTATGCATAACAGAACGAAACACTGTCTGGTCTTGGGCCAACCTCACAATTGTTTCCACGCTTGAGTCCATTGATGCTGCCATTTTGCCAATCCATCTTGATGGGGAGGGGGGGCTTCCTCTTTTTCTCTGACCCTCCACCTTACCAAACACGATATCCTTCTATAGTGTCTGGTCCCTCCTGACAATATGTCCGAAGTATGGGAGACGAAGTTTAGCCATCCTGGCCTAGCCTCCAGGGAGCACTCTGGCTGCACTTCTTCCAACACAGATCTGTTGGTTCTTTGGCAGCGCATGGCACTTTCAATACTCTCCTCCAGCACCATAACTCAAATGCATCAATTCTTCTGAAGTCTTCCTTATTCATTGTCCAGCTTTCACATGCATATGAGGTTATTGAAAATACCATGGCTTGGGTCAGGCGCACCTTAGTCCTCAAGCTGACATTTTTGCTCTTCAACATTTCAAAAAGTTCTTGTGCAGCAGATTTGCTTAATGCAGTACATCATTTGATTGCTTGACTGCTGCTTCCATGAGTGTTGATAGTTGATCCAAGAAGAATGAAGTCCTTGACAACTTCAATCTTTTCTTTGTTGATAAGAATGTTGTTGATTGGTCTGGTGGTGAGGATTTTAGTTTTCTTTACATTGAGATGCAATCCATACCAAAGGCTGTGGTCTTTGATCTTCAGTAATCTTATTTGTAAAATCTTGTTTCATTTGATGTTGAATGAACGTATTCTATATCTTACATTTAAAATGTTTGTTGTTTTTAATTGCCAAGTCTTTCCCAACTTATAGTGACCCTGAAGAGTGGTTGGTGAGCTTGACCACCAACTTACGGTTTAAATCGACATTGCAGTCTAGTTCATTAACCCGCAGCACCACACTAGTCCATTTTAATAGTATATCCTGAAGATCATTTTAGAATAGCACCTGTAAATATACTTTATTAGTACAATGATTTGAAAGTATCAATTCATTTAACCAGTTCCTTCTTGATGGAAACTTAGATTATATCCAGTACTTTGGAGAATGTTATAGACATTGGATAATCATTTCCTGAAGAATTTTGTTCCTGGGAGAATAGAAACCTTCAAAAGTTATTCTCTGTATTCTCCATGCTATGTACATAATATCAGCTTTTGGTTAGATAATAAAAAAGGATTTAATGAACTAGAGTTTTATACTGTTTCAAATAACCTTTGTTGTTGCTGTTAGGTGCCATGAAGTTGATATCAACTCATAACAACCCTATGCACAACAGAACAAAACACTACCCGGTCCTGCACAAACTCACATTGCTGCTGCCAGTATGCCAATTTATCTCACTGGGGGGTCCTCCTCTTTTTCACTGACCCTTTACCAAGCATGATGTCCTTTTCCAGGGATTGGTTCCTTCTGACAATATGTCTGAAGTATGAGAGACAAAGTCTGGCCATCCTGGCTTCCAAGAAGCATTCTGGCTTCTAAGAAGCATTCTGGCTGTACTTCTTCCAACACAGATATGTTTGTTGTCTGTGATAGGATAATAGCCATATGCCTACAGAGAAGACCAGTTACTATCATTATTATTCAAATACATGTACCACCACTAAAACTAGTGAGGATGAAATGGAAGAATTCTTACAACTTCTTCAGTCTGAAATTGATGAAACTTGCAATCAAGATTTATTTATAATTACTGGTAATTGGGATGCAAAAGTTGGAAACAAAAAGGGAAAGATCAGTAATTGGAAAATATGGCCTTGCTGAAAGAAATGGTGCTGTATTCCATAATTCATTGCAATGGCCACACATATTAACACACTCATGATTATGGGACTTATTAGGGAAATTTAAATTAAGAGGTTATAATTCATGACCAGAAACAACTCAGGATGCATTTCTTCATGTTTTGCCATACATTCTTGCCATGTCTACTGGCAAACTTTTCTCTGCTTCTTGGTCTTTCAGCCACATGACTTCTTGGCCTCTGCAATGTTATGAAACTCTTTTAGTGCTATTGATAAATGCCTAAATTGCACTCCACTCTGCCTTATGTAAGTCTCAACCTGAAGATACTCAGCTCTAACACCCTAGGTCTGCAAACCTAGTTCTTCTGATTAAGTGCCTGGTGCCATACCACTCCACAATTAAGTCTTCTGTCTGAAGACACTCAGTTTTACACATTCCATGGCCTGAGAATCCCACGTCTCTGCCCCTCTTCTGGATTGAGGCAGTTCAGTACACAGGAATCTTAGAATCCAAAGAGTGTGCTCCGCTCATGGCTCTTCTTTCTTTATAATAAGAAGACCCACACTTTTTTGCTTCTGAGATGGATCATTTAAAACCCAGCATGTTGGCAAAACTGACCAAACCCCACCTTGGAATTCCATGCACCTTATTTGTATGGTGGGAGTTACAAAGACTATAGCTAGAAAAGTCATATCAAGTAATTCATGGCACCACAGTATAGTGTAATGAATTTTAGCATATTTATAGAATTGCATGCCATCCTCACAATCTAATTTTAGAACATTTCCATCACTTTGAAAAGAAAACCTCAAGTCCATTTACAGTTATTCCTCTTTCCTACCTTCAGCCCTATGCAACCACTAATTAATTTACTTTCATTGAATATTTGTAAGGTACAATCTTAATTTTTTTTTTTTTACTTCAATCTGCAATAAGACATATATTTAACACCAAATTCTTGCATAACAAAAATTTTATTAGACAGTGCTTACTCTTATCCTGTGCAATGCATTCTGAGGTCTTCTATTCCATTCTATTCCAACTGATTTCATGACCCACTAATGGGTCTACAATACTCAGTTTGAAAGACTCTGTCCTAGAGAAAAAGCAAAAACTAAACAAATAAGTAAACAAACAACCAAAAAAGTTGTAGCTAAACCTGAGGTAGGTTCTTCATTATTTGATAGATGAAGAAAAAGACCCGGAAAAGATGACTTGCCCCAGACTAAAAATCAGGATTGAAATTCAGTTCTCTTTTGTCCCAGTGCATGTTTCTCCTTGTTCTACTTCTGGTTTTATGACCTAAGAAGAAGAACAAAAGGAGTTTGTATGAAGTCCCCCCAAAATTGCAGATTTTCAGGAGAAAAATTGCTTAATTTGGGAGCAAGGTAAGAGCAACTTGATTCTTCTTGGTGGGTAGAGAGGGAGCATGAAGGGAAAGCACTGTTTGTGGGCTGCTCTGGACCACATGAGGAAGGCACTCCAGTTGCAAGGTCACCAAACGTATGCCCCAGAAGCAATAGCTTGTGGCTAATTGCCCTGCATCATGTTATTAGAGTTGAAGCCAAGCAGCCTTTTCCACTAAGAAGTCTCCTGTGGCTTTGTTACCCAAGGGGCCCCAGCATCAGCAAGGATGTTTATAATCTTCTTCAGTGACTCTGCAGTCCAAGCAGAAGCTCCTTCATTTGCTTTTCTGCTGCACTTAGGACTGTCACCCCATCTACATTCAGAATACATGCCTACAAGCACATTGCCATTCTTGTTTGTCTTTGTTGCAAGTTGAAATGCTATCTCTCTATATCCTGCTGAGCATTCGGTGTGATGGTTGTGAAACATATTGCCTGGAATTTATATTTTGGGTACCAAGTAGTGAATTGGAGGATGTTGGTGTGTGCCAATGCTAGGAATTCAGATTAAGCAGATAATCACACACATAATTTCAAATCACTGTGAAGATGGTTATGAAGGAAATGTACATAGTTCCCTTGAGATCACATAACAGGTATACCTGAGCAGGAAATTTCTGCTCTTAACCATTCTAATTTACAAGATGGGACAGAGAAGTGTTTTTCTTCTTGTGAAGTGGCCTAAAAACCCTGCTCTTGAACCTTGTATATGGCAGAATCTCCTGGAAGTAGATTGATAAAGTGCAGTGAGTAATTTATAGAGCAACTATCTGCTTCTTTGGTAGGCAAATGTATGATTAATGGTGTAGTCAACAGAGGCAGTAATAATGAGGAGTCACAGCGGGTCTGGATTCCATTCCAGATTCCAATCTTAGAAACGAAGAGGAATGGAGCTAAAAAGAAGACAGAGAATGTGTTATGTTTATCTTCCTGCCAGAGGGAAGAAATAGACATGTGGGAACTAAATGCAATCTGATTTGAGCAGAATGAAAAAAAAAGAAAGAAAGAATATGCAAAGTTCTTGGAAAGAATTGAGGAAATTAATAAAATCAGGAAGCACAAGACTCCAACAAGATGGAAGAGAATTAAAACCTGAGGCAAGAGGATAAAAAGTACAGGAGAGAATATGAAAATATACTCCAAAGAGAGGTAAATGCAATCACTGGAAACCTCTTCACTAAAAAATACTAGGAGTACGTGACAATCTGGACGAAGAAGCTACATTCTTGGGTGGAAATCCTTTGACTTGCTGATGTGAACACACTGCAGAGCAGGAGAGAGAATGAAGAAAAAGTGCTTTCGTTGTTTTATATGTATTGTCCAGGCCCTTTGGTGAGAGAGTTAAAATGAATAATGCGTTCTTCAAGCTCATCCTCAGGTTGTCACAGAGAAAAGATGTAGTGGTAATGGATGATTTCAGGAAGCCAGCCATCTGCTTGGATGTCTCACTTGGACTAAAGTTAACCAAGTTGTTGTCTAACTATATTGATAATTACAACTCACCTGCTCCAGAAGGTATCGGAATGTCAACTTTACTGAAATGAGAAAACAACTTTTTAGATTATTTGATTGTCTTTATCATAGACTATCATACAAGTTTTATTTAAACTCTGGAAGAATTTGTAATCTCTTGTTAATGATGTTGTTCCTCCAGGTAGAAAATACTGTTTAAGCCATCAAAGTATCCATTATTGGATAAGAAATAGTACCATGGACTTATAGAATTGACTTTTGTGTATGAGAAGAAAGTGGGTTTTGGGTTTGGTATTTTCTCCTAATGGAAGACAGATTATGATTTTCCATATAACATTACACAAAGTGCAGAAAAGAGTGAAGGCACCAGAGGAAGGTAAAAGGGTGTACATAATATGACTCTTCAAAATAATGTATTAAAGAGAAGATGAAGTCAGATTGGTTTAAGGAGGGGAGTAGGAAATAATCTTGGACAAATAGTTGGCAACTAGACTGTGGAAAGTCTTGAATGCCAAGCTAAGATGTTTGAATTTTACATTCAAAGTAATTGGAAGTCTTGGAATATTTGAGCAGGGAAATGTCATGATGAGATTAATTTTTAGGATTATTAATTTGGTTGTCATAACTAGTGTAGACTTGAAGGCTAAGGGGCTTGGGAAGTTACAGGGAAATCAAACAGGAAAATAGCACAGTAGTGGGAGCATGAGCTGAGAAAGACTTGGAATAGATGGATGATAATGACAGTAGGGAAGCAAAGATGGAAGAGAGATTTTGCAAAGGAAGAATTGTCAGGGCTTGGTTAGAGCAAAGGAGACCTGGTAACACAATGTGTTAAGTATTGGACGGCTAACTAACAAGTCAGAGGTTCCAGCCTACCAGCCACTCTGAGGGATGAAATAGTCTAATTCTGTAAAGATTTACAGCCTTGGAAACCTGGAGAAGTAGTTATACTCTGTCCTATAGGGTCCCTTGAGCCACAATTGACTCAATGGCAGTGGGTTTGGCGTGGCTAGAAAGAAAAGGAAGAACTAGAGTATGATGCAATCTTGAGCCCAGGTGACTGGGATAATGAAAAAAGAAGATGGAACATGAAATGGTTGATATATAACTTTCTAGTGATGACAGGATATCCAAGAATAAAAGTCCAGGAAACAATCTGGAGTAAAGAAGGGCAGAAAAGGGTAGAATTGGGAAGTAAAACTACAGATTTTGAATTCATTTTCACAGAACTAATGATGGAAGCTAAAAGAACAGCAGCCTTAACAAAAACATTCATGCTTTTAGAATTATTCTTGCTAACTTTCTTTGCATTGAAGTTGGGTATTTCCTAACCCTCCCCCATGACTATAACAGCTGGGGTTCAGGTGTTGTTGTTGTTATGTGCCATGGAGTCGGTTCCGATCCATAGCGACCCTGTACAGGGTTTCCGAGGCTGTAAATCTTTACGGGAGTAGAACGCCTCATCTTTCTCCCTCGGAGCAGCTGGTAGTTTCGAACTGCTGGCCTTGCGGTTCGCAGCCCGATTCGTAACCACTACGCTACCAGCTTCTTAGCGTTCAGGTGTAGACAATATAATCCAGCTGTTTAAGCAAAAAGTTTTTTGGAAACTAAGATGTTTGTAAATCACTATGGGGGAGAAAACTGAAGAAACTGAATCTTGGTTGAACATCCAGGAGAGACTCCTCACACCTCATTACAGAAGTGGGTGAACTGCCACAGTATCCGCCGACCCGGCTACTGCTGTAACCACAGAACAGTGTTATCTCCAACAGACACAGACCTTTGCCCTGCCCTACCTTTCTCTCCAAGGAAGTCATTCTGAATCAAAATCTGAAACCCTAAATTTAAGTAGACCTGGAAATTTTGCCATTAGCTCTCTAGCATGCTAGAAGGGAATTGGCATACATGTTGAGAAAGCCCATCCTTAATTTCCAGCACAGCAAATCTGTCCAGTCAAGTTTGAACTTGGGGTTTGTATAACTTTCTCAACCAGTGAGACTGCAACCCTGATCTTTCTCTAGATCCAACATTATGCTCTTCAATGTTTTATCATGTTAATTTTTAGTATATTCACCATAGAACTCTAGTTAAGAAAAACAAACCCAAACAATTTACTAATGGGTTAGTTCTGACTTATAGTGATCCCATGTGTGTCAGAGTAGAACTGTACTCTATAGGGTTTTCCATGGCTGGTTTTTTTAGGAGTAGATCACCAGGACTTACTTCCCAGGTGCTTCTGAATGGACTTGAACTTCCAAACTTTCTGTTAGCCATTGAACATATTGTGGAACAACCAGAGACTTTTGTTTACTAGTTCAAAAACAACACTAAAGATCAAGACTCTGTTTCTATGGTCAATGGAAAAGAGTACCTTGATTTATCAATAATGTCTGCCTGGGGTTGGCAAAGGGTCAACAGTACTTTCTATTTGCCTTCTTCAATTAGGTCATTGTTTGATTAATTTGATTAATGGTAAACTTATTGCTTTGTGAGTATAGAATACTTTTCACCCTACATCTAAGAAAAAATGACTGCTCAAACATTTGTTGACTGAAAACATTTCTAGTAGTAGAATTTACACCAAGTCCTAAGTCTCCTGAAAGTGAGGTAGCACTGGAGGCACTCACTCATCTATGCCAAAAAATTTGGAAGACAACTATCTGGCCAACTGATTGGAAGAGATCCGTATTTGTGCCCATTCCAAAGAGAGATGACCCAACAGAATGTGGAAATCTTGGGACAATGTCTTCAATATCCCACATGAGTAAAGTTTTACTAAAGGTAATACAGAAACAGCTGCAAACATACATGTACAGAAGAGGACATGGAACAAGATCCATTGCTGATGTCCAATGGATCTTGGTTAACAGGAGAGAAACCAGAAAGATGTTTACCTGTGCTTCATTGACTATGCAAAGGCTTTCGATTGTGTGGGTCATGAAAAGCTATGGACAACATTGTGACATATGAGTATTCCTGAACACTTAATTGTGCTCATGAGGAATGTATATGGATCAAGAGGCAGTTGTTCAAAGAGAACATGGGAACACTGAAAGTTTTAAAACTAA
>NW_006408665.1:3906890-3908284 GCF_000296735.1 Chrysochloris asiatica | reverse complement strand
CTCCGCGGGAGAAAGATGAGGCTTTCTACTCCCGTAAAGATTTACACCCTCGGAAACCCTGTACAGGGTCGCTATGGGTCGGAACCGACTTGATGGCACTTAACAACAACAACAACAAGGTGGAGGGCCAGAGAAAAAGAGACCCCCCTCGAGATGGATTGGCCAAGTGGCAGCATCAATGGGTTCAAGCGTGGCAACAATTGTGAGGTTGGCCCAGGACCAGGCAGTGTTTCATCCTATTATGCATAGGGTCACTATGAGTTGGTACCAACTCCACGGCACCTAACAACAACAACAAGTATCCTGAGTGTACTCAGTCATGTTAAGTCTAGGCTTATCCAATACTCAGTCTCCCTTGTTTTATCTTTCACTTTATCTGCTAATCTTACCTTTTCTATTTCCCAAACTGCTACTTTGGGAGGAACAGACCACTAAGTACTATGGTTGGCAGAGTGAGAAGTAGTGCCATCAGGGCCAGACAATGTTAGGTGAAGCTGGAAGAGTTTGATACATGAGCAATTTCCAGTTTCCAAAAATGAGAACATCCCCCCAGGCTGAGGGGATGAACTCATCTTCTGTTACTGGGTGGAGTTCCTTGCTTTCCAGGCCCTGAGGTATTCAATTGTTAACTTTCTTGAATGTTTTCCCCTGCCCATTTTATACTCAATTCCAAGGTCTAGTTTAGATGGCATGTATTACACCAGATAAGTCTGCTGCAAAAGACCTCTTTAAAGTGTTAAAAAGCAAAGATGTCACTCTGAAAACTAAAGCGTTCCTTACCTAAGCCATGGTTATTTTCAATCACCTCATATACATGTGAATATTGGATGATGAATAAGGAAGGCCAAAGAAGAATTTAGACTTCTGAATTATGATATTGGGAAAGAACCAAGAACTGGTAGAAGAATGAATAAATCTGTGCTGGAAGAATGTTTTTTGGAAGCAAGGAGGGTGGGACTTTGTCTCAGGCACTTTGGACATTATCAGGAGAGAACAGTCTCTGGAGAAAGACATCATACTTGGTAAAATAGAAGTTCAATGACAAAGAGGAAGACCCTCAAATAGATGAATTTTCACAGTGGCTGCAACAATGGGCTCAAACAGGAATGGATAGTGTTCCTTGTTCTGTTGTACTTTGGGTCACTATGAATTGGAACTGACACAATGACACCTAACAACAACAAATACCAGTCTGGATGCTTTTCACTCTGATGCCTGCATTGATGATCTTCCCCACTCCCACTGCTGACAATTAGCCTTTTGTTTCTCTGTATTCTTATATTACTGAGTACATCTTCTGTTATAGCAACTATCATATTACATCTGAGTTATTTATATATAAATCTATATTTTCCAGTTAAGCTATTAAAAGGCAGAGAGTATTATTTTAAAAC
>NW_006408665.1:3902503-3906790 GCF_000296735.1 Chrysochloris asiatica | reverse complement strand
TAAGAAGAAACAGAGACTCAAAGGGGTTAAATATCATGCCCCATCGTAAAGTAAATACTTGGCAGAAATAGGGTTGGAAACTACATCATGCTTTGTTTTAAAAAAATTTTTTTCCAATGCCTCGCACAGTGCTCAACACTGAGTGTGAGAGAATTAATAAATGCTGAATAAATGAGTAAGCAATTAAATAATAATTTGGATGTTATAAATTATATGGAAGCCTATTGGTCACTGGCTAAAAACAAGTTATCCTCACAGTTCTGATCATGCTGCACGCTTTAATTGAAACCAGACCCTAATACCTACCAGAAGGACATAACCCAAACAAAATTACTGGGAATAATGCATCTCACCACCTCACTTAAGGTCATCTACTGAGCTTGGTTTCCCTAATAATAAAGTTCATATCATAATGATTATTTAAATATTCATTTTAAAATGTCAATACTACAGTGTCAGAAATATACAAACATGAAATAAACAAAAAACACCCTTCATTCCATTGTATGAATTGGGTTTTGCTGCCTTTATTTATATGGTAAGTTTTCTCTTGATAAAATTTTAAGAGAACAATTGCTATCTGAGGAAATTTGACAACAAAGTATTCCCCTGTTTGTATCATTTTTGTTGATTATCAATTTTTGATATCACTATTTTCCCTTGTCCCAAAGGAGCTCTTTGTCATGATTCAATTTAAGGAACAAAAGCATTTTTCAACTAGATTGGTTTTAGATCTAATGACTTTTATTGGTTGGCATTAATTAATAAGTGGCATCCAGGTATCTGGGCTATATTTTGGTTTTCCTTTTCTGTTGTGAAGTGAGTTTTTCTATCACTAAGTTCTCTTTCACATTTACCATCCAGAGGGGTGGAGATTGGGAGTGGCCATGTGCTTCCAGGGTGCTGTGCTGAGAATGCCGGACTCTCTATTCCCCTGGGCTCATGAGCTCACCCTGTTTCCATGTGTCATGGCACATGTGTTGGATCCCAGTGGAAAAATAGTTAGGTTTGAGTGGAAATAGCAGGGAGCCAGACAGCTGCATTTCAAAGCTTTTCATTTCCTTTTCCTCTGCATTCAACATATGGTTTACAATAGAGTTATTGAGTCCTATGTAACTTCCGTTACCTTTACTTTTGTCTTTCACCCCTTTATTATCCACATCCCTGACCTTAAAAGTCAAAATGCATTTCTGGTCTGTCTTTGGGACATATGTTTTATTTTTAATTATAATATTAAAAAAAAATCTAGGTTATTAGGAAAATATACACATACAACCTAGGAGTATTTTTTAATATGATTATCCAATGGGGGGGAAAATGTTGGGAAGTGGGTAGAGGTATGCTAAGGTGATATATAATTGTCCCATAGTCTGGAACTGAAGAGACTTGGGTTTAGGTTCTTGTCTGAAATTATTGTTTCAGACAGTACATTGAAACTTTTTAGGTCCATAGAACAAGAAAGTTGAAGAACTATATAATTACTAAGATCCCTTCTAGAGTTTTAAAAAAAACAACCAAAAAACAAAAAAGCCTAGAATTTTGCCTATCTCATCTTAGAATACATTTTTTTTTTTTTTTTTGGTTCCCCAAAATTTCAGTGGAGTAAAGCTTGAACAAGGTATAGTGCATTAGTATAGTCTTTTTTATACAAGAAGGATTTATTTTTTTAATACATAACACATTCTCAATTAGTTTGCTGTTCTGTACTTTCTCTGGGAATCAAATTTTTCAAAATTATCTGTACTTCACAATACATTTAGAAGCATTGGAGTATAATTAGATCCATGCAAATGATTCTCAGATTGACCATTAATTGTCTCTGTAACTATGTGTTATTAGTTTATTGGAAACAGGACCTTAGTGTCCTCTTACGGAAAGTTTATTTTAGGAAAAAATTAGTGGAATGAATTCATCTGGGAATTTGTGCTTAGGAGTTTAGCTTTTACTCCCCTCCTCCCCACCTTTATTTTTGTACTTGATTTATTATTTAACCTTTAGCAAATCACTTCATCTCTCCAAGCCACAAGTACCGCAGCTAAAGAACAGTGATAGTGTTTCAGAATTATCTACAATTTAAGGGTTACTGAGTTAATTTCTGTAATGTGTTTTGAGATATTCAGATAAAAAAAGTCATAAGGACAATGTCTTATTTTAGTCTCATTTTCCTCTTCATGCTTTTAAAAAACATTCAATATGAGAAATGCTATTTCTGTTTTCTAAGTAGAACTTTAGAAAATGTTAAGGATAATGTTAAGGATAAAAAAAATCCATCAGATATTTATTAAGAACAAGCATTCACATTATTTATTAAGCTTCAAATCATTAGCATTGTTACCTTTTTTGCTGGGTACTATCCAATTTCTTTGCAAATAATGTTGATTAAAAGTATCCTGTGTCTACAAATAAAGAGCGTGACTTCACTTTATGCCAGATAGAAACTTGAATTCTCCCTTGAGGCTTTTAAATTGTTTCATATTATGTAGAATGGATCAAAAGGAAGTTATTTTAGCTATTATAAAGGCCACTTTAATCCATCGACCTTTACTTTTTGGCATAATTTAGCCATTGATCTCCCTTAAAATTGAATAGTACCAATGTCTGATCGATATAATCTACATGGAGATGGATCTAGTAACTATCTGGAGACCATATAGTCTACTCATGGCAGTGGAATTTCAAGTCCACATGCCTTTGCAAATTCAATTCTCACCTTCTGCAATGGATAATTTCAAACATTAAAAGTTTATTTTGCTTTGAAATGGCCAGCATGTGAACTACTCACATTATTGGCAATTCTCTATTGTATTAATTTCCCCTGGTTTTCAAGCGATAGCAACCGAAGAGTTGCTAGTGCAAGGGCAAAACCTAAACCAAACCAACCCCACTGCCATCGAGTCGATTCTGATATATAGTGACCCTTTAAATTTTTCAGGAGCAGTTAGTCTCATCTTTCTCCTGTGGAGCATTTAGTGGTTTTGAATCACTTATCTTGTGGTGAGCAGCTCCATGCCCAACACACAGCAAGCACCATCAGTACAAGCATAACTCCAGGTTTTGTAGGAAAAAATTTAAGAAAAAGAAGACAAAAGTAGATATGATGGTGAATATGTATTTAGAAAAAGAAAATAAATAATAAAAAATGTAATTTAAAAGAATTTATAAATACCATAGATGAAAAGCATGAAATTAAACTGACATGTCTTTATTAATTCTTATCCCTGATACTTTTGTATGTATGCTTTTTGTTTACCTTTTTGTATATCAGCAATTTTAACATTTCATATCATCTATAGCGAGAACATAATAATTTAGTTTTCTCACTAGCATGGCTGTTTGAAATGTGGTTTTTTTTATTATAGTCTATAAAAGTTTCTAAGGAGCAGTATTCCCAAAGAGTCCTGGTGTGGCACAGTGGGTTAACATGCATTGTGGCACCAGAACATGATGTTTGTGGAAAGGTCTAGTGTCATGTTACTAGAAGTGTTCCTCTTTCCTTCCCTTTTCACTCTTCCTTTTGTTTCTGGTTGAAATTGCAGCTTGATGCCTGTTTCCAAGACCCTGTCCACAAGTAGATATAATTCAAGGGGCCAGCTCAAAGTATAAAAAGAGCAGAAGCCAAATTTTATATCTAAGAATACCTGTATCAGGTTGACAAGTGACAAGACCTTAAGGTCAGGAGGTTGGGAGGTAAGATGAGACACTAGATTTGGGCAGTCCATCTAGAACAAAGAAAGAATGCTGGATCTTGTTTTTGAAAGCTGGCTACATAATTAGAATGGGGCCCATCATAGGCTTTATGATGTGGAATTATGTTGGATTCTGTGAAAGATCTAAATAATTTCACATAATAAATTGAAGAGGAAGAGGAAGACCCCCTTTGTGAGATAGATTGGCAAAGTGGCAGTTATCAACGGGCTCAAGGGTGGCAACAATTGTTATGTTGGTCCAGGATCCTTTTTGTTCTGTTGCACATATGGTTGTTATGAGTCTGTACCGAGTTGATGGCACCTAACAACAACAACAACAACAACAACAACAAATAAATTGAAGATCTGTCCCTGGTAAGGAGAGTTAGAGATGAAGGGGACAAAATAGCAGGTATTCTGAAAGCAGGAAGAGTCCCTATGCTACCTTATTAGCAAAATCACTGTCCAGATTTCTCGAAAGCTCTGGATTACTACCACTAGCAATAGAAAAGTAGTTCTCCTGAGTCAAATATGAAAGTCTTCTGGGGATATTTATACATGGATATTTACCTTTGCTGCAAACACAGCCGTGTGTGTGTGT
>NW_006408665.1:3896272-3902013 GCF_000296735.1 Chrysochloris asiatica | reverse complement strand
GAAACACTGTACAGGGTGGCTATGAGTTGGAACAGACTCACTCCATGGCCCATAACAACAACAAACCTCCATGAGTATAGGTTAAGTTCATCAAATTGTAGCACTTTATACTTGTTTCCTTTATTAAAAATTTTTTTTTTTTTTTTTAATCTTCCTCTAGTTGAGTTCTGATTATCAAGCCATCGAGGCTAGGTCAAATGGGTACTATCTGCAAGTTTGGGCATTCTTGTGCAACTGTCTCCCCTCACTTTATATCAGCTGGATGCTTTACTCTCAACTGTAGCTCCCCATGGCTATGTCATTGTCCATGGGCTCATGAATCCCCAGGTCTCATCACAGTGTGGACCAACCAACCCTTCCTCTTCTCACTCTCATCTCCAGATCAGTAGGAGTCTGTGGAACATGGCTGAACTCACAATTCTTTTTGAAAATAATTCTTGCAGATAAGAATCAAATCTAAACTCATCCTTTTGTCTAGTTAAAAAAAATGATCCCATTTTCCCTTTGAAGGAATTCATTACATTTTCTCATTAATCGCTTTGGTAAGAGGGCCATCTTTCTTTTACAGTCTGCATTATTTCTTCTTAAATTTCTAAAACAAAGCTTGCATTTTCACAAGGGCCATTTACCAAAATAATACTCTTTTACCTTTCATTACTATCTTTGGCCCCACTTTTTTTTTTTTTGAGACCTGATTCTACCTATCATGATAGTTTTGGTTCTAGGATAATGTGGTTGTTGTTGATAAGTGCCATCAAGTCGATTCCGACCCATAGCAACCCTGTATAGGGTTTCCAAGGAGCAGCTGGTGAGCTTAAACCGCCAACCTTGCAGTTCAAATGGCTTTGCAGTCTGGCGCATTAACCCACAGTGCCACACCAGGATTTCTTTTAATAGTAGTTGACTAGAATTTTATGTGCTGATCAGTCACTGTGTGCCTCATGTGCAGTGTGTCACTGGAATCTCCATTGTTATCTTGCTCCCAAATCAGCTACAGCAAGTCAGAGTTTTCCACAAATACTTTAGGTATCTTTTAGAATTTCTCCAAGTCCTTTACCCCTGCTAGATCCTTTTAGAAATAATCTTTAAAGATGAGGCCCATAAAGGTAAGGAACAATAAAGCTTAGGCTTTATTGGCTAGGCAGCTGTCTCTTTAGAGCATTCTGTCATTAACGTGGCTACTGTTTCTTCTCAGCTGTGTCGGTTTCCATCCAATCAGTTCCAACTCATAGTGACCCCATGCACATCAGAGTAGAACTGTGCTATCTACTGAGGGCTTTCAGTGGCTTATTTTTCAGAAGCAAATCTCCAGGTCTTTCTTCTAAGGTACCTCTTGGTGGACTAGAGCCAGCACTTTCATTTAGCAGTCAAGTGTATTAACCATATACACCACCCAGGAATTTATTATCATTATTTAAGTAATCAGTAAAGAAAATAAATGGAGAATAGGAAAGGACTCCTTTTATGGTACTGTATGGTAGCACTTGACTGTGAACCACAAGGTCTTCATTTCAAACACCCCAGCTGCTCCTATACAGTCTACTCAACAACACACAACAACAGCAATAGGCTTGGAAAAAAGTTAATTCAGTGTTTGGAAAGCCTTTTAACCATCTTTCACAGTAGATTTTGTTTAATAAGTTGATAGGACAGTAGCACACAAATTTCTGCAAAAAGAAAAAAGTTAATCTTTATGTTAATCTGATAGATATGTTAGAGTAGGGTGATATTATGGCTTTTGATGACCTGTGAGTTCAGACTATCCATCAATTTATTAAAGTTTCTCAAAAAGAAAATAAAAAGTACAGTCAAACCATTAGATCAAAAGAAATAAGATTTTCACCAGTGCAAATGGTGAAATTTTACCAGAATTGATTCCTTTATCATCACTTGCAAGTCATAGTATTTATAAACTGCTTGAAAATAAGGCTTGTTGTGTTCAATTGTTGTTGTTAAGTGTCTTTGAGTTGGTTTTGACTCATAGGGACCATGTGTAGGGGTTTCCCAGGCTTAAATATTCATGGGAGCAGAAGCTCATCTTTCTCCCAAGGAGCAGCTGGTGGAATTGAACCATGAATTTTGTGGTTTACAGTCCAGAACTTATCATATGGAGTACCCAATTATCAGTTAAATATATCAAGCATATAGCAAATCAAAATGAGTGCTTTGCTCATGATGTTCTAATTATAATACATACAGCTGTGCACACATGATTTGTAGAAAGCCTAGGTGGTCATTGGCCATCATTGTATCAGGCTCAGGCACAGCATATAGGTGATGCTCACTCAAAAATATCTAAGCAATGAATGATTTGTCCCATGGATTAGAAGTGAATCTATTTTTTTTTTCATATTCTGTTTTTCAAATTATTTTATCCACAATAAAAATGGTATAATACAAAAGGCTATTTAAAAATATTTCAATGAGGAAAACAGACATGGTAAAAAACAGACATTATCCAAGAAATGCACATGAAACCAATGAGAAATCATTTTTTTTCCTTCCATCCTGTTGGCAATATTTCATAAGATAGAGGATATCCAGTGCTGGCAAGGTTGTGGGAAAAGGACTTTCCAATACATTTTCAATAGCTTCGTACGTATGTGAAAGTTGGGCATTGAATCAGGAAGATGACAGAAGAATTGATGCACTTGAGCTATCGTGCTGGAGGAGAATATTAAAAGTACCATGGACTGCCAAAAGAACAAACAAATCTGTGTTTGAAAGATGTACATCCAGAATGCTCCTTAGAAACCAGGGTGGCCAGACTTTGTTTCTCATACTTTAGACATATAATCAGGAGGGATCAGCCCCTGGAAAAGTACATCATACTTAGTAAAATGGAGGGTCCATGAATAAGGGGAAGACCCCCACTGAGATAGATTGGGACAGTGGCAACAGCAGCATTCGACTCAAGTGGAACAACATTTGTGAGGTTGGCGTAGGACTAGACAGTGTTTTGTTCTGTTGGGCATAAGGTTGCTATGAGTCAGAACTGATTTGATGACACCTAACAATAACAACAACCTATGTTGGTGCACACTTTTTGTGGGCAATGCAATATACACTTTGACCTAACAATTCCATTTCTAGAAAACTATCTTTCAGAAATAATTGCACAAATGCAAAAGTATGTAGAACAATACATCTACTCCCCACTTATCAACTATTTTGTTTTCTGACACTGGGCATTTACAACAATACTAAAAAATCTACCATCTGACTTTTAGCACATTAATGGCATATGTCTGGCAGTAAAGAATACCAAAGGCTGAGGTAAGAGTAATGCTGGCTGTGATGGTTAAAGTTATGAGTCACCTTGACAAATCAGGATTCTCAGTGGTTTGGCCTTAGTGTAATGATGTAATTTGGCAGTTTGTGTTTCTGTACTAATTCTCCATTTTATGAGCTGATATGGTCAGCTTCCATTTTTGCATAATGTAGATTTTTGTATAACGACCAGCTCTTTGGAACTTAATCAAGTCAATAAGTAAGGAGTGGGTATATAATCATCTTGACCTCATTTAAAGGGGGAAAAAAAACTTCTCTCTCCATATATGTTTCTGGAAGAATCCTTGCAAACCACTTCCATTGATGGTTCCTGGGAAGTGAGATTGGGGTATAAAAGAAAGGGGGGCACAATCCTCTAGTCTTTCAAATCTGCCTAAGATCTCAGATGCCAGCTGAAACTTGGGAGTCCCCATGACACCCTCACTTCTGACCTGCTGTCTACAATTTTGAGATTTTTCACTGCTCCTTCAGGATGCCAGCTGTAAGCTGAAGAGTCCCCAGGGCTACCCTTACTTCTGACCTCCTGGCTACTACTCCCTTGGTTCAATGATTCATTAGACTAACCCACAAAACTCAGGGAAAATGCTACACTTATGATTATAGTTTTATTATAGCAAAAAGGATATACATGAAGGGATGCATTTGGTGAGGTTTGGGAGGGTTCCCAACTTAGAGCTTTTATATAACAAAAGACTTTTATATCTCATCAATACAGCCTCCTACATGGATCAATGTCTTTAACTAACCAGGAAACCCATGGAGCTTTCTTGTCCAAACCATTATTGGGGCCTCAGTACATACTCATAATTGACTGGATCATGCTCTCTCCACCAGGTGGCTGATATCACACTATAGTTTTCTGGCCTGGCCAGACCCCATCTGAGTCACCGCATTAGCCCAAACATTTAGGTGTGACCTGGAAGTCTACAGATCATAAAGGTATTCTAGAAATTCCAAGGGTTTAATGTTATTAAAAAAAAACAAAACAAAACAAAAAAAAAACAACCCTGATGGTGCAGGGTTAAAGAGCTTGGATGCTAACCAAAAGGTCAGTAGTTCAAACCCATCAGCCACTCCATGGAAGAAGAGATGTGGCAGTCAGTTTCTGTAAAGAATGACCACCTTGGAAACCATGTGGTAGTTCTACGTTGTCCTGTAGGGTCAATAGGAGCTGGTCTTGGTGGCAATGAGGTTTTGGTTTTAGAGCCAAGGACAAAGATGAAATACTTTGTGTAAAGCTAATTTGAAATCTCACCTTATGCATTTCAACCTTGTTTATATTTTAAACAATAAGCATGGGTTAGTTTGGTAAGTTAAAAATGTGTCAAGTCCTGTTGGATAGTGAAGAGGAATGCAAGCCTGGATTTCACTAGAATTGTTGTTGTTGTTAAGTGCCATCAAGTCGATTTTGACCCATAACCACCCTGTATAGGGTTTCCAAGGAGCACCAGGTGAGCTTGAACCATTATTGTTAGGTGCCATCAAATCGCTTCTGACTCATAGCGATCCCATGCACAACAGAATGAAACACTGTGCCAATCCATCTCATTGGAGAGCTTGCTCTTTTTTGCTGACCCTCCACTTTTCCAAGCATGATGTCCTTCTCTATGGACTGGTCCTTTCTAATAATATATCTAAAGTATGAGAGTTAAAGTTTCACCATCCTGTCTTCTTCTAAGACAGATTTGTTTGTTTTTCTGACAGTGCATGGTGCTTTCAGTATTAGCTAACACCATAATTCAAATGCTCCGATTCTTGAATGGGGTTCACTAGTCATTGTCCAGTTTTCATTGTCAGCATATGAGGTGATTGAAAATACCATGGCTTGTATCAGACAAACCTTAGCCCTCAAACTACATCTGAGCTCTTCAACAATTTAAAGAGGTTTTGTTTTGTTTTTGCAGCAAATTTGCCTACTTCAATCTGTAGTTTGATTTCTTGACTGCTGTTTCCAATCAAGTTGAAGTCTTTGACAACTTCAATCTTTTCTCCATTTGACATGATTGGCCAAGTGGCAGCATCGATGGACTCAAGTGTGGCAACGGTAGTGAGGTTGGCCCAGGATCAGGCAGTGTTTAGTTCTGCTGTGCATAAGGTCACTATGGGTCGGTACCTACTCGATGGCACCTAACAACAACAACAATAACATTTATTGATCCAGTTATGAGGATTTTTGTTTTCTTTGCTATAAGCTGCAAACCATACTCAAAACTGTGTGTGCTCTTTGATCTTCATTAGTAAGTATTCCAAGTCCTATTTGCTTCTAGAAAGCAAGATTGTGGTATGAGCATATCACAGATTGTTAATGCCTTCCTTCAATCCTGATGCATCATTAACATATATGTTGTTGTTGTTGTTATGTGCTGTGGAGTTGGTTCCTACTCATAGTGACCCTGTACAGGGTTTCTATGGCTGTAAATCTTTATGGGAGCAGAAAGCCTCATCTTTCT
>NW_006408665.1:3893012-3896172 GCF_000296735.1 Chrysochloris asiatica | reverse complement strand
AGCTTAACTCTATTCACGTCATCATGGTCATCTTGGTCAATTCTACTTTGAGGAGGCATTTTTTCCCCAGTTGCATTCTGAGTGCCTTCCCACCTTCCAGTCCTGTATCTGACAGTGTTTCTCAGCTATTCATAGAGTTCTCAGCTATTCATAGAGTGATTCATAGAATCACTACTAGTGATTCAGAAGTAGTTTGTCACTCTTTCTTCCTAGTCTGTCTTTGTTTGGAAGCTCATCTGAAACCTCTCCACCATGGGTGACCCTGCTGGTTATTTGAAATACTGGTGGCATAGCCGTCAGAATCACAGCAATTCAAACCACCACAGCATGACAGACAGACAAGTGGTGGCCGTTTGGTTTTATAGAGTGGGACAAAAATGTGAAACACAATTCAAAATTATGAAAAAGATCAGGCTTCCTGGTGAGACTGGTGAAAGCCCTGAGTCACATTTCAGGTCTGGAATTAAACTCACTTCCATGACTCAATTTTCAGCCAAACAATAGACAAGTCTACAAAGGGAACAATAATACTAATGAGGTATCCATACCTTAGAATAATCAAGCATTTGAGATAAAAAGGCAGTATTCACCCAAGGAAAAAGTTCAGAAAGATTAGGAAAGAAGGAGGAATGGAAAAGAAAAACACAGGGAAGAAGTGGGGGAAGTGATATTTCAGTGTGTTTACAATCAATGACATGAATCAAAATGTGTTCAAATTGTTGAATGGAAAACTGATCTGCTCTGTAAAACTTCACACACACACAAAAAAAAAAGTTGAAAGAAAGCCTTTGGAAAACCAGAGAAATGCCCTTCTTATCAGGGAGTCCTGAAGTGGCGTTGTAGAATAAACACTGGACTACTAACTGAAAGGTTGGCAGTTCAAACCTACCAGCTGCTCCTTGGAAACCCTCTGCAGGTTTCCTATGAGTCAGATTCTACTTGGTGGCACTTAGCAATAACATGAGCATCTGTGTTATCCCCACTTTCCAGAACACCTACATCCAGCAAGATACCCGCCTGTGGTTTTCTCTTGCCAGTTCATGCAGTCTGGCGAACTTTCACCAGGGAAGCCTTGTTAACTGCCTTTGTTTTAAATCTTGTCTAATGTTGTGGTGCTCAATTTAAAGGAGCTTCAGAATCATGTGGAGAGCTAGTTTAAGTACAGATTACTGAACTCACCCTCAGAGATCCTGATTCCTAAGGTTTGGAGTGGTATTTTGTGTTCTATCAAGCTGATTTTCAGCTTAGAAAGGCCCCATAGGGTTTTCCAGTTGGTAATCATCATGTAAACAGATTGCCAGTGCTTCCTCCAGTGGAGCCACTGGCTGGCTTCAAATGCCTGTGCAACGTTTCTAACAAGTCCCCAGGTGATATCACGCTCCTGGTCTGGGTTCCCACCCTTGAAGAAAAATTGCTTTAATTATATAGTAGAGGTTTTTTGTTTTTTTTAATAGTAACTTATTTATCAACAAAAGTGAATCCTTTTCTATGATTCTGGATTCCACACACAAATCACTCTTTAAGGCTAGATGATGAGCACTTAGAATGTTTCTTAAGATCTTCTCTGAAGCATAAGAATCACAGAATCTCAAGTGTTATTCACAACCTTATTGGGCTAGATTTTCTCACTAATTTTTTCCTTTTCTTTACTAAGATTTAAGTACACTTTTACCTTTGTGGCCAACCCCAGTACCCTTAAGATTTGTGGTAAAATTCAGTCTTCCTTTTGAGCCACCTGTGTATCTAGTCTTTTTCTTTACCTTGTTTTTCTTTTTCATAGGTTAAGGATGATGGTCTACAGAATAGTGGGCACTGTATAGTGGGCAAGGTAATGTTGCAGTCAGTCCTTATTATCATTTTCTATGAATCGGGCTGTGAACCACAAGGTCCAGCAGTTTGAAACTACCAGCTGTTCCGTGGGAGAAAGATGAGGCTTTCTGCTCCCGTAAAGATTTACAGCCTTGAAAACCCTGTACAGGGTCGCTATGAGTCAGAACCGACTCCACGGCACATAACAACAACAACATCTCATAAATATTGATACCCAGGCGTACTTATATTCTGACCCATTATTGGATCTCTTATTGTTTTGTGTATGAAAATATGATACATTTTTTTTTAAAGTTTTTATTGTGAACTGATAGTTTACATGGGGGAACATCGGCTTTACACCATTGTTTCTTTGCAATGATTACAGTCTCCTCTGTATTCAACAGTATTTGCTTCCATTTCCCGGTTTGTTTGTTTGTTTGTGCTTGATTAGTAATTTATTAACTTTATCTGTCAATTAATACATTCTGCATGGAGTCTTTCAAAAGGTGTTTTAAATTTATTTACAGTCATTGAAAACAGATGGTTCTGAAAACTTACAAGTAATTAGTCTCCTTAAACATATATTTCAACATTTAAATAGAAGCCTATTTTCTTCAAAAGTATTACTCTACCACTCGCGCATAAAAATATAAAAAACAGTTGACATTCATTTGTACTATAATTAACCCAAATGAATGTTTTTCTATAAAGGACATCACTTTCAAAAAAGCTTTAAAGATCACAGAATAATGTGATATTAAACCAAATAAACTCATCACAACAGAATATTTTAATGTTAAGAAAGAATATGCAGTATTTTGTTTTTAACCTAACTTTCATGCTAGATTTCAACTGTGTATAGGCTATGGAAACATACCAGATTAATCTAAGTTGTATATGCAGTAGACAGTCAGATGTGACCAATTACCGTGTAAACAGTTATGCAATGATTGTAAAAATGGCCAAAGCCAATCCTTATGAGAGTTAAAAAAAATCTTTTACATAACTGCCAACCAACATTGGCCTAATTTTCTGTTTAAAAAAAAAAAAAAAAAAATTACTTCTCTTTCCACTACCTTCTTTGGTCCTTTGCATGATACTTTTGATAGCATGCTCCTATGGAAAGGTATTTATATAACATTTAGCCTTTTACATGCTTCTTTCTTTTCTCATAACACTGGATTTCAAAAAAGGCACCAAGATTATACTACTAGGTAATTTCAGATCTTTTGTTCCGTTTTAGGTTCCTTTAATGTGGCACTTAAAACCAAATGGCCACCACTCATCTGTCAGTTTGTCTTATTGTGGTGGATTGTGAGTTGCTGTGATTCTCAAAGCTATGCCACCG
>NW_006408665.1:3890910-3892322 GCF_000296735.1 Chrysochloris asiatica | reverse complement strand
TAACAACTTCTTCAATCTGAAATTGATCATACGTGCAATCAAGATGTATTGATCATTACAAGTGATTGGAATGCAAAGGTTGGGAGCAAAGTGGAAGGATCAGTAGTTGGAAAATATGGCCTTGGTGATAGAAATGATGCTGGAGAACGCATGATACAATTCTGCAATACCTTCTTTAGACAGCATAAGAGATGACTGTACACATGGATCTCACCAGATGGAATACATAGAAATCAAATTGACTACATCTGCAGAAAGAGACAATGGAAAAGCCCCATATCATCAGTCAAAACAAGGCCAGGGGCAGACTGTGGAACGGACCATCAATTACTCATATGCAAATTCAAACTGAAGCTGAAGAAAATGATAACAAGTCCACGAAAGCCAAAATATGATCTTGAATATATTCCAACTGGATTTAGAGATCATCTGAAGAAGAGAATTGATACATTAAACACTAAAGACGGAAGACCAGTAGAGTTGTGGGATAACATCAAGAACATCATAAATGAAGACAGCAAAAAATCATTAAGAAGACAAGAAAAAAGGAAAAGGTCAAAACGGATGTCAGAAGAGACACTGAAACTTGCTTTCCAGTGTAGAGATGCTAAAGCAAATGGAAGAAATGATGAGGTCCTAGAGCTAAACAGAAAATTTCAAAGATTAGTTTGAGAAGATAAAGCCAAATATTACAACAAAATGTGCAAAGATCTGAAATCAGAACATGAAAAAGGAAGAACACGCTCAGCATTTCTCAAGCTGTGGGAACTGAAGAAAAAAATTCAAGCCTCGACTTTTGTTATTGAAAGATTCTCTGGGCAAATTATTAAATGATGCAGAAAACATCAAGAGAAGATGGAAGGAATACAGAGAATCACTGTACCAAAAGAAAATGTTTAATGTTCAACTGTTTTAAGAGGTAGCTTATGATCAAGAACCAATGATTACTGAAGGAGGAAGTCCAAAGCACATTGGAGGAATTGGCAAAGAACTAGGCACCAGGAATTGATGGAATAAAAATTGAAGTCTTTCAAGAAAGTGAGGGAGCACAGGAGACACTCACTCATCTCTGCCAAGAAATTTGGAAGACAACTATCTGGCCAAATGATTGGAATAGATCCATATTTGTGCCCATTCCAAAGAGAGGTGATCCTCTTTGGAATGGGCACAAATGGAATGCAGAAATCATCGGACAATGTCTTTGATATCCCATGTGAGTAAAGTTTTGCTAAAGGTAATACAGAAATGACTACAATCATACATTGACAGAGAACTTCCAGAGGTTCAAGCCGATTCAAAAGAGGCCATGGACTGAGGGATATCATTGCTGATGTCCGATGGATCTTGGCTGAAAGCAGAGAATATCAGAAAGATGTTTACCTGTGCTTTATTGACTATGCAAAGGCTTTCAA
>NW_006408665.1:3883210-3890810 GCF_000296735.1 Chrysochloris asiatica | reverse complement strand
ATCCTGATTTTAAACCATTCAGTATTCCCCTTGTTCTGTTCAAATGACTGCTTATTAGTCAAAATTCAAGTTTTGCACGAGCACAAGTAAGTGTTATAGAGACCCATTCTTTGCAGTTATCCATAGTTTGTTATGATCCACAAGTCGAATGTTTTTGTAGTCATTATGTCAAATGGCACAGGTAAACATCTTTCTGGTATTTCCTGCTCTCAGTCAAGATCCATCTGACATCAGTAATGTCATCCCTAGTTTCATGTTATCTTGTTAATCTGACCTGAATTTCTAGCAGCTCCCTGTCATGTATGATTGCAATTGTTTTGAATTATCTTCAGCAAACTTTTACTTCATGTGGTATTAATGCTATCGTTCCATTATTTCTGCATTCTGTTGGGTTACCTGTTTTTGGAATGGGCACAAATATGCGTCTTTTTCAACCAGTTGGCTTGGTAGTTATCTTCTAAGTTTCTTGACATAGATGAGTGAGCATCTCAAATGCTGCTTCAGTTTGTTGAAAGATATCAATTTGTATTCTCTCAATTCTGGAGCCTTTTTTTTTTCTAGTGCCTTTGGCCTTCTTCTTTCAATACCACCAGTTCTTGATCATATGGTATCTCTTGAAATGAGTGAATATCGACCAATTCTTTTTGGTATTGTAACTCTGTTCATTCCTTCAATCATTATTCAATATTTGACCCTTGTATCCTTCAATAGTGCAAGCCTAGGCTTCAATTTTTTTTCTTCAGTTGTTTCAGCTTGAGAAATGTGGAGTCAGTCTGCTCTTTCCTTTTGTTTTCATAGCTTCAAGTATTTTGATACTGATTTTATCTCCTCGAGTTGCCCTTTGAAATTTTCTGTTTAGCTATTTTACTTCAGCATTTCTTCCATTTACTTTAGCTAATTTACATTCAGGAACAAGTTTCAGAGTCTCTTCAGATATCCATTTTAGTCTTTCCTTTCTTTCTTGTTTTTTTAATGACCTTTTGCATTCTTCATATATAGTGTTTTTGATGTCATCCTACAACTCCTCTGGTCTTCAGTCATTAGTGTTCAATGCATTAAATCTGTTTTTCAGATTGTCTAAAAATTCATGTTGGATATACTCAATGTTGTATTTTGGCTCTTGTGGACTTGTTAATTTTCTTCACCTTCATCTTGAACTTGCATTTGAGCAATTGATGGTCTGTTTCACAGTTGACCCTTGACCTTGTTTTGGCTGATGATATTGAGCTTCTCCATCATCTCTTTTCACAGATGTAGTTAATTTGATTCTTGTGTTTTTCATCTATCAAAGTCCATGTATTTAGTTGCCATTTATGTTGTTGAAAAAGATAATTGGAATAAATAAGGCATCGGTCTTGTAAAATTCTATCATGCACTCTCCAGCATCAGTTCTATCACCAAGGCTGTGTCCTAACTATTGATTCCTCCTCTTTGTTTCTAGCTTTCATATTCCAATCACCAGTAATTATCAATGCATTTTGATTGCATGTTTGATCATTTTCTGACTGAAGAATTTTTCAATTTCATCATAACTGGCTTTAGTGGTTGGTGTGTAAATTAGAATAATAGTGGCATTATTATTGCAAGTATGCTGATATTATCCTATCACAGACAACATTGTACTTCATGATAGATCTAGAAATGTTATTTTTTATGATGAATGTGACACTGGATCTCTTGAACTTGCTGTTCCAAGCATGGTAAACTATGTAATTGTCTATTTCAAAATGACTAACATCAGGACATTTCAGCTCACTAGCATTAATTGTTAGAGCCATAGAGAAACTGTTTTCCTTTCTATGGAGCAAATCAGTCTAATTTTTCTACTGGAAATAAAAAAAAGAAAAACCCTTGTTTTCATATACTTTCAACTTAAATAGAATATTTTTTCTGCATCTGTATTCCTGAGAAGGAACCCTTGTGTTGCAGTGATTAAGCACTCAACTGCTAAGTGAGAGGTTGATGTTTGAACCCACCAGCTGCTCTGGGGAAGAAAAATGTAGCAATCTGCTTCCATAAAGGTTACAATCTTGGAAATGCTATGGGGGGCAATTCTACTCTTTGGTTTGGAATTGACTGGATAACAACAGGTTTATTTGTTTGTTTTTGGTTTATACTTGCACCCCCCCCCACACACACAATCAAACTAAACTCCCCCTTGAAACCTTGTAAGCCAGTCACTTCATGCCTTTATCACCCCGCCCCCTCATTCTAGGTAGCCAATGTCTAAGTTAAGTGCCAGTGAGTTGCTTCAAATTCATAACAACCCTGCCTGCATAAGGTTTCAGAGGAACTGCTGGTGTTTTGACCTGCCAACCTTGCAGTTACCAGTCTAGTACCTATGCTACATTGCTACACCAGGACTCCATTTGAAGATTATTGTTGTTGTTGTTAGGTGCCGTTGAGCCAGTTCTGACTCATAGAGACCTTGTATAGGGTTTCTGAGGAGTGCCTGGCAAGCTTGAACTACTGACCTTGCAGTTCAAACAGATCTTGTAGTCTAAAGATTAGTAAGAGGAATTCCTTGCCCCAAAAGTTCACAAGATGGTGAGTGGAAGAGGGAAATAAGGTGGATGTATACCCATAGAAGGTTAAAGCAACGAGCCCTGATAGTGCAGTGGATAAGTGCTTAGCTGATAACAGAAGATCAGCAATTTGAACCCATTAGCCACTTCCCAGGGGAAAAATGTGTTAGTTAGCTTTTGTCAAGATTTACAGTCTTGAATACCCTATGAGGGCAGGGGTACACTGAACCTGACATGACTAGATGACCATGGGTTTGCTAATGGTAATGAAAGGTACAACATGTCCTGAGGATTTCAGTCAGGGAAGAGCAGAGGGACTCTTGGAAAGAAGGATAAGGAAAATTTTCAGGTGGCAGCATTTGAGATAGACCTTGACCTTAAATTTGAGTGTGAAGCAGGATTACTTGGAGGATTTGGTCAAAGACATATTGCTGGGTCTCACATTCAAAGTTGTGATTCTGTCGGTCTGAGAAGGGACCTGAGAATCTATGTTTTTAATAAGTTCTTGGGTGATTGTGATGCTTCTTTTTTAGGTACCATGCTTTTTTCAGGTACCACACTTGGAGAGCCACTACTAGACAGAAAAGGAGTGGAAAGTGCTCAGCTCAGAGAAGGAGAATGAGTAACTGTAGACAAAGAATGAGAATGAGTAACTTTGAGAGGTACACTGAGTGCTAAGAACAATACCCAACATTTTAAAGTCATCTCCAGTTTGCCAATGAGGAGATTTAGAGTCAAAGAGGGAAAAGAACTTCTTTACAGTCTGATGTGGTGTGTTGGATAAGCACTGGACTGCTAACCTCAAGGTTAGCAGTTTAAACCCACCAGTAGCTCCTCAGAAGCCCTATATAGGATTCCTATGAGTTGAAATGGACTCAAAAGCACTTAATAACAACAACAACAAAGCCATAGAGATAATAACTGGAAGAATCAGGCTATGAACCCATGGTGTCTAACTGGTGTGGTGCTATAGGATAAGCCTTGGACTACCAAAAGGTTAGCAGTTCAAACACATTAGCCACTCCTTGGAAACCCCATACAGGGTTGCAATGAGTCTAAACACAGTCAATAGTACTTAGCAACAACAAATACCAGGGTAAGAGATTGTGCACTTAAGATGTCAATAGAGATAGACGAACATTTCTTTATTAAGATTAATCAAGTAGCATTGTCTGTAGTGAAGAAATGGATGACCAGATATAAGGCTTTTATAACAGCCCAGGCCAAAGGAAAGGAAGAATCAACTAGGGCAATTGCAGTTGAAATGGAGTTAAAAGGATGGTGGTAGGAGCTATTTTGTAGCTAGTGTAAAGGGGTGATTCACAATTTTTCCATTGACGGTGATTCCATGATTTGAAAGATTTACTTTATGAAGCACACTGGATTTGACTAAACAAAGATAAATGTGTTCCATCTGTGATAACTATATTCCCATTATAACACAAATCTAAATTGTAACAGGTTATAACTATCAAGAGTTCAAAATCACAGGACTGCCCTAGTACTGATAAATGTTTGCACAAAACTTAGCACAGTTAACAGATATTTTTAAAGATTTTACTGCTATCCCTTGTAAATCTTGGTCATTATGCTTACTTGTAAGGTCATTCATATGCTGGACATTTCGATTCACATCTAGTTTATCACTATTCACACTCTAAGAATTCCTCTGGTGCCATCAAAAACAATGGAATGTTTTAATCATCCTGAGATAATAAGTATCACCATACTGACATAAAATAATTTTATACCAAAAAAACAACCAAACAAAAAAGCCCCATGTGGTCTTATGGGTAAATATATAATTTCCGTTAGGTATCTGAAAACTTGAATACATCTTTCCAATACTTATGGTTCCATAAATATAAGATTTTATTATCTGAAAATACATATGGGGTCATTAAGGAGGGTCAAGGGAGACTCTCTGGGTATGGGTGTGGGTGTTTTGGAGGAGGATGGAACATTGAGAGAGACAGGAAATTCTAGGAATTACTCCACTGGAAAGAGTTGGCGCATAGGATAATAAGGTGTGGTGGTGATGGTTATGTGGCGTGGAGTCATACTGACCCTCTATAGGGTTTCTGAGGTTGCAAATTCTTGTGGGAGCAGAAAGCCTCATCTTTCTTCTGAAGAGCAGCTGGTAGATTTGAACAGCTGACCTTTTAGTTAGAGCACAGCTTGTAATCCACTATGCTACCAGAGCTCCTAGGATGAGATTGTTGTTGTTAAGTGCCATTGAGTCTATTCCAACCCTTAACAACCCTGTATACGGTTTCCTAGGAGCAGCTGGTGGTCTTGAACCACCGACCTTGCAGTTCAAATGGTTTTGCAGTCTGGCGCATTAACCCACAGTGCCACACCAAGACTCAGGATAAGGTGTGGTGATGGTAGTGGTTATGTACCATGGAGTCGATTCCGACTCATAGCGACCCTGTACAGGGTTTCCGAGGCTGTAAATCTTTATGGGAGCAGAAAGCCTCATCTTTCTCCCGCGGAACAGCTGGTAGTTTCCACTGCTGATCTTACAGTTCGCAGCCCGATTCATAACCACTATGCCCAGGGCTCCTTAGTAGAGTATAATGTTGGGATATCTGTAATTTAGGATCTCAGTGTAGGATTCTGCTACAAATAAATCCTTATTAAAAAAGTAAGTAGTTAAATATTTTGGAGTTCAGAAAAACCATACTGATAAATTTTCTCCAATGGAAAGCCTTTTAATCTGATTAAATTTTGGTATACAATTTTCAGATAAAATAAAACTCTTCTAATGTTGACCTCTGGTAGCCCAGTGGTTATGAATCGGGCTGCGGACCGCAAGGTCAGCAGTTCGAAACTATCAGCCGCTCTGCGGGAGAAAGATGAGGCTTTCTGCTCCCGTAAAGATTTACAGCCTCGAAAACTCTGTACAGGGTCGCTATGGGTCGGAACTGACTCGACGGCACTTAATAACAACAATGTTGACCTAAGGCGTCCTGGTGTGGCGCTGTGGGTTTATGCGCTAGACTGCAAAGCCTTTGAACTGCAAGATCGGCGGTTCAAGCTTACCAGCTGCTCCTCGGAAACCCCACACAGGGTCGCTATGGGTCGGAATCGACTGGCACTTAACAACAACAACATTGTTGACCTAAAATTTCCACTTACTTTTCTGTCACTAATTATGTCCCAATACCCCAGGGAAGTAAAAGGGTCAGGTTTCTTTTAAATAGAACAATGATAGCCCACGTACAAAATGGTCATGAAATAGTTAACCAACAGGGCTCTGATGGCTGCTGCTGGAGAAAGCGCTGGATAAGGTGATCCATTTCTGCACAATAGGATCTAGTTTCAACCCTGCAGTAACATTCAGCTTGGAAATCACTCATGCTGCCAGTGTAGCAGAGAGGAGTCATTCACAGAAACGGATAGATATTTTACAGAGAACCTGTGAGAGGCGAATGATTTTCTATCCGTGTTAGTATCTGTTCTACAGCAAATTAGGAACATTGTTAGCTAAAGCTATAAAGACGGCTCATTATGGGTATTTGAAAATTGAATTTTGAGCAATTACCATCAGAGATACTGCATATGCAGTACAAATGAGCATGCCAACGTTGCTAAAGGAAATAACAGCTGTGACATATACCGAGGTGAAAAGTAGGACAACACACAACACAAAAACAGAAATAGCGGCAGATAGCACATAACCTGGTAGATAAAAAGGAAAAAAAAAAAAGAATTAAGAGACACAAGCAAGAACGGATGAAAATATTCATTTTCATCACACACAAGTAACTGACTCATTATTATGTAATAAGGAAAAATGGAAATTAATGCTAAAAGGGAATGATGCCAAGTATATATTACAGTGAATCTGTCTAAATTAACTGCCAAGGATATTGTTTTTAAAAATAGCTTTCTATTTAAATTATTCCATAGTGTAGGTCAAGTCCTCAACAATTAGACTGTTTTGCTCTTCTCCTTAGAGTTCCGGATGAGCAGTATCTTTTGAGTGCAGTTTTTGCAGCCAAGTCCTTGGTACCCAGCAGGGAGAGACTTAAAGAGCGCGTCTCCTCATGGCAGTTCCTCACGCTACAGGAGGTACTTTCCACTAGAGTCAGTGTAGTCCTTCATAGCTTGCAAAGCACAAACTGGAAGAAATGGTTTTGGAATGAATTGATAGGTCAAAGTTAACCAGAGAGAATGCAACTGGGTAATGAAAGCTATAGTATCTTTTGCTGTGTGTAGCCTGCCATAGTTACTAAGTGGCTTGCATGAAATAACATGCAACATTCTGCAGTTCTTCAGTTACAGCGCAATTACCCTGTATCATCACCACCCAGTCAAAAGACAAAGGAAAACTGCTGGGAGAAGCTTTAACAGCAATTTGTAGTAAAGATGTTTTGGAATAAGAACACACTACTTGTTACCACTAGCTCTTGTGTTAATCACCTAATTGCAAATTGGCTTTACTTAATATCTGGATACCACCAAAATAATCCTGTGCCTTCTCGCTCTGTTGTCCTATTATTTACATTTATATAGAACAAGCTTCTGCATATATGGCTTGAGGAGATTATTTTGTTTACTTTGTTTTGTTTTGTATTCTCCAGAGTATTCACTAGTTCTTGTTTCTCCTTTCTGTTTGAGATGACGAAAGTAAGATTAGTGAAACTGTGGCTTGTGTTCTGAACCTGTAACTCATAGATGGTATGTGTGTATTGTCAATTCTGGCTCATAGAGTCCCCATGTAGGGTTTCTGAGGATTCGCTGGTGAGTTTGAACTGTCAACCTTGTGGTTCACATTCCAGTACTGATGTTATAGTGCCTCACCAGGAATTCAGACCCCCAAAATGAATGAATGAATTAATCCAGAATGAATTTATTTGACAAACGAAATAAATTTTCATTTCTGTTTTTATCTTTTCATTTAGAGCCAAAGAAGTGTATCACTTCAATTGGGTTAATTTTTAGGAAGGTATTGGATTATATAATATGATCACAAAATCAGCCTATTGTAAAGAGGAAAACCTTTGTTTTAGAGAAACTGGATTTTCTTAGTTGTTTGAATGGAATCATTTAGTTGGTATTTTTTTCAG
>NW_006408665.1:3881196-3881645 GCF_000296735.1 Chrysochloris asiatica | reverse complement strand
GTATGCCAGGGAAACCAAGATTCAAAAGATAGCCAAACATCTTAACATTATTTCTCCCCTTTTGCTCATTTCAACCATGTCTCAATCTCTGTATCCCAGAGTCCTGTTGTTCTAAGGTTGTGCATACACCATTATTTACCTCTGTCCCACTTAGCCCATGCAAACCTGCCTAATTGTTTTCCCATCTGCCTTGTTCTTCCATTCCTCTCCCCTTCTTGTGTATTGCCCCACTCCCTAGCACCCAAACTATCCTGCATCTATTCCCTACCCTGTGCTTTACCTTCCCCACACTCCCCTCAATCCCGCTTTAGTATGGGTTCTTTTTCTTAGTCTTTTATAGTAGTGGTCCTATGCAGTATTTCTCCTTTTGTGACTGACTAATTTCACTCAGGGCTGCCAAAAGAACCAATAGATCTGTTTTGGGAAAAGTGCAGTCAGAGTGCTCCTTG
>NW_006408665.1:3857259-3881096 GCF_000296735.1 Chrysochloris asiatica | reverse complement strand
TCAGAGTAACTTTCACAGGTGTTGTCTGTTTCCCTGGTATATGGCAGTTGGTATTGTTTTTTGCCTGGATTTTGGTGTTTTATAGAGTGTGATTGTAGCGTGAGTATATGGCAGCAGTTTCTGACTCTTTTTGAGTTAATATAGGGAGAGAAAGAGTCCCCCAAAGGTAAAAGGGGTAGTATAAAACAGCAAAACAGCAATAGCAAAGAAACAAGAAAAAAATAAACAAAACAACAAAAGACCACCAAAAACACAACAACAGCAACAAAACTAGATTGGATACTGTAGTATATAAATGGATACAAGGGGGAGGAGGGAAAGAAGAAGAAAAAAAATCTGTAGAGTAATATGAGTATTACTTTAATGTCCTTTTTAAGCTTCTTACCTTCAAGGCCATCTGATAAATTTCAAGATACCACTGTTGGTTGTTATGCTGTACCTCAGGATTTAATTTAAGTTTCAGCCTGTTTTGTTTTTAAACTCTCTTTCCCTCTCCACACCCCTTGTTCTAGGCTTTTCCCTGTTAAAAAACAGTTCAGGGCTGGCTCTTGGGCTGAGAATATCTGTGCACATGTGTGAGAGAAGAACCCACCAGGTGTGGGGTGGTGGTTGTCAACTCGTTTAGGCACCCCCTCTAGTCACTAGAATGGAGGTGCGCAAACAGTGGGTGAGGGGCAATGAACAGATACCAAGAAAAGAAGAAAATCAGTACAAAGCAAAACCGACAAATTATATAGTCCACCTTTGCTCTGAGGTTACCGTGGCGTTATTCTGTGTTGGGTCTGAGCCCTTGCTTGGTCTTGCCATTTGGTCTCACCCATGTTGTTGGCTCCAGGCTGCTGAGCCTGGCAGATTCACAAGTATGTGATTTCTTACTTCTGCTATAAGTTTCACTAGCTATAAGCCTTCAAACTTTAAAAATATTCCTACCTATGTGGTTCAGAGTTTTGGAGCTCTGCCCTGAAACTGCTTTGCCTGGTATTCTGTGGTATTGCTGACTGCAAACCTCAATGCACCTTTGCCCTATCTGTCACCAAGCTCCGCCTCTCAGCTGTGATTTTGAAACATCAAAAATTAGTTCTTTTTCTTGGTTTAGAGAGTAAAGAGGGATTTAACAAAGAAGCATACATTGCTAACTCAAGATGCCTTCTCAGTTTTACTTTTTTTCCTGTTTATTCAATACTTGGGCATCTCCTGCTTCTTTTGTTAAGGTTAGATTTTCTAAGAGAAATTGGGTTTTTATAAAGATACATTTTGAATTAAATACATTTGAAGAAAGATAAATTCATTAAGATAATTAGCTAAAGTAAATAACAGCTATGAAAAAGAAAATTGTGAGAATCGATCCAATGGATCAATGGAGGTGAACATGGTATTTCAACTAGACTGAAAATAAATCCCTCAAAGACTAGAGATACATCCTAGACAAATTAACTAGATTACAAATTATATATTTACTTTACCAGTAGTTTATAAAAGGATGATCTGTTTTATATTGACCTGAAATTTGCCTTTTTTCTCTTCCTAATAGTCAGTATAATTCTGAACTTTTCCTGACAAATGGTCATGTTGTTGTTGTTGTTGTTAAGTGCCGTCGAGTTGATTCTGACCCATAGCGACCCTGTATAGGGTTTCTAAGGAGCAGCTGGTGAGCTTGAACCACTGCCCTTGCAGTTCAAACGGCTTTTCAGTCTGATGCATTAACCCACAGTTGCACGTATGAAGCCAAAAGATATTGCTGCTAGAAACCTTTATTAAACAAAAATATCAAAATGCAAAGCTATTGTTTCTCAACATATTCTCTATCTTGGTCTATATACATCTGAAGGCAGTATTTTCAGCTCTCTAACCCATTCTCGATGAATTCTGCGCTCTTCAATTTTGTTGTTGTTAGGAGCCACTTAGTTGATGCCGACTCATAGCACCCTATGCACAACAGAATGAAACATTGGTGGTCCTGTGCCAACCTCACAATCTTTGCTACATTGAGCCCATCACTGCTGCCACTGTGCTGTTGTACCTTGTTGGAGGTACTCCTTTTTTTCTCTGACCCTCCATTTTACCAAACATAATATCCTTCTCCAGGGACTGGTCCCTCCAGATAAGATGTCCAAAGTATGAGAGATGAAGTCTGACCATCTTGGCTTCTAGGAAGCATTCTGGCTGTAGTTCTTCCAACACAGATTGGTTTGCTCTTTTGACAATCTATGATACTTTTAATATTCTTCTCCAACACCATAGCTTAAATGCATCCATTCGTTCCATAAAATCATTTTCATTAGTTTTGATCTTGCTTAAAAATCTGATGGAAAGATCATGTCTTTGAGCTAGCTGATCTTTGTGCAATGCTTTTGGCACCCATCCAGTTGAAAGCTTGCTGAGGCCAAGGTGTTCACTTAAACTAAAAAATACGGAACCATGTGAAATCTCAACTTCAGTGCTATCACATCAATGTATGATCTTGTGCCACCAATTTCTGAACTTCAGTGACAGTTTCTACATTCACTGAGGCTGGCAGTCTTCCCTCTCTTGGCTCATCTGTGAAGTCTTCCCAACCTTCCATAGAATGATTGATCCATCTAAAACTTACTGTTTTATGTGGTGGAGCAAGGAGCTCTGGTAGCGTAGTGGTTACGAATCGGGCTGTGAACTGTAAAGTAAGCGGTTCGAAACTACCAGCGGTTCTGTGGGAGAAAGATGAGGTGTTCTGCTCCCGAAAGATTAACAGCCTCAGAAACCCTGTGCAGGTTTGCTATGAGTCGGAACCGACTCCATGGCACATAACAACAACAACAACAACAACATGTGGTAGAGCATTCTCATAAACTTGTTGCAAAGCTTCAATTTGGGAAGATGGCCACTTGACTTTTGTTAAAATTTTTATGTTAGCCTTACCTCAAGATTGTTTTTCCCCCCATGGCACAGAGGGTATCCTCTTTTTTGGAAGGCACTATAATGAGACTGAAGACCTGGTGTGGTGCTGTAGGATAATGCACTGGACTTCAAGGTCAGTTTGAACATCAAGGTCTGAGGTTCTACCCCGCCAGCCACTTCTCTGAAACCCTATATAAGGTTGCTATGAGTCAGAACTGACTCGACAGCAATTATCAGCAACAACAACACAATGAGACTAAGACAAGTGTATTACTGAGAGAACTTGTCTGTAGCCATCCACTGTACACAGAGACATGTTTAAACACGTTTTGTTTGAAATAAACGATACATGTATGAACTAATACCGTAGTAGCAATACTTTTTGACAGACCCTCATATATTTTTCCAATTTGAACTGTCTAACTTTTGCAGTAACTTTCACAGAAAGCAGTTATTCTGGAAGTTCACAGGTTAATCTGGTCTCCAAACTAGTATTCTTAGGACACTCTTGAACCAGGTGTCTGAGTTTAAGCCTAAACCATGTTAACTCAGCATTCAGGCACATGTAAACAAGCCTGGAACTTTTTCAAAGTGGAGGATATAGGAAGTGTGCTCTGTTTATAAGTCTCTTGAACAAAATTTCTTTCCCATGAAAGAGAGGGTTGGCATTGTGGCTGCCTTCTCAAATTAACAAATCCCTGGGTGTTGCAAACAATTAAGCACTTGAATTCTAGCCAAAACGATGGTGGTCTGAACCCAACAAGAGGTGCCTTGGAAGACAGGCTGGGTGATCTGCTTCTGAAAATCCTATGGAGCATTTCTATTCTGCACACATGAGATCACCACAAATCAGAATCGACTCTGTGGCAACTAACAACTACACGTTGAAATTAATCTCTAACATTCAGAATATATCCCTGGTTCTTTGTCCAGGTAGCTGTCGGTTTACATAGGGTTCTGTTCTGATGACTAAGTTAATTGGTTCTAATGTAAGTTGAATATCTTTTTTCTTAAGTTTTCATTATTATTGCCTTTTGTTATCAGTATTTGTAAATCGGATCTTTATTTGTCTTCAGGGGTTGGAAACATTACATCTTTTGTTGTTGTTAAGTGCTTTAGGGGTTGGAAAATAATAATATCAGAAAATTATGTGCTACAATATTGTTTGTAGTAGTTGTTGTTGTTGTCAGGTGCCATCGAGTGGGAACCGACTCATAGCAACCCCATGCACAGCAGAACAAAACTGTCTGTTCCTGGGCCAACCTCACTACCGCCGCCACACTTGACGCCATCAATGATGCCACCTGGCTGATCCATCTCATTGCGGGTCTTCCTCTTTTTCTCTGACCCTCCACCTTACCCAGCATGACATCCTTCTCCAGCGACTGTTCTCTCCGGACAATGTGTCCAAAGTAGGAGAGATGAAGCTTAGCCATTTTGGCCTCCAAGGAGCACTCTGGTTGTACTTCTTCCAAAACAGATCTATTGGTTCTTTTGGCAGTCCACAACACTTTCAGTATTCTCCTCCAACACCACAACCCAAAGGCATCAATTCTTCTATGATCTTCCTTATTCACCGTCCAGCTTTTGCATCCATATGAGTTATTGAAAATACCATGGCTTGGGTCAGGCGCGCCTTAGTCCTCAAGTTTGTAGTACATATTACTAATGATGTTGTTGTTGGGAAGTGCTGTCGAGTCGATTCCGACCCATAGCGACCATGTATAGAGTGTCCGAGGAGCAGCTGGTGAGCTTGAACCACTGACCATGCAGTTCAAATGTCTTTGCAGTCTGGCGCATTAACCCACAGCACCACACCAGGACTCCATTACTAATGATGAGATATACAAAAAAGAAAAAAACAGATTTCAAAAATGGACGGTCATAACTGTGGTTTGTTGTAACTCAAATACAATGTAAGTTTGGGACTGTCTGTAATTGTCTCATCAACTTTACTAAAAAAGGGGCTAACTCTACAGAAAAGGTGGGTGGCCTTTGCTCAGAATTCTACATCTCAGTGTGGGGTATCTGTACATTTAGTGGGCATTGTTGTTGTCTTCTGTTTCTACAAGAGGAGGAAACATTAGCCCATAATGGGGCATGAGAGGGTGAGTACTAGTCATGGATCACCAAGAAGACTGTGGAGCAGGGAGAAGGCAGTTCTTGAGAATCCTTGTACGGTTTCCTATTTTTCAGTTTGGTTTTGTTTTGCTTTTTCAATATTGTGCTGTTGTTTAAGTGAATTTATACATGAATTAGATTCCCATATAACAATTTTTTATAATAATTATCTTGTGACATCAGTTATAATTTTTACATGTGTCAGGATTGTCATCATTTCCATTCTGTTTGTTCTGTTTTCATGGATCTAGTTTCTCTTCATCTCCATGCCATCTTATCTTTTGGGGTAAATGTTGAGCATTTGGTCTCATATAGTTAGTGTTTAAAATTCACATTATTAACTGGAACAGAACAAATAAATACTGAGTGGTTTAAAATTAGGAAAGGTGTACTCCAGGGTTGTATTCTTTCACCATACTTATTCAATCTATATGCTAAGCAAATAATTTGAGAAACTGGATTATATGAAGAAAAATGTGGTATCAGAGTTGGAGGAAGACTAATTAACAACTTATGATATGCAGATGATAGAACCTTACTATCTGAAAGCAAAGAGGACTTAAAATATTTACTGATGAAGATCAAAGACGACAGCTTTTAGTATGGGTTACATCTCAATGCAAAGATAACAAAAATCCTCACCGCTGGTCCAATAAATAACATCCATATAAATGGAGAAAAGATTGAAGTTGTCAAAGACCATTTCACTGGGACCAACCATCAACACACATGGAAGCAGCAGTTCAGAAATCAAACAATGTATTGCATTAGGCAAATCTGCTGTACAAGACCTCTTTAAAATGTTGAAGAGCAAAGATGTCAGTTTGAGGACTAAGATGCGCCTGACCCAAGCCATGGTATTTTCAATAACCTCATATGCATGTGAAAGTTGGACAATAAATAAAGATCACAGAAGAATTGATGATAGAGATTAAAAGTATTATGGATCACCAAAAGAACAAACCAATCTGTGTTGAAAGAAGCACAGCCAGAATGCTCCTTAGAAGCCATGATGGCCAGACTTTGTCTCTCATACTTCAGATATACTATCAGGAGGGACTAGTGCCAGAAGAAAGACATCATGCTTGGTAAAGTGGGTTCAGTGAGAAAGAGGAAGACCCCATTGCTATGGATTGACACAGTGGCAACAGCAGGCTCAAGCATAGCAATGATTGTGAGGTTGGCACAGCACCAGGCAGTTTTGTTCTGTTGTGCATAGGGTTGCTATACGTTGATACGGACTCAGTGGCACCTAACAACAACAACAGCATTGCTTGTTTTATAACCCAATCTATTGTTTGAATGAAAGGTGACCTTCAGGAGTAGTTTCAGTTCTAGGTTTAAAGGGTGTCTTTTTGGCAATAGTCAAATGATTTCTATCAGTCCAGTAAATCTGATCTGTTTTATGAATTTGGGTTTTGTTCTGTTTTTCTCCTATTTTTACCAGGATCTTCTATTGTGTCCCTGCTCGTAGTGGTCAGTAGTTGTAGCTGGTTTATGTGAGCTATTAGTCCTGTGGACTAGTTTCTTCCTTAATATTTGGTTTCCTTCATTTTCTTCCACTCCAGGTAAGTAGAGAATACTAGCTGTAGTTTAGATGGCTGCTTGAACGCTTTTAAAACCTCAGGTGTCACTCACCAAACTTAGAAGTAGAACATTAACTTTATGAACTATGTTATGCCATTTGACTAAATTATCCCATGGTCCTAATCAATTCCACAAGTTGTTTGGATGTGTTAGGAAGTTTCTGTAACGGTGTCCTTTATGTGCTTGCTTTGTTGGATCTGTGGCTATATACACAACACTCATGTATTTGCATAAGCTCATAAATACAACCTGGAGTCCTTGTGTGGTGTTGTAGACGAAGCTGTCGGTATACCTATAGACTCTCACCATGTGAGTGTCTCTACAAAAATATTTACAGCATAGCAGCTTGCTTTCCTCAGAGTGAGTGATGAGAAAGAAAGGGATTGAATCAAATGGTAGTCTTTTTACTACCTAACCCCATCCCTTCTGCTGTATTCTGTTGTTTACATAAACTACCCTTGGAATAATGTGGGAAGGGAGTGCCCAGGGATGTGACTCCATGTGGTCAGATTCTTAGAGACCCTTTTGAAGGATGGGCACTTGTTCTAAAAGAATATTTGACACCAAAGGTTAAAAACATGGCACATTTTAGTAATGATACAAAAGTAAATAATACATAAGTTCGAATGAATATCCAAAGCTCTCTCCCTTAGATTTTTGCTACAGTATTTGAAATGGAAAACAAACTGTTTCTGAAGGCCATCTAATTTTGGGCCCAAGGTCAGAAATTTGTTTCTACTTAGTTTAGCATCTCTGGCTCAGCCTTATCTGTTGAAACTGTCAGGAGGGGCAGAAAGGAGTCACCTTTCAAAGTCAACTTTTATGAGTTAATTTTCTGGGCAGAAATATTTCTTTGATCATGCCAACCTCTTTTTGTCATTAGGATTATCTTCATGGTAGGGGTTCCCTCAATAAATCTTAAAAAGAAAGGCTATATTTCCACGAAAAGAATGATATCCTCTGCAGTTTATGCAAACAATTAAAAAGTCAGTTGGCAAGTGAAGACCTGCACCTGGGTCCTGGGACGACTGGAAAGACATCTGAGCTCACTTAGGCTGGGCTTTTGCATGGCCTATTTCAGCAGACCCTCCACTGTGTGGGGGTGTTTCCTGTCTTCTCAGGATTTTGTGGGGCGTTGCTGCCACATTCTACAACTGGAAATAGTTGTAAAATAAAGCAATCTTAGAACGTCTTGTTTAAGATCCACATGTGAGGCTCAGTCAGGATGGGCAGGCTCCCTGGTCTGGATGATTTAGGCAGTTTGGATGAGCAGTGCCTCACTGCTCTCCCATCTGACCTGGCAACACCATAAGGAGTTAAAGCTTTCCTACAGCACAGAGTGAAGCAATACAGGAGCAAGGGAAGCTCTAATTGCTTCTCTAGAACCAGCAGGGGGATCAGGAGATGCAGTGATCTAATAGGTTTTTTCCACAGCTTTTGCTCTGATCACGTGAGAGCTATTGGTAGCCCTTAGAATCTAAATTTTTCCGAACTCTGCTAATTATCATAATTTGAGTTTGAATTAACCTTTAGACCATTGTATTCCTCAAATCCTTGAAGCCCCTGGACAATAAATAAAAGTGCAGTTTGCTAACCATCAGCTGCTTTGTAAAGTCAAATCTACCCATAGTAAATAACTACAGTGGCCTTTTCCATTGCTTAGACAAACTTTGCTGGTACAGATTAATAAACGTGTTCTCAGCATTCCAATAAGGGCGTGGTTGTATTAAACCACTGAGTTTGACTCTAGCAACATGATTATCTTCAGTAGAGTTAATGTAGGAAAATCTGATTTTTGTATAAAGGGATAGTAAAATTACTTATCAAAATTTTACTTAATTCCAATTCACATAGTATATATTCAATAAATCTTAGGAGCACATTGTCCAAATAATAGATGAGTTACAGAATGGAGGAGCCCTGGTAGTGCAGTGGTTCAGTGCTTTATTGCTAAATGAGAGGTTGGAAGTTTGAACCCACCAGTCACTCGGCAGGAGAAGCATGTGACCGATTTTAAAGATTATACAGCATTGGAAATCCTATAGGGCCATTCCATTCTAAAGATTTACAGCTTTGAAAATCCTCAGGGTAGTCTTTACTTGATCATACGGGGTTGCTATGAGTTGGAATCGACTCCCGGGCAATGGATTTAGTTTGGTTTTTGTTACAGAAGCCATTTCTGTCAGCTCTCTGAGTGCCAAGAAAGTCATGATTTAAAAGCTGTGTTTTAATTTAGGTTCCTGATGAGAGAGAGGTACTAGTGCTTCCACTTAACAAATGGGAAAGAAAGAAAATAAGCATTTTTGGTGACTGTGTGCTTCTACTTCTATACTCTTCTTTTATCTTCAGACACATATTTCCTATGATTTTTCCCAGGAGGTAGAACTGTTTGTCAAAAGCCAGTCTGTTTAGGTATAATCCAGTTTCCAAGGAAATCACACAAGGATTATCCTACCTTTAGCAAAATTTATTTAACCCTTGCATATAATATTGTAAGAACTTTGGCAAAAGCACGATAAAAGGGATGTATGGCTGCAAGATATCCCAACAGAGGATACTTTGTCCCATTGGATGGAGCACATGTCCCATTGGACAAGCATCTTTATTATCACCGCTGTGACTTTGAAAAGAAGAATATCACTTGGTTGTTATTAATTCCTTCACAAAATGTTCCTTCAGATTCATCTGCTTACATTAAATAAGTTCTTGTTGAATTTCTACTTTGTGCCACACATAAAAGTAGCTGTACTTACCAAGAGGAGACTTAGGGCATAGTAGTTAAAAGCATGCCTCTGTATATTGATGGCATGAGTTAGACCCCATCCCTGACACACTAAATGCCTTCAGAAAGTTACTGGACTACTCTGTCACTTGGTTTCTTCAGCCTATAATGGGAATAATAACAGTATCATTTTGGTATAGATCCATAGGATAAGCACTGGACTACTAACCACAAGATCAGCAGTTTAAACCCACCAGCCATTCCTCAGAAACTCTATACAGTGTCTTTATGGGTAATACTCTATTTATACAAATAGCTATTTGTATTATTACTATTAGAGACCTAATGTGGTGTTCTGGGTTAATGCACTGGACTGCAAAGTTGGTTTGAAACGCAAGGTTGGCGGTTCACCAGGAAACCCTATGCAGGGTTGCTATGGGTTGAAACTGACTCGATGGCACTTAACAGCAATAACAATGATAACTATTAAAAGTGAAAATAGCCTCAACCGGCTATTTCCAATGAAATCTCTAATGATGTGTTTTTTAATGTTATTTCTCATAGCTATCTTTTGTTAAAAGTAAATTTTATTGAAAGCTTCAATAATTATATTGCTTTGCCACCTGAAATCTGTACTTTGTAGATGAAAACAGTCATGGAAATGTTATTTGAATGGCTCAGAATCAAAAGCTTAAGTGTTTGCAATGCCAAGATTAACATACTGTTTATGCCTCTGATACTTGAAGTATAGCTCATGGTCAGGAGAGCACAGCATTGGTGGCCTCCCAAATATGGTCCAGGCTGATTCTGTTTTTGATACTGCTAGCTCTGTTAGCGTAGTGGTTACGAATTGGGCTGTGAACCTCAGGGTCAGCAGTTCGAAACTGCTGTTCCACGGGAGAAAGATGAGGTGTTCTGCTCCCGTAAAGATTTACAGCCTTGGAAACCCTGTACAGGGTCGCTATGAGTCGGAACCAACTCCATGGCACATTACAACAACAACAACAACAACAACAACAACCTTGTCAACAAGTACTCCTTCCCTCTCTGCCACAGCTAGAATGTGTGCCTTTGACTTTCCTTTAGAAAAAATGGTCTGGCACTTTCCAGCAGCAAGCATTCATATGTTGTTGAGTTGATTCTGACTCATAGTGACCTTGTATAAGGTTTCTGAGGAGTAGCTGGTGGGTTTAAAACACTGACCTTGTTGTTAGCAGTTGTTTGCAGCCCGACTCATAACCACTACACTCCCAGAGCTCCTTGCTTACCTTATAGCAGCACCACAGTAATCTAAGAGCCAAGAAAATGTGAGTGAGGGTCTCTGGGCTTTTTTATGGCTCAGCCATTGTCTTGGTGACAGAAATCAACCCAAACTGGCATATAATCTCCAAAAGGGGGATTTATTAGAACTGAAAGAAGACAGGAACAACAAGTTTTGAGAAGAGTACAAAAGACAAGAAGAGTTCATATTCCATTTGGATTCTCTTTGTCACTCATAGCTATTAAAGAACAGGAGATTGACTTAATTCTCCCAGATGAGATTTTTCCATATGGGAGTAAGCAAGGCCACTAGTACCTCAAGACTCCCAATCTTTTAACTTTGTGACTTTGTTACTCAACAGGTCTGGTTTGGGCTGTGTGCCCATCACAGTGAGGCTATAGCCTTCAGAACTCAATACAAAGGAAACAAGAATCCTCACAAGTGACACCATGATAAACAGAGAAGAGATAAGGCGAGGTATATGAGTGACCTGAACAGAGACATATGTCAATCCCCAAGGCACTTGAGGGATTGGGGTCTGTTTAAATGGAAGGGAAGATGTGGTTCTGAGAAAACAAAAAGTCAGCTTTTTCTGAGCAAAGTAGCTTACCATGCCTTGTGAAGGTATATGTGACATGTATGTGTATACAATCTAGATTTAACATTGATTTGTGTACTGTGATACCTTGAATTTACTTGATATCCAGTATCTTCTTAGTTTCCACCAAGTGTTTTGGTTGTTATTGTTGTTGTTAAGTGCCATTGAGTTGGTTCTTACTCATAGCGACTCCATATAGGGTTTTAAAGAGCAACTGGTAACTTTGAACTGCTGACATTGTGGTTCGCAGCCCAGTGCTGATCCTACAGCACCACATAGGACCATGCAAATAATGGATACAGAACTCCAAAGCTGGGTTTGGTTTTGCTATCCAGCTAAGTTGAAAAGGAGTCATCTCAGAAGCAGGATATGAAGATCCCAGGACCAGCAAGAAGGAATAGCATTAAGTAAAGTGTGAGATCCCTACTTTGAAAAGCAGCAACAGCAGAGGCCGTGGCAGAGCTGGTGACATGAACAGACAGAGCAGCTTTGGGCTACAGGCCCATGGACAATAAAGTTGAGTACCTTTGGGCAGGAGACTTGTTTGTAGAATGTGCCCTCTGGGCATTCACAGACAGGCTAAAAGAGCTTTGTAACACTTGCGTGAGCAGGGCAGAGGCCAAGGGGCCACATGGCTGAGAAGCCAAAGATAAGAGTAAGATGTGCCTCCAGTAATACAGACAAGAGGTGTTCTTGACTGGAGAACTGCTACATCCTGGGTTGGTCTTGATCCTGAATTGTACCCTGTTAAACTCATACTCATGAGTATTGTTATGAGTTCTGTGTGGCCATTTCAATGGATTATTTAAGATGTGAAGCAGAAAGTGCTGTGAAATGGATAGTTGGTGTCAGAATAGGGTAAAGAAGGCTGTAGGGTAGACGCATGTTTGATCTCTGCTTCATAGGAATCAGCCTTGGGATAATGCTGAGTTTGATTCTCTTTCCCCCTTGTAAAGTCAGGGGAAGTCAAAGATGGCTCCCACGTGTTTTTTTCACTTGCAAATAAGAAAAGTTGAACACTGCTCTTATAAATGTCCAAAAATATTTTCTGTGCTTCATAACACACATTTTGGATTCTGAGATCTTTTATATTTTGGGTATTCACTGAAATGTGGGCTTTTCTTATAGTACAACAGAGGGATCATGACGGAACAACCCCCCATCCCTTGCCATAACAAAAAAAATTCTGACATCTGTACATTTCAGTTTTAGAAGCCAACACACTCTTTTGGAAGAGCAGACAACAATTTGTTCTATATTTATCATTGCTTTACGATAAGCACTGGACTGCAAACCACAAGCTCTGTGTTTGAAATTGCCAGCCACTCCACAGGATAAAGATGAGGCTTTCTTCTCAAGAAGATTTAAAGCCTTGGAAGCCCTATTAGGGTCACTATGAGTCAGAACTGACTCCATGACACTTAACACCAACATAGTTTTATTGGCTATGCAAAGGCATGGTCTATACTATTGGTAATATTGCAAATCATAAAATTCCAGAACACTGAATTGTGCTCATTGAGAACCTGTACATTGATTAAAAGGCAGTCCTTTGAATAGAGTAAAGGGGTCTGCCTGGTTTAAAATCAGGAGAGTGTGTGTCCAGGCTTTGTCCTTGAATAATATTTATTCAGTCTGTATGCTGAACAAATAATCTGAGAATCTAGATTATATGAGGAAGAACACAGCATCAAGATTGGAGGAAGACTCATTAACAACCAGTGATATGCAGATGACATAATCCTGCTTGCTGCAAATGAAAAAGACCGGAAGCAATTACTGATGCAGATCAAAGACTACAGCCTTCAGTATGAATTACAACTCAATACAAAGGGTACAAGAATCCTCACAAGTGACATCATGATAAATAGAGAAAAGATTAAAGTTGTCAAACATTTCATTGTACTTGTCTCCACAATCAATGCCCCTGGAAGCAGCAGCCAATCAAAAGACATTGCATTGAGCACATGTGCTGCAAAAGACCCCTTTAAAGTGTTAAAGAGCAAAGATATCACTTTGAAGGCTAAGGTGTGCCTGATCCAAGCATGGTATTTTCAATTACCTTATATCTACGTAAACTGGACAATGAATGAGGGAAGAGCAAAGAAGAATTGATGCCTTTTCATTATGGTGTTAGTGAAGAATATTGGATATACCATAAACACAGAAGGATGAACAAATATATCTTGGAAGAAGAACCTCTTGAATGTTCCATAGAAGTGAGCATGGCAAGACTACAGCTCATATAATTTGTACATGTTAGAGAGAGACCAGTCCCTGGAGAAGGATTTCATGCTTGGTTGTTGTTGTTGTTATATGCCATCGAGTTGGTACCGACTCATAGCAACCCTATGCACAGCAGAATGAAACACTGCCCGATCCTGGGCCACAACCTCACTATTGTTGCCATGCTTGAGTTCATCGATTCTGCTACTTGGCCAATCCATCTCATTGGTAGAGTCACCAAAAAAGTAGACGATCCTCAACCACATGGTGTGACACAGAGGCTGCAACAATGGGCTCAAACAGCAATGATTGTGAGGATGGTGAATTGCTGGGCAGTGTTTTGTTCTTTTATTGAAACCAATTTGACGGCATAGTTTTACACATGACACGTGTTTACATGCCCATTTTACAAAAACAAGAAAACCAAGGCTCTGACTTGTTCATGGTCACATATTTAATATCTATTAGAACATCAACCAGAAGTGGGCATTTTGCCTCTTAGTCAAAGTTTCTTTTCACATGCTTCATTGGATTAGGGCAAGCAAGGGTTTTGCTTTTCAGTTTACTGGCAACAGAGACATTGAATATAGTGTGCTAGGAAGCTGGCTCACTGGATACTTCGTTAAATATTTGTTGAATGAATCAAAGTGACTGACCATGACAGAGTGCATTTTTAACATGGTGAAAGATAGATGAAGATCTTTGCAGCAATGAGGTCCCAATAGCTCCTTTGACATGTGTCAACCAGAGCTGGCACTCTTTCCTGAACACTGGGTGAGAGAGAAGCTTTTTTGTCGTTTTCTTTCCTGATTTAGATTGACAGATTCCTGTGTTTGATTTTAAATTGATTATGACAGCATGTCCGGTTTACCTGGATTAGTTCACAATTATCCTTTTGTCTTCTGTTCTATAAAACAAGGGTTACTTTTTCTACCTGACTGGATGCTTAACATGTACTTTATGTGTTTGAGTTTGTTTAGTTCTTGTAAATATGTTTCGCAACTGTATTAACAATTAAATCAATTCATTGGAGTTGAGTGAAATTCTATAACCTTTCTTGCCTGGCTCTTAATGAAATGATTCATTCTATATTAAGTATTGGTCAGAACATTTCTTAAAGGGGCCCAATTCACTAATTAGATCAATCTTGATGTCCTCACTCAGCATCTTTGATTTCCAAAATCAGAACATGATACAAGTGAATAAAGACTTGAGAACACAGTTCTGCAAAGAACCTACTTTTGTTTCAAACCTGGGAAACCTCTGACCAAATCCTAGAGACATTAGAACATAAACCTTTTGCTCCATAATTATCAGTGAAACACATTAAAAAAAAATGAAATCCCATCACCAAATAGCCAACAATAGAGGTATTTCATAATTGGCAGCAACTCTTTTCAACTTTAAATGAGAAGAGAGATGAGATTCAATCTGTAGTTTTTCCTTTGAAATCTGAGCTCTTTGTAAGATTACTTTTTATGGAAGCGAGGAGCTGACCTACTCTATGTTGTTGTTATGTGCTGTGGAGTCGGTTTCGACCCATAGTGAACCTGTACAGGGTTCCCAAGGCTGCCTGCCACTCTGGCACCTGTAGAACTCCAGGCGTGGACATTCTATCCCATGTTCAACACACAAAATTCACTACCACTGAGTCAATTCCAACTCATGGTGGCTTCCAAAACTAAATCTTTATGAGAGCAGAAAGTTTCATTTTGCTCCTGCAGAGTGTCTGGTGGGTTTGAATTGTCGACTTTGCAGCTGGCAGTCCAGTTTTTTTCCTTCAGTGTCACCAGACTTCCTTCATGCTCAACACATTCATCCCTAAATATAATCTAACATCACTTGTTACCATTTAGATTCTATTCTTTTTGTTGTGTCTTGGGTGAATGGCTCCACAAATTTGGTACTAAATTAAAACTACTTTTCTTTTATTAAGAAAACTGCCTTGTTTGCCTTTTTTGGGTCTCCGACAACACCAGGAGTTTACAGAGTCCAACGATAGGGGGAAAGAAGAGAGACGAGAGTGTCCACATTCAATCAGGAAGAGAAAATGAGCCTAATCAGCTCCTGTTTCTCCTGATTGTCATCTGATTAAAGACTTCTTCCAAGCGAGGTGGTGTTTGTCCCAGCTGTGGTGACTTTGGTTCTAGACTGATCTAAATCCTGCCTAATCGAGACCACTGTCTCAGCACTAAACTTGGTTCCCATACAGCCACTTCTCTGGGCATTTGTAAGTGCCAGATTTGCTGGCTTGGTCTGGTCTGACATCTGTTCCTTCATGTACCCAGAACTATAGTCCCTCTTTCCTCCTTGGGGATCCACTGTAAAAACTTACTAACCTCTCTTCTGTTACCGTCAGTAACTGAAAATGTTTTACCTTCTTAGAAAGGTTCCAGAGTGTTTCTGAGGTATATGGACACCCACTCTTCTTTCGGTTGAGGGGTGGTTCCTAGAACACAAACTTCAAAGATAAAGAAGTAATTGTATGGCACTTTTCTAGATGACTGTATAATTTGTGAGGTCCTGGTGTGGTGCTCTATGTTGGATAATCACTGGACCAAAAGGTCAGTTTGAACAAGGTTGGTGGTTCAAACCCACAAGCGGTTCCTCAGAAACCCTATGCAGGATCACTATGAGTCAAAATTGACTTGATGGCACTAATCAACAATCAACATATGATATGTAAGGAGCCCTGGTGATGCAGGAGTTAAACACTGGGCTACTAACCAGAGGGTAGATTGTTTGAACCTGCCAGCTACTTTTCAGGAGAAGGATGTGGTAATCGCCTTTTGTAACAATCGATGTTATTGTTGTTGTCAAGTGTCATCAAGTTGGTTTCAACTCATAGAGATCCTATATAGGGTTTCTGAGGAGCGACAGGTGGGTTTGAACCACTGACCTTTCGGTTAGCAGTCCAGTGCTTATCCTACGCCACCACACCAGGACTCTTCTGTAAAGGTTACAGTCTTGGAAACCCTTTGGGACAGTTCGACTCTGTCTGATAGGGACAATATGAATCCAAATTAACTCAATAACAATGGTTTTATATACATTGTTCCATTTGTTTCCTAAATTAGAACATTTGTTATAACAAAAAGACACTATTTTTGTTGTTGTTGTTGTTTACACCAGGACTCTAGGAATTACCTAGGTAAAATTAAAATGTTTGGTTACACTAAGCTTCTTTCACTAGAGAGGAAAAGGTGGTGGTGGTTGTGTGCCTTGGAGTTGGTTCTGACTCACAGTGACCCTTTAATAGGGTTTATAAGGCTATAAATCTTCATAGGAGCAAAAAGCCTCATCTTTCTTCTATAGAGCAGCTGGTGGATTCAAACTACTGACCTTGTAGTTTGCAGCACAACTCATAACCCACTACACTACCAGGGTTCATTAGAGAGTAAAAGGCTCCTCTGATTTAATCCATGGTGAGTATTCTCCTATAGTGGTCAAGAGTCTACTAACATTTAAACCTCCAAAGAAAATCATAGTTTGCCTTCAAACAACAGTTGATTATATAGTGATCACACCAAGTCCTATAACTAGGTCTTCTTTGTTTATAGAATCAATATTTATTGAGCATGAAATCCATGTCAGGTCATACTAGGCCCAGACAAGTGTGCGTATGAATAGATACAGTTCCTGTCTGTTTTTTTGAATAAAATATCCTGCCAAACTTTTCATTTGCTGTTTCTCCTGTGGCATTGCCAATGTTCCTTATGTTGTACAATATTAAAATCAGAAGTCTTTTAAATGCTGTAGAAATAACTTTGGTGAATTTCTTGTTATTATTTTAGGCTTTCTAAATGGAATCCTGGTGTGGCACTGAGGGTTAATGCACTGGACTGCAAAGTCGATTTGAACTGCAATATCGGCAGTTCGAGCTCACCAGCCATGCCTGGGAAACTCTATACAGGGTCGCTATGGGTCAGAACCAACTCAATGGCACTTAACAGCAACAACAACAACAATTACACAAATAGCAGGTGAATGAATAACTTGGGTTTGGGATATGCTAATATTTTATTCTCCTTACAATTGGGGATTGTGATGACTCAGAATAACGTGTGTCCTGGTTTAGCATAAGTAACAGTCATTGGTTGTTGTAACTGCATTCAGTATAAATCTTCCCTGACCTGTCAGCTCAGGAAATAAAATGCTCTGACATATTTCACAGAGCCTGGAAGTTTAAGATGAGCCTCAGGCTGGTTTGATGTTACTTTTGAGTAGATCCTCTGTTCATCCAGCAAAACGTAATTCAGCTGAGCTTTAGAATGTCTGGATTTATAATAACAACTCTTGGGAACATAAGTGGTGGAAGCCATTTTGTTTGCCTTCCACCAAGGATGATCTTTTTGTGAAGCTTGCCCTATGGGGGAACTTTTTTGGCTCTTTTCCAGGATGACTCAGTTCTGGTATGGCTGTTCTATGACGCAGTTACTTGAGAAATAATGGATATTGCAATTTCAATGGCAAGTTACAAGTAAGGAAATGCAGCATACCAGACATCTAGCATGCAGAAAAGCCCTGCCTATTAAGGTGGGCATTTAGGTCAGCGAATGATGCTATGTAGGCAGACGGTATGGAATCATTATAGTGTATGTGTGCATACATAGCATGCTAATGGGGGCTTGGCTACACATTTCATTGCTTTTACCTCAGGCATGGGCCACATCCCTAGCTCTGCCAGGGATCTGGAAATGGTGGAACAAGTGTAGTGTAAATTAAATTTAGCACCATTCCTGAAAAAAATAGTCCAGATCTTCCCCAATTCTAGAATATATCATGTTGGTTGGACAGTTCACTTCATGCTGCCTTATTATGCATTCCTTAACTCATTTCACATTTAGTTCACCACACAGACTTTTAGAGGCGCAGTCCCAGGTGAAGTTTTGAAGTATGAGGAAGAGCTGGAGCTGGAAATCTTCCTATCTGCCACACCAGCTGTCCTCCCCTACCCCTTCCAGTTCTGAGAATTGCTGCGTTTCTGTTTTGTCTACTTTACTCTAGTAAGACACTACATTCTAGGTGTACTATGACAGTTCTAATTAGGTAAATCTGGATAGAATTCCTGCTCCACATTTATTTGCTATGTGATATGTGGTAAGTACCTATCTCCGGGTTTCCTTGTCTGTATAGTAACAATATACTGTTTCACCCTAAAATTAAATCTTTTGAAAACTTGACTATTTAAAATTTATAAAAGTAGTAAGACTCTGGTCAAAGTAGGTCAAGGGCCAGTACCCCACCCCCTCCACTCCTTGGACAGCACACAGCCTTCCCTGGATGCCCCAGGGGAACCTGAGGCCATGCAGAAGCCTCCTTGAAAACCTCTAGTCTAGATCTTTTCTAAAGTCTTTTTCATCTCTAAAATTATGTAATTCTCATTTACCAGATTGACTTATCAAGAGCCAGCCAAATGAAAAGCCCACTAAGAGTAGTGTGAAAATTAGGTAGAATTTGAAGGAGAAGCAAAAGGAAGAAGCATTTATTGCATGCTTAAGGTATGCTAAACATTGTGTAAAACATTTTATTGCATTATTTTGCTGAATCCTCACAACAACTCTGCTTTTTTTTTTTTTTTTCAAATGGAACTTTGGCCAATACTTCATTTTAGTGATATGGAACATGAGACCCAGAGACTTTAAGAGGCTGCTGCATTTCTCCTTTCACTTTGCCACGTCTCTGAACTTTTACATTTTGTTGAACATTTCCTTTGCCCTTTCTAATGCCACTTGACCCACTTCCCAATTGGACTGTACTTACATGAGACTTGTTCAGTAAAGATTTACTAAATATAAATTCCTGAAAAAGTTTCACAACTCTTTAACATTTTAAGCCCCTTATAAGAGTGTGGACATATAATGCTTCTTAAAGCATTAATGATTACCAAGAGTCTACATTTCATTACCCAATGTATTTGTATTTCAAAAAAGTGACCAAATCTTCAAACACAATTTCAAAGAGTTACTCAAGTTATACATAAATAAATGATACTAAACAATCAAACTAGAGTCCTGGTATGATGCTATAGGATAAGCACTGGACTGCTAACCTATCAACCATTCCTTGGAAACCCTATACAGCATCGCTATGAATTGGAACTGACGTAAGGGCACTTAACAACAACAACAATAAATATTTTTTCTCTAATGATCTCTTTGCTGATAAATGAGGGAGAGAAGAGTCTAGTTCCAGGGAATGACATGCTGTGTTTCCAAAACATGAAAAGAACTCTGTTCTCTAGATTAATGACTGATATTCTTATTTACATGCTAATGAGGTTATTGAAAATACCATGGCTTGGGTCAGGTGCACCTTAGTCCTCAAACTGACATCTTTGCTCTTGAATACTTTAAAGAGATCTTTTGTAGCCGATTTGCCTAATGTAATATGTCATTTGATTTCTTGACTGCTGGTTCCATTACTGTTGGAAAATGAAGTATTTGACAACTACAGTCTTTTCTGCATTTATATGGATGTTGTTCATTGGTCCACTGGTGAGGATTTTTGCTTTCTTCACATTGAGGTACAACCCATAGCCAAGACTTTGATTTTCATCAGTAAGTATTATAAGTCCTCTGCACTTTCAGTAAGCAAGATTTTATCATTTACATATCACAAGTTGTTAGTGAGTTTTCCTTCAATCCTTATGCCACATTTTTCTTCATATAATCCATCTTCTTGGATTATTTGCTCAGCAGACAGATTAAATAAGTATGATGAAAGAATACAACACTGGTGCACACCTTTCCTAATTTTAAACCATTCAGTGTTCTCTTGTTCTGTTCAACCAGCTGCTTCTTGGTCAATGTACACATTCCTCATTAGCACACTTGTGTTCCAGAATACTCATTCTTCACAATGTTGTCCATAGCTTGTCACAAGCCACACAATTGAAAGCCTTTGGGTAGTCAATAAAGCACAGGTAGACATCTTTCTGGTATTCTCCTGCTTTCAGTTAAGATCCATCTGATGTCAGCAACGGTATCCCTTATTCCATGTCCTCTCCTGAACCTGACTTGAACCTCTGGAAGTTCTCTGTCAATGTATGGTTGCAGCCATTTTTAAATTCATTTTAGCAAAATTTTATTTGCATGCTATATTAATATTGTCCAATGATTTCTGCATTCTGTTGGGTTACCTCTCTTTGGAATGGGCACATATATTCCAACTCTTCCAGTCAGTTGGTCAGGTAATTGTCTTCCAAATTACTTGGCATAGATGAGTGAGTGCCTCCAGTGGTACATCAGTTTGTTGAAAGATACTGTTTCAATTTATATTTCATCAATTCATGGTGCCTTGTTCTTTGTCAATGCCTTCAATGTACATTGGACTCCTTCCTTCAGGATCATTGGTTATCGAACATATGTTACCTCTTGAAATGGTTGAACATTGACCATTTCATTTTGGTACAGTAGCTCTGTATATTCCTTCTATCTGTGGGGAAAAAAAATTATAATCCTGTTTATTACATTCGGGTAACTTTTTTTTATTTCCTGAAGTAAAGACTTTATGACCTTTCTCTTTTTCTTTGGTCACTTCCTGAAGTGAGTAAAGAATTTATAGTCACTTTCTTTTTCTTTAAACCACTTCCTGGAGTAAGGAATTTATGATAACTTTCTTTTTCCTTAAACTACTTCCTGAAGCAAAGACTATGATCCCTCTCTTCTTTTCCTAAAGTAGGAATGTGTGCCTTAAAAATTTGAACTAGCCAACCGGGTAAGGGAATAGATTGTGCGGTCAAAACCCTAGCCAGTAGGGTGAGACACAGCCTTGAGACTCATGTTAGGGCTTAAAAACCCGAGTGGACTGCCCACTCGGTGTGCTTGCTAGCCGGTTCGTGTATGTACAGCTATGTGCAAGCACCCTCTCGCAGGAGTAAATTTTACTTTGCCAAGGAAATTTAGTCTCACCGAGTGTCTTTTATGCGACATCGGGATTCATTTCTAACATATCTTTGCTTCCATCTTCTTGTCATGCTCTCTGCGTCAATCAATATTTTGCCACAATATCCTTTGAAATTACAAGGCTTGAATTTCTTCTGCAGTTCCCTTAGCTTGAAAAATGCTGAACATGTTCTCTTTTGGTTTTTATCTTTCCAGGTCTTTGCACATTTAATTATAATATTTGATATGGATTTCTTGAGCTGACCCTTCAAATTTTCTATTCAGTTCTTTAACCTCTTCATTTCTTCCATTAGCTTTAGTATCTCTCTGCTGGAGAGCAAGTTTCAGAGTCTCTTTTTGGTCCTTTCCTTCTTTCTTGTCTACTTAATGACCTTTTGCTTTCTTCCTGTATTATGTTCTTGATGTCATCCCACAACTCTTCTGTCTTTGGTCTTTAGTGTTTAATGTATCAAATCTGTTCTTCAGATGATCTCTAAATTCATGTGGGATATATTGAAGGTCATATTTTGGCTCTCAAGGACATGTTTTAACTTTCTTCAGCTTCAGTCTGAACTTGTATATGAGCAGTTGATTGTTTGTTCCACAGTCTGCCCCAGGCCTTGTTTTGGCTGATGATATGGAGTTTTCCACAGATGTATTCAATTTGATTTTTGTATATGCCATCTGATGAGGTCCTTGTGTATAGTTGTATTTTATGCTGTTTAAAAAAGGTATTTACAATGAAGAATTCATGGTCTAACAAAATTCTATCATGCAATCACCAGCATTGTTTCTATCATCAAGGTAATATTTTCCAACTACTGATCCTTCCTCTTTATTTCCAACCTTTTTATTCCAATCACCATTAATGATCAATACATCTTGATTGCATGTTTGATCAATATCAGACTGAAAAGTTGGAAGTATTCTTCTATTTCATCCTCATTGGCTTTAGTGGTTAGTGTATAAATTTGAATAATAATGGTATTAACTGTTCTCAATTGTAGGCAGATGGATATTATCCTACCAGACAGCATTGTACCTCATGACTGCTCTTGGTATGTTCTTTTTGAAGATGAATGCAAAGCCATTCCTCTTCAATTTGTTATTTCTAGCCTAGTAAACCATGTGATTGTCAGATTCAAAATGGCCAATACCAGTTCATTTCAACTCACTAATATCTACGTTATTGATGTTTATATGTTCCATTTAATTTTTGACAATATCCAATTTTCCTAGATTCATACTTTGTACATTCTATGTTCCAACTATTAAAGGATTTTTACAGCTATTTCTCTTCATTTTGAGTTGTTCCCTATCAGCAAATGAAGGTCCAGAGGGCTTTACTCCATTCACATCATCAAGGCCAACTCTACTTTGAAGAGGCAACTATTCCCCAGTCATATTATGAGTGCCTTCCAACCTGAGGGGCTCATCTTCTCATACTACATCTGATAGTGTTCCACTGCTATTCATAAAGTTTTCAGTGACTAAATATTCAGAAGTAGTTCATCCCTCTTTCTTCCTAGTCTGCCTTCATCTGGACGCTCATATGAAACCTGTCTACCATGGGTGACCCTGCTGGTATTTAAAATACCAGTGGCATAGCTTCCAGAATCACAGCAACTCACAAACCACCACAGTATGACAAACTGACAGATGAGTGGTGGGAAATGGACTGGTATTGGCCATTTTGAATCTGACAATCCCAGCATAGAAAACCATGTGATTGTCAGATTCAAATGGACAATATCAATCCATTTTCAGATCACTAATGACTAAGATATGAGTGTTCATGCATTTCATTTTTGACAATTTCCAATTTTCCTATATTCATATGTCTTATGTTCCATGCTCTGATTATTAATGGATTTTTACAGCTGTTTCTTTCCAATTTGAGTTGTACTTCATCAACAAATGAAGGTCCTGAAGGCTTTATTCCATTCATTATGGTGAAGTCTACTTTGAGAAGACAGCTCTTCACTGGTTATATTTTGAATGCTTTCTAATCTGAGGGGCTCATCTTTAAGCAAGATTTCTTGGATGCAAGCCTTGAGTTCTGTTAATGACACTAAATAACCAACCCATTACCTTGGAGTAAATTTTGACGCAGCAACCCTGAATAGTTTCTGAGCTTGTGAATCTTTAAGAGAATAGAAAGCTTCACATTTCTTTTGTGGAGTGGCTGGTGGGTTTGAACTGATGACCTTATAGTTAGCAGTCTAGTGTTTATGCTACAGAATCACCCAGAGTTCTTTCTGTTGACAGTTCTGTCGTTTTGCTTCTTTACCTTTTCTCTTGGTTAATTACACTAGCATTAGGCTACTAACCACAAACAAGGTTTGCAGTTGAAATCCACCAGTGTTTTTCTGGAGAAAGATGAGGCTTTTTGTTCCCAGAAAGATTTACAGTCTTGTAAACCCCATAGAAAGGAGTCCTGGTAGTATAGTGGGTTACTAGATAGGCTGCAAACTACAAGGTCAGCAGTTCAACTCTACCAGCCACTCTGTAGGAGACTGATGAGACTTTGTGCTCCCATAAAGATTTACAGCCTTGAAAACC
>NW_006408665.1:3855662-3857159 GCF_000296735.1 Chrysochloris asiatica | reverse complement strand
ACTTCACAGCACACCACCACCACCACCAAACCCTGTGGAGTAATTCTACTCAGTTCTATAAGATTGCTATGAGTTGGAATTCTTTTCTAGCAGTGAGTTTTTTGTTTGTTTGTTTAGATGTCAGAAAGAAGGAATCCTCGTGGTATAATGGTCAAACACTCAGTGAACTGAAAAGTTGGTGGTTTGAACCCACCAGCAACTCCATGGGAAAAGATCTGGTAATCTGCTTCCATAATAATTTACAGCCTTGGAAACCATATGGGGAAGTTTTACTCGTGGAGTCACTATGAGGTGGCTCCAAATTGATGGCAATGGGTTTGGTTAGTTTTGGTTTTGAAGCTGGAAGCATGTTTACTAACTGATCCTGGAAATGTGTTTTTCTCAGCACCTTTGTGACTGGGAAAAATCTCGGGACCTGCTATTCCCCCTCAGTCAGTAAAAACTAAGGAATATGCCAGAGATGCCCAATGGGTCAAAGGAAAATCAGTCATTAAAAAATCATCATTATCAAATTTATTGCTCTAATGCCCTGTATAGGATAAGTGTTTCCTCTATGACAGAAGTTCTTACTTGGGGAGATTTGAAACTATAGTAATTATACTAGGATACTTGATGGAGGGACCCAAGTATTAATATTTTTGGATGATCTACAGTTCAGTAGTCATATGTGGCTAGTAGCACTTTTATTACACAATATATCTCTAGAAGAAATCAATTTCTGAGGCCAAGAGAAGTATCTGGAGTTTGTCTTTTTCTTTGATTCTTTTCCATCACTTCAGTTACTAATATCCACTGGACTATATGCTGCAGTATAATGCACTGGACCGCAAGGTTGGTTTGAATTGCAAGGTTAGGGTTCAAACTCACCAGTCGCTCCTCGGAAACCTTGTACAGGGTTGCTATGAGTCAAAACTTATTTGAGGACATTTAACAACAGCCACAGCAGGCACACAGGAAGTCCTGGTGTGGTGCTGTAGGATCAGCACTGGACTGCTCATCACAAAGTTGGTGATTCAAACCCACAAGTTGCTTCTTGTAAAGCCTGTACAGGATCGCTGTGAGTTGGAACTGACTTGATGGCACTTAACAACAAAAACAATACACACAGTATTTAAGTGGATGCACAGGATAGTAGAGAGTATTGGCTTTAGATTACAATAAGCCTGATTCTAAATCTGGATCCACAATTTAGTAACTATATAACTTTGACAAGTTGTTGATCTTCTCTGAGTTCATTATAAGTAGACTGTGTTATATATACTCATACATCACAGGACTTATGAGAGTATTAAAGCAGAAAACCAGAAAAACTACTTTTAAACTAGTGCACTTAACAAACAGTGAACACTGAATAAATATTGCTCCTTTTCTTTTCCATTCATTTAGTCTCTTAAAGGAGTCCTAGTGTGGTGCTGTAGGATAATATGCTTGACCACAAGGTCAGTTTGAACTGCAAAGAGAATGGTTCAACTCACCAGCTGCTCCTTGGAAACTCTA
>NW_006408665.1:3845386-3848117 GCF_000296735.1 Chrysochloris asiatica | reverse complement strand
ACAATGATTATAATCCCCTCCATGTACCATCAGTTAACAGCATTTCTCTCTATTCACTTTAGCTCTTTTTTTTTAAACACTCAGGAATATATAATAATTTACACCACCAAAAGGCACATTCTGCAAGTCTGCTTCCTGGCCACCATCTCTTAGTCGCTCTCTTCCCATGAATCTAAAGTCCTCAGCTGCTCCCTCTCTCCATGTCCCCGCTGCCCCCATCTCTGCCTCCATCTCTGGTATCGCTGTTTCTCTGGATAAGGTCTCACATTCTCCTTCTGTTCTTCTTCCTTGCTGATCCTAGAGTCCTTTGTTTCCTGGCTGTACTTCTTCCAAGATTTGTTTGCTCTTTTGGCTGTCCATGGTACTTTCAATATTCTTAACCAATGCCATTATTCAAACGCATTGATCTCTGGTCTTCCTTATTCATTGTCTGGCTTTCACATACATTTAAGAAGATTGAAAATACCATCGTCAGGCATACCTTAGTTTTAAAAGAGATGTCTTTGATCTTTAACACATTAAAGAAGTCTTTTGCAGCAGACTTGCCCAGTGCAATATGTCGTTTGATTTCTTGACTGTTACTTCCATGCTAAAATGTACTTGAGGTGATACAATATGGTCAAACTCATATAGTATCAGCGACGGAGATGAAAGAAAAGTAATATTGAGAGTTTATAGTTGTCATCATCATCCTCACTGTCATTATTATGAGCATCATGATATATTAAGCACTTTGACTGTTCTGGGTACAAGACTATGTTGTTGGTTTTTGATACTTTCTCTCTCTGAATTCTTATATTATATTATATTATAATTCTTATATTATATCAGGCAGATACTATTTACCACACATTAGCCAGTTTCATGATCCCTTGGAAATCCAATTTAACCTAGCCCTAAACTCAAATTTCAGGTGTAAATCTTACCTCACAATTTCTGTGAGTTCCCATGCATTATTTCTTTTTGTTTTTCTCCCTTAGTTTTCCTTGTTGGGTCTGTGTTGTTGTTTAGTGCTGTTGACCCACTGCCTAATCCTTTACCATCCTCACCATTTTTGTATGTTTGAACCCATTGTCGTTACCACTGTGTCAATCCATCTTCTTGGGGTCTTCCTCTTTGTTACTGACCCTTCACTTTTGCAAGCACATGTCCTTCTCCAGGAACTGGTCCCTCATGACAACATGTCCAAAGTACTAGAGATGAAGCCTCACAATCTTTGCTTCTGAAGAGCATACTGGAGTCATAGTGTGGCACTATAGTATCAGCACTGGACTGCTAACTGCAAGGTCAGTGGTTCAAACCCACCAACAGTACCTTGGAAACCCTATACAGGGTCGCTATGAGTGGGAACCACCTCAATGGCACTTAACATCAACAAGGAGTACTTTTGGTCACACTTTTTCCAAAACAGATTTGTTCATTCATCTGGCAGTCCATGATACTTTGAATATTCTTCTCTAACACCACAATTCAAATGCATCTATTCTGTGGTTTTCCTTATTCATTGTCCAACTTCCACATTCATATGAGGTGATTGAAAATATCATGACTTGGGTCAGATGCACATTAGACCTCAAAGTGACATTGTTGCTCTTTAACACTCTAAAGAGATCTTATGCAGCAGATTTACCAAATGCAATATATCATATGATTTCCTGGCTGCTGATTGCCTAAGTGTTGATTGTTGATCCAAGCAAAATGAGGTCTTTGACAACTTCAGTCTTTCTCCTTTTATCATGATGATAATTACTGGTTCAAATCTGAGGTTTTCTTTACAGGGAGGTGCCATCAATACTAAATGCTGTAGTCTTTATCTTCATCTGTAAGTATTTCATGTCCTCTTTGCTTCCAGTAAGCAAGGCTATGCTATCTGAATATTGCAGATTGTTAATGATGCCATGTTCTTCTTCATACAATCCAGCTTCTCAAAATATTTGCTTAGCATACAGATAGAATATGAATGGTGAAAATATATAAACCTGGCACATAGCTTTCCTGATTTTGAACCATTCAGTATGCCTTGTTCTGTTTGAATAACTGCCTCTTGGCCTAAGTACAGGTTCTGCATGAGCACAATGAAGAGTTCTGGAATTCCCATTCTTTGTAATGTTATCCATAGTTAGTTATGTCCCACAGAGTCTGATGCCTTTGTATACTAAACAAAGCACAAGTAAACATTTTTTTTTTTTTGTGCATTTTCAGATTTCAGCCAAGATTCATCTGATGTCAGCAATGAAACTCCTTGTTCTATGTACCCTTCTGAATCAGACTTGAATTTCTGGTAGCTCCTTGTTGATGTACTGTTACAACCATTTTTGAATTAGCTTTAGCCAAAATTTGCTTGCATGTGATATTAATGATTTTTTTTTTCATTGATTTCCACATCTATTGGGCCATAGCTCTTTGGAATGAGCACAAATATAGGTCTCTTTCAGTAGATTGACTCAGTAGCTTGTCTTTCAAATTTTTTGGCATAGATGAATGAATGTCTCCAGAGCAGCATCCATTTGTTAAAACATTTAAATTAGTGCTTGATCAATTCCAGAACCTTGCTTTTTGCCAATGCTTTCCATGCTGCTTGGATATTGTCCTTCAATACCACTGGTTCTTGATCATATGCTACCTCTTGAAATGGTTGAACATTGAGTGATTCTTTTGATGCACTGACTCTGTGTATTCCTTCCATCTTCCTTTGAAGCTTCCTCTATCATTCAATGTTTTGCACATATTG
>NW_006408665.1:3835373-3844831 GCF_000296735.1 Chrysochloris asiatica | reverse complement strand
CACGGCACACAATGACAATACACAATAGAAAGAAACACTGCTCAGTCCTGTGCCATCCTCACAATTATCATTATACTTGAGCCCATTGTTTTCACTGTATCAATCCATCTCACTGAGGTTCCTCTTACTTTTCACAGACCCTCCACTTTATGAAACATTATTCCTTCTCCAGGGATCGGTCCATCATGACAATATGTCCAAACTATGAGAGATGAAGTCTCACCATCCTGGCTTCTAAGGAGCATCTGGTTGTACTTCCTCAAACACAGATTTGTTTGTTCTTCTGGCAGTCTTTTAATATTTTTCTCCAACACTATAATTCATTGTGGGGACTTGAGTTTACCTGATATGGCTTTTCTACCCAAAGTCCTCTTAATTCCCACCAAGTGATTAGATGAGACCATGCAAATAAGATATACAGGACTCTAAGACTGGGATTGGTTAGTTTGTCTTCCAGATAGCTCTAAAAGGAGCCACCTCAGAAGAAGAGATGGAAGATCCCAGGACCATCAAGAAGGCTAAGAGCACGAGTGAAGCGTGAGATTCCTACCTACAGAAACAAGGACAGCAGAAGCTATGATGGTAAAGGCAATGGCAGAGGTAGCAGAGAGGAGAGACAGAGCAGCTTCCAGCTCTAGGCCTATGGACTGCATAAAGCAAAGTGCCTAGGGTCAGAAGACTGGCTTGAAGAATGTACCCTTAGGGTATTCACAGACTGGCTAAAATAACTTTGTAACAAGTGTGGGAGTAGGGCAGAGGCCGAGGAACCACATGTTGAGAGACCAAAGACAAGGGTGAAGCATGCCTGCAACATGGCAGAGAAGAGGCATTCCTGACTGCAGACCTGTTGCGTCCTGAGCTTTTTGTCCTTGAATTGTACCCTGTTCACTTCCCCCAATAAATCCCATAATCATGAGTACAAGTACTGTTATGGGTTCTGTGTTGCCATTGCAATGGATTATTGAACCTACATGTGAAGCAGAGAGTAGGGTAAAGAAGGTTGTATGGTGGAAACATGTCTGACCTCTGTCTCATAGAAATCAGGTTTGGCTGATTTTGAGTTTGATTCTCTTTCATCCTTGTGATGTCAGGATAGTTCAGACATGGCTCCCACGTGGTTTTTGCATTCAGATACATTGATTCTTCTATGGTCTTCCCTATTCAGTGTTCAACTTTCACATGCGTGTGAGACAATTGTCCTCAAATGGATATCTTTGCTCTTGAACACTTTAAAGAGATTTTGCGCACCAGATTTGCCCAATGCAGTACATCATATGATTTCTTGACTGCTGCTTCCAGGAGTGTTGATTGTGGATTCAAACAAAATGAAGTCTTTCACAACTTCAATCTTTTCTCCATTTATCATGATGTTATTTATTGGTCTAGTTGTTAGGATTCTTATTTTCTTTACATTGAGGTGTAATGCATATTAAAGGCTGTAGTCTTTGGTCCTCATCAATTAAGTATTTCAAGACCTCTTTGCTTCCAGTAGCAAAGTTGTATTATCTACATATTGCTGGTTGTTAATGAGCCTTCATTTTGTCAATAAAATATTCAATACTGCAACCTGAGGTTTGAATTTTTTCTTCAGTTCTTTCAGTTTGATAATTGTTCTTCCCTTTTAGTTCTTTTATTCCAGGACTTTGCACATTTCATTTTAATTCTTGTCTTTGCCTTCTTGAGCTGTTTTTTAAAAATTTCTTTTCAACTCTTTTATTTCCTCATTTCTTCCATTTGCTTTAGCTTCTATATGCTCAAGAACAAATTTCAGAGTCTCTTCTGACATCCATTTTGGTCTTTTCTTTCTTTTTTGTCTTTTTAATGACCCTTGCTTTTTTACCACATGATGTTCCTGATGTCATCCACAATTCTTCTTGTCTTCTGTCATTAGTGTGTAAAGTATCAAGCCTATTCTTGAGATGATCTCTAAATACAGGTGGGGTATATTCAATGTCATATTTTGGCTATCATGGACTTGTTTTAATTTTCTTGAGCTTCAGCCTGAACTTGCTTATGCACGATTGATGGTCTGTTCCACAGTCTATCCCTGGCCTTGTTTTGGCTGATGAAATGGAGCTTTTCCATCGTCTCTTATCACAGATGTAGTCAACGTCATCCCTGTGTACTCCATCTGGTGAGGACCATGTGTATAGTCATCTTTTATGTTGTTTAAAAAAAGATATTTGCAATGAATAAGTAATTGTTCTTGCAAAATTCTGTCATGTGATACCCAATATCATTCTATAACCAAGGCCATATTTTCCAACTGCAGATCCTCTTTGTTTCCAAATTTCACATTCCAATCACTAGTATCAATACATCTTGTTTGCATGTTGATCTATTTCATACTGAAGTAGTTGGTAGAGTCTTCAATTTCATCATCTCTGACTTAAGTGTTTGGTGCATAAATTTGATTAATACTGGTATTAACTGGTCTTCCTTCCTTCCTTTTGGATATCAATCTTTATGTGTACCATTTCACTTTTGGAAGATTTAAATTTTTCCTAGATTCGTAGTTTGTACCTTTCACATTCTGATTATTAATGTATATGTTTGCAGCTGTTTATTCTCATTTTGACTTGTGTTCCATCAACAAATGAAGGTCCTGAAAGCCTCCATTATTGTTGTTAAGTGCTGTGGAGTTGGAACCGACCCATAGCGACCCTGAACAGGGTTTCCAAGGCTGTAAATCTTTTCGGGAGCAGAAAGCCTCAACTTTCTCCTGCGGAGCAGCTGGTAGCTTTGAACTGCTGACCTTGCAGTTTACAGCCCGATTCATAACCACTACGCTATCAGAGCTCCTTTAGACATATGGATATTATACTATCACAGACAGCATTGTACTTTAAGATAGATTTTGAAATGCCCTTTTTAGCAATGAATCTGACGTCATTTATTTTCAGTTTGTTGTTTCCAGCATAGTAAGCCATGTGATTGAAAATGGCCAATGTCAGTCTGTTTCAACTCACTAATGATTTGGATATCAATCTTTATGTGTACCATTTCACTTTTGGAAGATTTAAAATTTTCCTAGATTTCGTAATTTGTACCTTTCACATTCTGATTATTAATGGATGTTTGCAGCTGTTTATTCTCATTTTGACTTGTGTTCCATCAACAAATGAAGGTCCTGAAAGCCTCCATTCATGACATTAAGGGTAACTCTACTTTGAGGAGGCAGCTCTTCCCTGGTTATATTCTGAGTGCCTGATGGCCTTATATTATGACATTGTATCAGACAGTGTTCTGCTGCTATTCATAAGGTTTTCTGTGGCCAGTCATTCAGAAATTGTCAGTTTCTCCTTCTTACTAGTCTGTGTTAGTCTGGTAACTCTGCCTAAACCTGTCTACCGTAGGTGATCCTACTATGCCAGTAGGATAGAGTCCAGCATCACAGCAACATCCAAGACACACAATATGATAAAATGACAAAGGTATGGTGGTTTTGTGTCTGTAGTAGACATTATTGACAAAACTTCCACTATTGATGAGTGGTGGATTTATATTTACAATAGACATGTTTGTGTTTATAGGAGTTATTATTACTGCCTGGCTCAGATAATTTTTATCATGTCTGCTAGATTGGCTGGAAATAGGTTTTAACAGTACTTTTCTCCTAAGAATTCCTTTGATTGATGGTACTTGTCCAAAAAAATTTAAAAAGCTTGGGAGGATATGCTTCCTGCTACTGTTCTCTTCAATCTAGGGAAATGTGCAGCCCCTGACTGATGATTGATATCGTGATACAAAAGCCTGCTCCCTTGCCCTAAGTTGGACACATTTGTGGTACCATTACCTTTCATAGCTCCCCCACTGCAACAAGCCGAAGGTAGATTTCAGCTGAAATAGTTCCTCTGCTTGGCATGTTTTCTTGCCCTATTCTGTTTCCCTCAATACCTTAAAGGTTCTCCTGAAAGTATTCCCTCAACAAACCACTTGTACAAGAATTTCAATTTTAGACTCTGCTCATATCAAATGCAAATGTTAATTTTGGTGTTTATACTGCATTGTGGAACAACTCTAATCACACTTGGGCTTGGATGCATCTGGTACTTTTATTGAAGACTTGAGAGGTTGAGGAGAGTACTGACAGAACATACCACAGAGACTTCTATCATCTCCTTAGCTGCACATCAATGAGTCAATCTCACGGACTTTGTTCCAGAGCCTTCCCACTCCCTCAGGGATCTGCTATATCTGTCCATAACATACAGCCCCAGTGCTCAAACTGGCTCTGTGTAAAACATCTGTGCTAGGCTGGCCTACCCTACCTGTATTCCTGGATCTAAAATGAAGAAAATATACATCTCTTTTAATAATAGAACACTAAGGCTAAGATCAGCTAATTAGCAATGTACGGAACAGCTAACAATGTCAAGCTATAAGACCCAGGTATGAATAACTTCATTGTCTGTGCTTCAAACCTGTTTTGTTATAGCCTTCCCAACTCTCTTAACAGCTATATGAACCACAGGTTTCCCCTGCTATCTGGAAGTATCACATTCCTAAGCAAAACGGCATAAATCAAAGAAGCATTTACCATACATTTAACTAGGAAAAAAATTTGAGCATTCCTTATCCCAAAGAATAACCTACTGAATCATACCAAATAGCACATAAAAACTAAAACAACATTAACATATAGTGTTCACAGACATGATTCTAAGTTATGGTGTCATGATGCTGAGATGCTGAGTGTAGTTCCCAGGGAGCTGCTCAGGATGTGCACTCTTTAACGGCTCCATGCAAAACATACTCTGAATGCTAGTTTGCTTTTTGCCTTTTCTCATAAAATTGGAAATCATCTTTGGATTTATTTCGGTTTGAGAAAATAGGAACTAATTAGCTCTTTCATAAAAAGAAAGTGGCTTAAAGTGATCTTTTCAAAATAGGGGGATACCTGTACATTTAGATGATGTACTGCAATTTAAAAGTTCTTTCATCAGTAATCTTTATTTTTGATCTATTCAACAACCCCATGATATTAATTGTTGTTAAGTGCTGCTGAGTTGGGTCCAACTCATATCGACCCTTTCTAGGGTTTCCAAGGAATCTTTAGCAGATTTGAACTGCCAAATCTTGTGTTAGCAGTGCTTATGCTACATACATACATACATACATACATACATACATACATATTACTATGCTCCTTTTAGAGACAACGAAACAGAAACCGATCGAGGTTAAGTGACTTATTTTATATCACACATTGAAAACTCAGACTCCAGTCTATCTTTGTGCAACAGTTGGAGTGAGGCTCTGGAGCCAGATTAGCTAGCTCAAAGCTGGGATCAACCATTTTCTTCTAAGTGACTTGGTCAAGTCCACTCGAGGCAGTAGACCCAAAGACAATTTTATGGCTTAGCCTGGTAGCTGACCTCCACAATACTGACCTCTAAAAGCCACTTGCAAAATCTGTGATGCCTTTTGACTCAGTAGGAAAAATCACATCTTTATTTTTCAACCTTGGCAAATATCTGAGTGTACTTTTCCTGAGTAAATAAGAGTTCTTTGTGTTGAATTTCTATTGTGTATTCATAGTTTCCGTTTATGGGCAGAGTCACGGCTTAAGTTAAATCCATCTCACAGGCGTTCATGTGTAATACCTTCTCTTTCTTTTTACTTTTTGTTAAACACCTAGGATATTTTTGGAATATTGGCCTAGACAGCTAGGTAGTTCTCTAGAAGTCATCACACATAAACCTGTAGAAAGATCCACTAACTTTTGATCCTCCATCAAAGGGAGCATGGTGACTCAATAGAATAAGCACTGTACTACAAACCACAAGGTCAGTGGTTCGAGCCAACCAGCCACTCTGTGGGAGAAAAATGAAGCTTTCTGCTCCTTCAAAAGATTTAATGCCTTCAAAATCCTATACAGGATTTTTGTGAGCCTACTCCACGGCACTTAACAACGGCGATCAGAGGGTCAGATGATCTGGCATCCAGATTCATGAGCAAGTGACAAGCAGTTAGTGCTCATGAAGGTCAGCTTAGATGGTTCAACCAGGTAAGTCCCATAAATATCCGCATGCAACTCAGAAAATGGATAGGTTAAAAGTCAATATAGCATTGAGTTCTAGCCAAGAGACTCATAACTACGCTAACAGAATCAAACTAGAACTGATGTTTCAGAGCCCCTTTAATGGAAGAGAGACCTGAAGACCTCCTTAACTTCAGCCAAATATTTTCTATCTCTTTGTAGAATCTGGCCTTTAAACCTCAGAAAACGTCTAAGAAAGAGTTTAACACTGCTCCTTTATTTTGGTTGTGGTAGCTGACAGAGTTGAGAGGGGGGCAAAAATTAAATGCATTGTGCAGTACCTGTGCCATTGTAATATATCTGAGTTGCTCTTGCCTTTATCCTGGAGACTCCTATGGAGAAAAGAAAGTCACATTTAAAATACAAGAAGCAAAAGAGATTCCTGTAAATGAGAAAACTGTGTAACTGTTTAGCTATAGGGACATGGTGGCTTTGTACAATTAGCACTGGGATGTGAACCACAGATAGGTGGTTTGAGCCCATCAGCTGATCCTTGGGAGAAAGATGAAGCATTCTGCTCCTGCAAAAATATTGTTGTTAGGTGTCATTGAGTCAGTTCTGACTCATAGCCACACAAAGAAACACTGCCTAGTCCTGAGCCATCCTCACAATTGTTGTTACGCTTGAGTCCATTGCTGCTGCCATGGTGCCAATTCATCTCACTGGGGGTCTTCCTGTTTTTTGTTGACCCTCCACTTTACCAAGCATGATGTCCTTCTGAAGGGACTGATCCCTTCTGATAACATGTGTAAAATATGAGAGATAAACCTATGAGGCTTTTGAAAATGCCATGACTTGGGTCAGGCACACAGTCCACAAACTGGTCATCTTTGCTCTTGAACACTTTAAAGAGATCTTGTGTAGCAGATTTACCCAATGCAATAGATCATATGATTTCTTGGCTGCTGCAACCATGAATGTTGATTGTGGATCTAAGCAATATAAAGCGTTTGACAACTTCAACCTTTTCTCCATTGATCATGATGTCACTTATTGGTCCATTTGTGAGTATTTTTGTTTTCTTGACAATGAGGTGCAATCCATACTGAAGGCTGTGGTCTTTGATCTTCATCAGTAAGTATTTTAAGTCCTTTTGGTATTCACAAAGCAAGGTTATATCATTTGTATATTTCAGGTTGTTAATGAGTCTCCCTCCAAACTTGATGCTATGTTCTACTTCATGTAGTCCATTTTCTCAGATTATTTGCTCATCAGACAGATTGAATATGTATGATGAAAGAATACAACCCTGGTGCATACTTCTTCTGATTTTAAGTCATTGACTATACCCTTGTTATGCTCAAATGACTGATTCTTGGTCTATGCGCAGGCTCCTCATGAGTGTAAATGTTCTGAAACACCCAATCATTGCAAAGTTATCCATAGTTTGTCATCATCTACAAAGTCTTTGCATAGTCAATAAAGTACAAATAAACATCTTTCTGGTATTCTCTGCTTTCAACCAAGATCCATCTGATGTCACTAGTTTCACATCCTCTTTTGAATGTGGCTTGAATTTCTTGTAGTACTCTGTCCATGTACTGTTGCAGCCATTTTTGAATTATCTTTACCAAAATTTTACTTCCACGTGTTATTAATGATTTTGTTAGATGATTTCCACATTCCATGGGGTCACCTCTCTTTGGAATGGGCACAAATATGGATTTTTTCCTATAAGTTGGTCAGGTAGTTGTCAAAATTTCTTGGCATAGATATATGGGCATCTCCAGAGATGCTTCAGTTTGTTGAAAGATTTCAATTTGTATTCCAGCAAGTCCTGGAGCCTTGGCTTTTTTTTGTTGTTGTTGTATTTTGATTTTTTTTTTTTTTTTTGCCAATGCCTTCAGTACAGCTTGGACTTCTTATGGTACCCTTTGTTCTTTATCATATACTACTTCTGGTAATGGTTGAACATTGACCATTTCTTTTTGTTATAGTGACTGTATATAGCTTTCACCTGCTTTTGATGTTTTCTGCATTATTCAATAGTTTCACCATGTTCTTGTCAAGTGCCTTCGAGTCGGTTCTGACACCTAGCAAATCTGTATATATGGTTTCCAAGGAATAGCTGGTAAGTTTGAACCACCAACCTTGCCTTTCAAATTGACTTTGTGGTCTAGTGCACTATCCTACAGTTTCATCATAGAATCCATCAATATTTCAAGTCAAGGTTTGACTTGTTTCTTCAGTTCTTTCAGCTTGAGAAATGCTGAGTGAATTCTTCCCTTTTATTTTGTAACTCCAGGTCTTTGCACATTTCATTGTAATACTTCACTTCGTCTTCTCGAACTGCCCTTAGAAATTTTCTGTTCAGTTCTTTGACTACCTCATTTCTTCCATTTGCTTTAGCATAGAAAGTCAGTTTCAGAGCCTTTTCTGACATCCATTTTGGACTTTTCTTTCTTTCCTGTTTTTTCAAAGACCCTTTGCTTCCTTCCTGTGTGATCTTGATGTCACTCCACAGCTCTTCAGTCTTGGGTCATTAGCTTCTAATGCATCAAATCTGTTCTTGAGATAGTCTCTAAATTCAGGTGGGATATATTCAAAGCCATATTTTGGCTCTCATTGACTTGTTTTTGTTTTCTTCATCTTTAGTCTGAACCTGCATATGCACGGTCTGCCCCTGGCCTTATTTTGGCTGATAACATGGAGCTTTTCCACCATCTCTTCCATGCTATTGTTGTTAAGTGCTGTCGAGTCAGTTCTGACCCATAACAACCCTGTATAGGTTTTCTGAGGAGCAGCTGGTGAGCTTGAACCGCTGATCTTGCAGTTCAAACCCACTTTGCAGCCCAGCACATTGACCCATAGCACTACACCAGGACTTCTCTCTTCCTATAGAAGCTATTAATTTGATTCCTGTGTATTCCATCTAGTGAGGTCCATATGTATGGTTACCTTTTGTTTTGTTTAAAAACAGGTGTTTGCATTGAAGAAGTCGTTGGTCTTGCAAAATTCTGCTATGTAATCTCTAGCATCATTTCTACCACCAAAGCCATATTTTCCAACTACTGATCCTTCCTCTATATTTCCAATCTTCATATACCAATCTCCAGTAATTATCAATACATCTTGATTAGATGTTTAATCAATTTCAGATTGAAGAAATTGATAGAATTCTTCAGTTTCATCATCACTGGCTTTAGTTGTAGTTGTGAAAATTTGAATAACAGTGGTATTAACTGGTCTTCCTTGTAGTTATACAGATATAATCCTATCACAGATTGCGTTGTACTTCAAGATAGATTTTGAATTGTTCTTTTTGATGATGAATGCAACTCCATTCCTCTTTAATTTGTCATCTCTGGCATAGTAACCATGTAATTGTCAGATGTAAAATGGCTAATACCAGTTCATGCCATTACACCAATGCCTGGGATATGGATCTTTATGCATTCCATTTCATTTTTGACAA
>NW_006408665.1:3832986-3834981 GCF_000296735.1 Chrysochloris asiatica | reverse complement strand
ACAAGTAGTTTCCCCCTACTTCTTTCTGTCTGTCTTAATCCAGAAGCTCTGCTGAAAACCTGTCCACCATAGGTGACTCTGTTGGTATTTAAAATACTGACGGCATTGTTTCCAGCATCACAGCAACACTGTGAGACAAGTGGTGGTGCAAATATGTACACCTCAGAAACCCTATACGGTGCCGCTGTGTGTCAGTACTGACAGCACTTAGCAGCAATAATTTAGCTATAGTTTTTATTATCATATCAATAAGGTGTTTATTAGAAGACATCTTCTACATAATTCCTTTCTGGCTTTTTAAAAAAAATTATTTTTCTTAATCATATTTCACTTCATTTCTTTTTATTTTGTATACATACCACTGGACAAAAATGTAAAGCAAATTGAATCATGTATCAAAAAAAATCATAATTACCAGACTAACTTGCTAATCTTGAACCAAAATAAAGATGGATCAAAAAAATTAATAATAATTACTTTCTAAGGAGCTCTGGTAGCATAGTGGTTACAAATCGGGGTGCTAACTTCAAGGTTGGCAGTTTGAAACTACTAGCTGTTCCATGGAAGAAAGATGAGGCTTTCTGCCCCTGTAAAGATTTACAGCCTTGGAAACCCTGTGCAGGGTCACTATGAGTCGGAAACGACTCCATGGTACTTAACAATAGCAATAACATGATACTTTCTGGAATCTTGGTATGACACTGTGGGTTAATGCGCTGGACTTCAAAACAGGTTTAAATTACAAGGTCGGTGGTTCAAGCTCACCAGCTGCTCTTCAGAAACCCTATACAGAGTGACTATGAGTCAGAACCGACTCGATGGCACTTAACAACAATATGATGTTTTCTAAAAGAAAAAAAAAAAAATCTTTTTTAAAAATTCCAATGAATAGATTTGAAATTAAACAACTCCTCTCTTTTAGGCAGAACATGAAGTAAACTGAACTGAACCAAACTGATGATTTTTTAAATTCCAAGGTCTGCAGTTAAAGGGTATAAATCACTGGAATATTGTCTGAGTCGCTGGGAAGATTAATGAATTTGCAGTGCTGTTGTTTTTGTTACGTGCCATCTAGTCAGTTCTGATTCATAATGACCCTATACCAAATAGAAGGGAACTCTGTCAGGTGTTGTCACATCCTCACAATTGTTGTTATATTTGAACCCATTGTTGCTGTCACTGTGTTCATCCATCTCATTGGGGGTCTTCTTCTTTTCTGCTATTTCTCCACTTTACCAAGCATAATGTCCTTCTCCAGGGACTGGTCCCTCCTGATAACATGTCCCAAGTTTGAGAGACGATGCTTTACCATCATGGCTTCTAAAGGAGCACTTTAGCTGTACTACTTCCAAGACAGATTTGTTTGCTTTTCTGGCAGCCCATGGTACTTTCAATATTTTTCTCCAACACCATAATTCAAATTTTATTCTTCTATAGTCTTCCATATTCATTGTCAAACTTTCACATGATGTGAGGCTGTTGAAAATACCATGGCTTATGCCAGGCATCCCTTAGTCTTTGCTTTTTAGCACTTCAAACAGGTCTTTGGCAGTAGATTTGTCTAATGCAATAAATTGTTTGATTTATTGTTTCTTTCATGAGTATTGATTATGGATTCAAGCAAAATGAAGTCTTTGACAACTTGAATCTTTTCTCCGTGTAGTGTATGTTATTTATTGGTCCGGTGGTGAGGACTTTTGTTTTCTTTACATTGATGTGTAATTTATACTTATGCTGTAGTCTTTGATCTGCCCTCTTTACTTTCAGCAAGCAAGGTTGTATCATTTGTATACTGTAGGCTGTTAATGAGTCTTCCTTTAATCTTGATGCCATGATAGTTTTCATATAATCCAGTTTCTTGGATTATTTGCTCAGCATACAGATTGAATAATTATGGTAAAAGGATGCAACCCTGGCACACACCTTTCCTGATTTTAAACCATTCATTATCCCTTGTTCTGTTTAAATGATTGCCTCTTGGTCTATGTGCAGACT
>NW_006408665.1:3830319-3832156 GCF_000296735.1 Chrysochloris asiatica | reverse complement strand
CACCACCATACCCACTGCCAGTCAATTCCAAATCATAGTGACCCTATGTAAGGTTTCTGAGGGTGTAAATCTTAAATCTTTCTGGGAGCAGAAAATCTTTCTTTTGAGGAGTAGTTGGTGGGTTCAAATGACTGACCATGAGGTTAGCAGCCAAACATAACTTACTATACCGCCAGGGCTCTGTAAAGCTTTTCATTGTTGTTAAGTGCTGTCAAATTGGTTCTGAGTCACAGTGACTCTATATAGGGTTTTCGAGAAATGATTGGGGGTATTAGAACTGCCAAACTTGTGGTTAGGAGTCCAGTGCTTACCTACAGTACCACATCAAGAAGCTTTTGTTAGTTGAGGCTAATTTCTTGCCAATTCTCCTTTCACTTTAGGAAGTTGATTATCTGAAATTTGGACTGACTCCTTCTCTCTCCTCCTGATATATTCACAGCTGTGAATTTTTTAAAGTCTAGAAAGTCCTTGAAATAGCTAGGAAAGCCTTAATCAATTACAGCTTTTTTTCTGTGCTCTCCTATTAACTCCTGTAGCTTATAAAGTAGATAAGGTACACCTCCAGCTTTCAGAAAAATAAAAAAGAACATTTTTGATTTTCAAAAGGTATTGTAGAAAAGCTCTTGTCCTCTTATGCTTGGACTATTTAAAATAATTACCATAACACCTGCACTTTTCTTTCTCTGAGGAGACCTCAATTTTCTGCATTTGGCAAAAATAAATCCCAAGACCACTTTGCACACTGAAATTTGCAGGGAAATTCAACCTGACATTTCCATTAGTGTTCAAATGAATGATAGCCAAGCAGTGCACATTAGAGCCCTCTAGTTTCAACTCAGTTTGACAGAAATTTTTTCTGGACACTTCAGGGGACAATTTTCAGTTTTTTCACCCCATATCCAAACACCAAAGGTCCTCTCAGTCTATCTCCAAACACTGCTGTTACTTGTATTTATTTTAACTTAATTTGTGTCAGAAACAAGGGTTTCTATTTTCAAATAACAATAATAAATAGCATTTATTGAGTGCTTATATATACCTGATACTGTGGTAAGCACACTATATATTAATTTACTTAATCTTCATCCCAACCTCATGAGGGAGGTACTATAATTATTCCTCTTTCCCACATGAAGAAAGTAGATGCATAATATTTCATAGTTCTTGAGTTATGTAAATTCTGAAGATCTGGGTTTATTTTATTCACTGATACATTCCCTGTGTCTGGAACAGTACATGGTCATAGTATGAGCTCAATAAATACTTAAAGAATGAATGGATGAAATTGCACAAACAACCTTAAGGTCTCAAAGCCAACTGGAACACAGAGCTGGATGTCCTTTGCCACCTATCCCAATGGATTCTGGAGGGATGGCTACACTGTGACATGGCTTAGTTCAGAAGAAGAGGAAAAATCTACTTTCTCATTGTCATAAAATAAAAAATCAAATCAGTTGCTCTGTAGTTGACTCTGAATCATGTTGATCTCATGTGTATCAGAATAGAATTGTACTCCAGAGTCTTTTCAATGGCTGATTTTTCAGATGAACTGCCAGATCTTTCATCAGAGAGCTATTTATGTGAACTTGAACCACTAACCTTTCAGTTAGAAGGTGTTGTTGTTGTTATAAAGTTCTAGAGTCAGTTCCAACTCAGAATGACCCTGGGTAGAGTTTCCAAGGAACAGCTGATGGGTTTGAACCACCAATCTTGTGGTTAGCAGGCCAGTGCTTATTCTACAATTCCATACTAGGAATCCTGGTGACCCCACATGCAAAAATTATGTAGAACTGTTATTCCTATAGTTGCTGTTGTTAGGTGCCATTGAATCAGTACC
>NW_006408665.1:3823632-3828974 GCF_000296735.1 Chrysochloris asiatica | reverse complement strand
TTCTGTTGTAATGACTGCCCCTTGGTCTATGTACAGATTCCTCATTGAGCACAATTAAATATTCTGAAATACTCATTCTCCACAGTGTTGTCCATAGCTTGTCATGATCCATATAGTTGAAATCCTTTGCATAGTCAATAAAGCACAGGTAAATATCTTTCTTGTATTTTTCTGCTTTCAGCCAAGATCTATCTGACATCAGTAATGGTATCCCTTATTCCACATCCTTGTCTGAATCTAGCTTGAACTTCTAGAAGTTCCCTGTCACTGTACTTTTGCAGCTGTTTTTGAGTTACCTTTAGCAAAATTTTACCTGCATGTTATATTAATGATATTGCCCAATGATTTCCACATTTTCCTGGTCACAACTCTTTAGAATGAGCATAAATGTGAATCTCTTCCATTCAGTTGGCCAGATAGTTCTGTGGAGCTTCTCTGTCATCTCTTCCTACAGATGTAGTCAATTTATTTCTGTATATTCCATCTGGTAAGTTCCATGTGTATAGTCATTTTTTATGTTGCTTAAAAAAGGTATTTGCAGTGAGTAAATTCTTGGTCTTTCAAAATTCTATCATGAGATCTCCAGTATCATTTCTATCACCAAGGCCATATTTTCCAACTACTAATCATCTTTGTTTCTAACCACCAGTAAATATCAATATGTTATGCCCAGAATTCGGGGTCCCCAAAGACCACCAATGAGCCGACGCTGATGCAAGTGCACAGGATTGTTTATTAAGGCTCAAGCTCGGACTCCACCTGCATCCTATGCAGTGGATTAGGGATGGAGCCCCGAACTCCCAGTTGGCAGGGTTTTTATAGAGTTTTCAAGCAAGCTCAGGGTTTTTCAGCTTTACAATTTTTGGATTGGTTGACATTTGGCAAAGTATGAGATGTTACGATCTAATTGGTCAGTATTGGTGGTCTTTGTTCTTAGGCTAGGATAAGGAAAACATCTGGCATCTGGCCTTGGGCTGTCCTGTCTACACTTATCTAGTTCTTGCTGTTGCTAGGGGTGAAAGGCTATTCTAATGCAACACGAGCTGATTTGGCACATCCCTGGAACAGGAGGACATGTTCAGGCTAATGTACAAAGTGGAGTCTTTTCCTTAGGTCCTATAAATACATCTTGGTCTCATGTTTGACCAACTTCAGACTGAAGAATTTAGTAGAGTTCTTCAATTCCATCATCACTGGCTTTAGTGGTTAGTGTGTAAATTTGAATAATAGTGGTATTAACTGGTCTTCCTTGTAAGCATATGGATATTAACCTATCACAACATTATACTCCAATATAGAACTTGAAATGTTCTTTTTGATGATGAATGCAGTGCCCTGTCTCTTTAATTTGTCATTCACAGCATAGTAAACCATGCAATTGTTGTTGTTGTTGTTAAGTGCCGTCGAGTTGGTTCCGACCCATAGTGACCCTGAACAGGGTTTCTGAGGCTGTAAATCTTTACAGGAGCAGAAAGCCTCCTCTTTCTCCCGTGGAGAGGCTGGTAGTTTCAAACTGCTGACCTTGTGGTTCGTAACCACTACACTACCAGAGCTCCTTGCAATTATCACATTCAAAATGCCAGTATCAGTCCATTATATTTCATTAATACCTAGGATATCGATCTTTATGCATTCCATTTCAATTTTGACCACTTCTAATTTCATAAATTCATACTTTGTTCATTGCATGTCCTGATTTATAATGGATGTTTGCAGTTGTTTCTCCTTGTTTTGATTTGTGCCCCATCAGCAAATGAAAGTCCTGAAAGCTTTCCTCCATTCCTATCATCATGGTCAACTCTACTTTTAGGAGGCAGCACTTACCTAGTTGTATTTTGAGTGCTTTCCAACCTGATAGGCTCATTTTCTGGCACTATAGCAGATAATATTCTGGTGCTACCTGATAGTGTGTCACTGCTCTTCATAAGGTTATCAGTGATGAAATATTTGGAAGTAGTCTAACTCTGTTTCTTTTTCTGTCTTAGTCTGGAAGCTCAGTTGAAACATGTCAATCCTGGTTGAGCCTGCTGGTATTTAAAATACCAGTGGCATAGCATCCTGCATCACAGCAATGCATAAGCTACCATAGTACAATAAAATGACAGAAGAGAGGTGCATGTAGACCTGAGCGCCATATAATTTTTCACAGTGGCCATTGAATTCTTCTGTAGTGTCACTGTGTGGGTTTAAACCACCAACCTTTAAGTTAATGTCTTAGATATCTAGTGGTGATAACAGAAATACTGTAAGTTGATGGTTTCAGCATACAGAAATGTAGAATTCAGATTGGAATTCCAAATTCAGATTCCTGGCTCTAGAGAAAGGTCTTTTTCATATTTTAACATCTATAGGCCCAATATTCCCTGGAGTTTTCCATGCAGCATTACATCAATCTTCCTTTGAATCTAGACACTTCACAGTGTAGGAACCCCATGTCCAAATGACACAGAAGTAGTAGTATGTCTTGCTGAGCACTGCTTGCTTGCTTAGTCTCTTTTATATCTTAAAAGAGATTGACTCAAGATACAATCTAGTTCTGTAGATTGTATCTAGCCTCATTAACATCTTAGAAATGAGGGTTTATATAGGATGTTAAATCAGATCAGGGTGGATCACATCTATTCACATCTTGGGAGTTATTGCAATTTATTAGATCTTATCATGAGGGATTAGTACTTCCTAACTGCTAAACCACTGAGAATCCTGACCCAGTCAAGTTGGTGCAAATCCTTAACTATCACACTTAGCAACTGATCTCCAACAGTTTGTGCCACCCAGTTTCCTTCATAGTCTTCATGGTTGTGTAGTGGTTGTGTGCTGTGGAGTCAGTTTTGACTCATCGCGACCCTATATAAAGTTTCCAAAGGTGTAAATCTTTATGGGGGCAGAAAGTCTCATTTTTCTCCAGAGGACCGATTGACAGTTTTGAACTGCTGACCTTGAGGTTAGCAGCCTGACTCGTAACCACTACGCTACCAGAGTTCTTTCATTATCTTCGTAGCCACTATAAAGTCAACAGCCAAAGCAGGACTTGAGTTAGATCATTTTTTGGCTATCCTCACCACTTGTTGGGGTATGAAAAAGAACAGTCTGGTGAATTGAAGAAGTGACATGATGTAGGGGAATTTGATAAAACTCTTAACTTCTTGATAAAACTCTAAACTCTTAACTTACTACTTTACTTAATTCTCTAGGTTTAAATTCCATTATCTGTAAAATAGATATTAAATTCCATTATCTGTAAAATAATTATGTTTACCCCATAAGGAGCTCTGGTAGTGTAGTGGTTACAAATCGGGCTGCCAGCCACAAGGTCAGCAGTTCGAAACTACCAGCTCCGCAGGAGAAAAATGAGGTTTTCTGCTCCTCTAAAGATTTACAGCCTCAGAAACCCTGTTCAGGGTTGCTGTGGGTCAGAACTGACTCAACGGCACTTGGCACTTAACAACAACAACAATGCTTACCCCATAAGTGTGTTGTAAAGGTTAAGTAGCAAAAGTGCATGAAAACACTTAGTTTCAATGTCTTACATATAGTAGGCATTCAGTAACAGTTTACTTTTTGCTCCTTCTTTGAATCTTTGACTTTGTCCACATATTCTTGGGTAAGGGATAAAGTTCTCCATCTTTTTTTCCAAGCAAAATGTAGAAGTTAAAACCTGAGCAAGGGCATTTGCCTTAGGTTGCTCATTATGCACTGATGGTTTCTCTGCAAGTAAATATTTCCTTGCAAGCATTTCAGCTCATGTGTAAAATACTCAGAGATAAATCTGGCATTTATAGATATGGAAAGAAAAACAGACTAACCTAGGAGTTGTGTATACTGGAATAGGGCCTAATTAAATAGGTTATGAAATACTGTAGGTAATGTACTAAGACCTTAGCTGTTTTTAGTTTAAGAAAGGCAGCATTTTCAGAATTTTATTCAAGAGGAAGTGGGATTAGAATAAAGCAAAATATTTCACTTTAAAGAAACTTGGACATGAAAATATACATGTGGCACTACAAATATGTATCTAGAAATATTCCTTACAGGAAAAACAAACAAAAAGTGACTTCCTAAATTTAATTGAAATGCCTTTGAATTTTTTCCTTTCAGAGGGCTACGGAGATAGCAGCAAGTCAGGCCTCTAAAGAGCTCATTTGAAGAGAGTGATTACTTACGTTGCCCAGTCCTGATGTAATCCTCACCCCAAGTGAGACTTGTGGCAAGCATTATTTTTAAAAACAATTTTGATTTTGAAGAAGAAAAGAAAAAGGATGTGTGTTGAAGTACACAAAACATGCTGCAGCCCCTCAGAATTTGGAACTCAACATGGCTGGAGGCTGCCAGACTGGGGTCTTGGAGATTGCAGGGTGTTGAAATTTAAATTCACAAGAAAATGTTTACATTCCAAACAAGAAACTCAGTCAGAACTGAAGAAAGTTCCCCAGACTGGGAAAAGAAAGCTCAATCTAATTTTACTGTTTCCTCAACTACGGTCATCCATAGGTTTAACACCATTGCTTAATGTGTTAGAGACTGGAACAACTGAAAGAAGGCATTTAGTGGAATGTTTTCCCATTTAAGATATTTAGGAATGGGAGTTTAAAGATAAAGCAAACATGAAATCTCATTGATCATCTCCCTTTGTGCCTCCTATGGAACCTCATTACATAGCTGGGTACAAAGCGATGTTGACTGTGTTGTATATCATTTCCATGGCTATGTCTAGTGCCTTCCTTTTTCCAGTCTCCTTTTATTCCTGGATTTATCTTTTATTTTATTCCTGCTGCTTCAATTTATGTTCCATTGAAATCTGCTCCTTGCCTCTCCTTTCTCACCTTTCTCCCATGGAACAGCTGGTAGGTTCGAACCATCTACTTTTTGGTTAGCAGTTGAGCACTTTAACCATGGCACTACCAAATGTACCTTTTAAGAGCACAGAGCTCTAAAACCTTTTAAAATTGGGAAGTCCTTGAGATGATTTGATCCAGATTACAGTGTGGCAAAATGAAGGCTATATACCCCAGTATAGGGGTACAGGGAATGGTGCTAGAACTCTGAACCGCATATAAAGGAATATTTAGAAGATTGGAAGACTTACAGCTAGAGGAATTTGTAGCAGAATCAAGAAATCCATTGTTTTCCTAATTCAAGACGCTCAGCTATTCCCGGAGCAGCCACCTTGGGAGAAACCAAGTGGGAGAAGGATCAGAACAGCCACAAACGGCCTGACCAAGGAGATACAGGTGTGTGGACATTCTTTTTTTTTTTTTTTGTATCTGTTCATTGGTCTCTTGCTGTCTGCACACCTCCTTTCTGGTGACTAGAGGGGATGTCTGAGCAAATGGATACCCCAC
>NW_006408665.1:3820466-3822171 GCF_000296735.1 Chrysochloris asiatica | reverse complement strand
TTTGAGCATGTGGGAAAAGTGGAACACTTACTCATTTGCTGGTGGGAATGCAAAATGTTACAGAGTTGTGGAAGACAGTGTATATTGTTCCTTAAAAAGTAAAATAGAACTACCATCCAAACCAAAGTCAAATCCACAACCATTGAGCCGATTTTTCAATTTGTAGTGACCCCGTAGGACAGAAGAGAATTGTTTGGTAGAGTTTCCAAGACTATAAATCTTTATAGGAGCAACAGATAGCCTTATCTTTCTCTCATGGATTTGAACCATCAACATTGTAGTTAGCAGTCCTATATTTATTCACTGTGCCACCAAGATTCTTTAGAACTATTATGGTGATGGTGTGATGATAAATGCTGTCAAGTTGGTTCAGACACATAGTAACCCTGTACTGGGTTTTTGAGGAGTGACTGCTGAAATTGTTCTACTGACCTTGTGGTTAGGAGTCCAGTGGTTATCCTACAGCACCGCACCAGGACTCCCACCAGTGCCACCTTTAATATATATACTAAAAGACTTGAAAGCAGACACTCAAACATAGACTTGTACATAATGTTCATTGCAACACTATTCACAATAACCAAAATGTTGAAATCCTAAATGCCCATTAGCAGATTAATGGATAAATGAAATATAGTGAAATACTACTCAACCAGTAGGAGAAATGAAGTCTTGATACATGGTATAATATGGGTGGAGTTGGAAGAAACTTTTCTGAGTGAAATAATTTAATCACTTAAGGACAATTATTCCATGACCTCACTTACATAAAAAGACTAGAAAAGGCAAATTTATACAAAAAAAAGTTTATTACTGGTTACTAGGGACAGGAGAGAAGGGGAAAGAGAAGGTTAAGGTGATGGGAAAATGACATTGATTAAATATAAAGTTGCACAGCCAATTATTTAAATTGTTGTTAATAAGTTGTTGTTGTGTTATTAAGTGCCGTCATGTAGATTCTGACCCTAGCCACCTTGTATAGGGTTTCCAGGGAGCAGCTGGTGAGCTTGAACCACTGAGCTTGCAGTTCAAATGATTTTGTAGTTTGAGGCATTAACCCACAGCGCCACACCAGGACTCCAATAATTTGTCAATAAGTTAGGCCCCTGTAAAAAGTTGAACTGGCAAAAGTGGTGTTATAGATATATTTACAACATTGACAAGAATTTAAAAAAGAGTAGCTAAGAATCCTTACCACCATTTGTCTCTCTATTTGTCATGCTGTGGTGGATTGCCTGTTGCTGTGATGTTCGAAGCTATGCCCCTACTATTTTAAATACCCGCTGGGTCACCCATGGTGGACAGGTTTCAATTGACATTCCAGACTAAGACAGACAAAGAAAAAGGAGAAGTGGACTACATCTGAATGTTTAGCCACTGAAAACATGAATAGCAGTGAAACACTATCAGATAGCAACAGAATAGTGAATATTGAAACATTATTAAAACATCAGAAGACTGTCAGATACAGTGCCAGATGATGAGCCCCTAAGGGTGGAAGGAACTCAAAATACTCCTCAAAGTAGAGTTGACAGTGATGAAGTGAGTTGAGTAAAGTTTTTGGGACCTTCATTTACTGATCAAGCATAAATAAAAATGAGGAGACACAGCTCTAAATATCCATTAAAAATCAGAGCATGGGATGCACAAAGTATGAATCTAGGAAACTGGAAATTGTCAAAAATGAAATGGAACACACAAAGAT
>NW_006408665.1:3817330-3819621 GCF_000296735.1 Chrysochloris asiatica | reverse complement strand
CAAATACCTTTTGTAAACAGCATTGAAGATGACTATACACATGGACCTAACGGAATACACAGATACCAAATTGACTACATCTGTGGGAAGAGGCAGTGGGAAAACTCCATATCATCAGTCAAAACAAGACCAGGAACAATCTGTGGAACCACTGATTGTTTACATATAAGTTCAGTATGAAGGTGAAGAAAATTAAACCAAATCCATGAGAGCCAAAATATGACCTTGAACATACCCCAGTTGAAGTTTGAGGTCATCTCCAGGACAGATTTGATGCATAAGACACTAATGACCAAAGACCAGAAGAGTTGTGGGATCACATCAAGAATTTCATACAAGAAGAAAGCAAAAGGTCATTAAGAAGACAAGAAAGAAGGAAATGATAAAAATAGATGCCAGAAGAGACTGAAACTTACTCTCCAACATAGAAATGCTAAAGCAAATGGAAGAAGAGAGGAGGTAAAAAGATGAACCGAAATTTTCAAAGGTCAGCTCAAGAAGATAAAGTTAAATATTTTAATAAAATGTGCAAAGACCTGGAGTTAGAAAACCAAAAGGGAAGAACACAGTCAGCATTTCTCAAATGGAAAGAAATGAAGAAAAAATTTAAACCTCAATTTGCAGTATTGAAGGAATCTAAGGGCAAAATTGAATGATGCAAAAAGCATCAAAGTAGATGGGAGGAATACACAGAGTTGAAGTACACACACACAAAAGGATGATGTTTAACCATTTTAAGGGACAGCAGATGATCAGAAGCCAGTGGCACTGAAGGAAGACATTAAAGGTTTACTGAAGGCACTGGCAAAGAAGACTCCAGGAACTGATGGATTGCAAATAGAAATTTTTCAAGAAACTGATTACAACACTTGAGGTACTCACTCATCTATGCCAAAATACCTGGAAGATAGCTATCTGGCCAACTGATTGGAAGAGATCCACATTTGTGACCATTCCAAAGAGAGATGACCCACTGGAATGTGTCAATCATCTGACAACACCATTAATATCATGCTTAAAATTTTGTTAAAGATAATTCATAAATGATTGTAAGAGTATATTGACAAAGAACTGCCTGAGGTTCAAACCAGAATCAGATGAGGATGTAGAAGGAGGGATATAATTGCTGATGTCACAAGTATCTTGGCTGAATGCAGAGAATACAAGAAGGATGTTTACCTGAGCTTTATTGACTATGCAAAGGCTTTCAACTGTGTGGATCATGACAAACTATTGATAGCATTGTGAAGAATGGGTCTACCAGAATACATATTTATGTTCATGAGAAACCTCTACATATACCAATAGGTAGTCATTCAAACAGAAGAAGAGTATAATTAATGGTTTAAAATCTGGAAAGGTGTCCACCAGGGTTGTATTCTTTCACCATAATTATTCAATCTATTTGCTGAGCAAATAATCCAATAAATTAGATTATCAAGTCACCGACTTGATTCTGACTTACAATGACTATAGGACAAAAACTGCCCCATACAGTTTTCTAGGCTCTGGTAGCATAGGGTTATGAATCAGGCTGCAAACTGCAAGGTAAGCAGTTTGAAACTACCAGCTGTTCTGGGGGAGAAAGATAAGGCTTTCTGCTCCTGTAAAGATTTACAGCCTCGGAAACCCTGTACAGGGTTGCTATGAGTCGTAACCAACTCCACCGCACATAAGCACCACCACCAATCTTTATAGAAACAGGTTGCGTATTTTTCTCCCACAGAGCAGTTTGTAAGTTTGAATTGCTAACATTTCAGTTAGCAGTCAAGCACTTAACTACTACTCTACTTGGGCTCCTTAATTTTTTTCTTACAGAGTTAATTTACATACTTTAAAATGGCTTGGTCTAAAGTTTCAGCTGAATGAATTTTGACAAATGCGTACACTCATGCAATCCACACTTCTAATAAGAAAGCTAGTATTTCCATCACTCAAGAAAGTCCCCTTCCTGCTAGCTGGTCAAATTCCATCGCATCCCATCCCACAGAGCACCATGGTTTCATTTTTTTTTCATCATATATTAGGTTTGTCAGTTCCCTAGACTTCATATAAATGGAGCCAGATAGATAATATTGGTTTCTGATTTCTTTTGCTCAATATATTTTTGAGATTCATTCATATTATTGAATGTACTACTAATTTATTTCTTATTAATTCTGAGTAGAATCTATTCTATGGCCATTGTTGTTGTTGTTAGGTGCTATCAAGTAGGTACCAACTCATAGTGACCCTCTGCACAACAAAACGAAACACTGCCAGGTACCGACTCATAGCGACCCTATGCACAA
>NW_006408665.1:3806863-3816750 GCF_000296735.1 Chrysochloris asiatica | reverse complement strand
GAGGATTTTTGTTTTTTTTACATTGAGATGTAATCCATACCGAAGGCTGTGCTCTTTGCTCTTCATCAGTAAATATTTTAAGTCTTCTTCACTTTCAGCAAGCAAGGTTGTATCATCTGCATATTGCAGATTGTTAATAAGTCTTCCTCCAATCCTGATGCCATGATTTTCTTCATATAACCCATGGTGATACCACAATTTATTTATCTGTTCAATTGTTGATGGACATTTGGGTTGTTTCTGGTTTTTCATTATTGAAGTTTCATGAACAACACTTTTTGTGGATGTGTGTTTTTCGTTTCTTTGGGTGGAGAACTATAAGTGGGACTTTTAGACCATAGAATTACTTTTTATTTAACTTTATAAGAAACTGCCAAATAGTTTCTCAAAATAGTAGTACCATTTTACACTCCCAAATGCGATATACTCATATGAGTATTTCAATTGCTCCATATCTTCACCAACATTTTGCATGCCAATTAAATTTTCTTATTTTATTCATGCTAAGTAGGTATGTAGTTTTAGTTTGTATTTCTTTAATGAATAATGCTTTCACATCTTTTGGCCATTTGTATATCATTATTTGTTGAAAATCTATTGTCATATCTTATCTAGTTCTATGTTTCATCTGTAATTAGTATAGACTTTTGAAACAAAAAAAAAAAATCCTATAATTCATTCTTTTTTATTTTTACACTGTCTCTTCCTTGAGGAAATAAACATGGGATGTCTACTATCTAGTGAAAGGAAAATGAGGCTTTCTGATCCTGCAAAGATGTGCAGTCTTGGAAACCCTATATAGGGTTGCTATGAGTTGGAACTGACGTGCCAACACCTAACAACAACTAGTACTTAAATGGAAAAACACTAAGGGTTATAAAGAAATGCTGTTGTTCTTAAGTGCCATCAAGCCGGCTGGTAAGTTTGAACCACTGACCTTATAGTTCAAACAGACCTTGCAGTCCAATGCTTATCCTATAGCACCACACCCAGAGGACACAACTAAAAATATTATACCGTAACACCTGGTTGAAAAAGACTAAAAAATATAAAGATAGAAAGACACTCAATTGTAGTCAGAGAACAAGGAGACAACACACAGAGATAAATTGAAGTGCAACAGAAGAGGGAAAATTAATGGAGCTAGGTTGATGAAATGTGAGAGGAGATGAACCAAGGAGACAAGAGGAAAGATTTACTGAGAAAAAGATTTATGGACACAGTCCCCAAAAGAGATAGGGAGGGAAGGGATGAAAATACAGAAATATGCTGTGAAAGAGAAGGTAATTTGTGAAATGATGTGTAAGATGACTTTGATCTGTGTAAAATACAGGAGAAGTAATTGCAGAGACTGAGAAAAGCATGGATTGGGATGGGAGCTTGAGGGTCATGGGTTACAGTAGGAAGTCCATACATATGAGATGAGGAAGAGGACTGTTGATCAGAGATTAAGGACAAAGATTTATAAAGTGACTTGCCGGTTCACTGATCTTTAGAAACTTCCTACCAAAGGAGGAGAAAAAGAGGTTAGTGTAATTGATCATTAAAAATGTGGGCAAAGTAAAGGATAGGTAGTAAGGAACCTCAGATGTTAGTTCACCAATGAAATGACATTATCAGGTTGTGATAGTTAAGATTTTGTGTAAACTTAACTGGGCCAGGAGTCTTGGTGGTTTGACCGCTGAGATGTAGTTATCCTCCATGATGAGATCTAATATAATATAATTAACTGTATGATGAGGTCAGCTATGAGCAACCAGTTAACTGAAGATTCCTCAGGGGTGTGGCCTACCTTCAGTACATTGGACATTCAGGCAAAGCTTGCTTGCTCTCTGCTACTGAAACTTTTATCCTTGATTCACTGGACTTGAGTCAGTGGTCTGCTCTATTATCTGCTCATCCTGGGAGTTTTCAGCAGCCTGTCTTACCTGCCAGACCTGCCTGCTGGCATGCATGCCATCTGACCTGCTGATCTTGGTTCATCAGTCCTTTCAGTCTGACATCTGACTTGGGACTTCCCCTCCTCTACAAGTATGGTGGTGGTGGTAGTGTGCTGTGGAGTCAGTTCCGACTCTGTTAAGGGTTTCCGAGGCTGTACATCTTTATGGGAGCAGAAAGCCTTATTTTTCTCCTGAAGAATGGCTGGTAGTTTCTAACTGCTGACCTTGAGTATATATATATATATATATAGAGAGAGGTTTATATTAATGGCTCACATAATTGTAGAGAAGGAGTTCTGGTTGCGTAGTGGTTATAAATTGAGCTGCGAACCTTAAGGTCAGCAGTTTGAAACTACCAGCTGCTCCGTGGGAAAAAGATGAGGCTTTCTGCTCCCGTAAAGATTTACAGTCTTGGAAACCCTGTACAGGGTCTCTATGGATCAGAACCAACTCGACGGCACTTAACAACAACAATAGAATGAGGGTTATCACTGCTGATATTCAAATGATCTGGGTCTTGAAAGCAGATAATAACAGAAAGATGCTTACTTATATTTTATTGACTATGCAAAGGTGTTTGACTGTGAAGATCATAACAAATTATTAATAACATTGCAAAGAATAAGAACTCTAGAGCACTTAATTTAACTCATGCTGAATTTGTACATAGGACAAGATACCCTAATTGGAACAGAACAAGGGGACACTACATGATTTTAAATCAGGAAAGGTATGTATTAAAATTGTGCTCTCTTACCATACTTACTTAATCTGTATGCTGAGCAATAATCCAAGATACTAGATTAGATGAAGAACATGGCATCAAAATTGAAGGAAGAACTCATTAACAGCCTGTGATATGCAAATGATACATCCTGGCTTGCTGAAAGCAAAGAAGATTTCAAGTATTCTTATCTTATTGATGAAGATCCAAGACTACAGCCTTAAGTATGGATTACATCTCAACATAAAGAAGACAAACATTCTCACAACTGTATCAATAAACAACATCATGATAAGTGGATACAAGATTGAAGTTATCAAGGATTTCATTTTACTTGGATCAACAAACACCCACGGAAACAAGGAGAGTGAGACTTCATCTCAAGTTCTCTGGGCTTGTTATCAGGAAGTACCAGTCCCTGAATAAGGACATTATGCTTGGTAAAGTAGAGTGTCAGGAAAAAAAGAGGAAGACCTTCAACAAGATGGACTGTCACAGTGGTCACCATAATAGGCTCAAATATGGCAATAATTGTGAGGATGGTGCAGGACTGAGTAGTGTTTTTGTCCTATTGTATATAAGGGCACCACGAGTCCAACTCTGCAATACCTAACAACAACAATGGATCACCCTGTTTTAAGTGAGCTGTGGGTATCTTATTTTTCGTGAGACAGATAATATATCTATTTTTGGAGCCATATGAGAGAATTGAAATTGTTCCAGTCCTATGAACTCAAAATCTCTCTGTATACTTTTATACATAGGTACAGTTGGTTTTATCAATAACTGAAATGTACCTTCTTAAAAGTGATTCCTTCCAACTGTTTATCTAGTTCCTAACCTTTGAAAAATCCTTTCTTATAGGTAATTCTGTTTTACATTTGGTGCTGCTGAGCTTGCATATTAAATTAGCTTCTGCCTCAGTGTAGCTCTATATGTCTTGTAGAGAATGAGACACTGAAAATAGAAGAAAGAAAGAAAGAAAGAAAGAAAGGCATCTGGAATCTGTGTGGGACTCTAGATGAAACAAGATATCTCAACACTACCCTGCTGGAATCTTGAGAAAGTTCATTTTTAAACTTTTGTGTTCTTTTCCCTTCCTCCCTCATGTCTTCATGTCTTCATTAAAATTTGCCAGTATCACTGAGCAAATTTCATCCTCTGCTTACAGATTCTAATTGTCTCTCAGTGTTGCAATGAATACACTCAGTCGTCTGGCAAGACACATTCTCATGAAAATAAATGAGACTAAAGGAAAAAAAAAAAAGAAACTACCTGTAGTTTTGGCTTGGTTTTCTCTTGACCCCTCCACCTGATTTTCTTTATTGTTACTTGACTATGCCAGTTCACTCCAAAAGAATTAATCATATCTTTGAATCAGTGTTTGATATAGAGGTATACAACACAATGGATGGCTTGGCTAAATATTTTCATCTCTCAGTCACATAAACCCAGGTTTTCCCATTCAATTTCCTGTTTGACCTAGGATAAGCAACTTATGGTAACCTTTTGTCAAATGTATCTAATTTTAGAATCTAGAGGTCCACTTTCAGTTATTCATCCTTTAAATTGTTTCTGACCAGTGGCGGAGTCTCTTAATCTCCAGAGAAGATCATATTCCTTTCACCCAATCAGGACTCAGAAAATTGTAGTTTCCATTCCATTATAGTGTGGGGGAATGCAAGGTATAAAAGTCATTGCCTTTGTATAAACATCTAGTTGGGAAGACAAGACACATGTGCATGCAAAAATAGCTAACAGTATTAAGTGCCTAATTTGGACTCCTAACATAACCACCACCACCAACTATATGTGTTTTGGGAATTCAGAAGCTGGAGAAATAAGTGTGGGCTGGAGAATTTAAACAAGATTTCATGAAGGGAGTGTGACTAGAGGATAAATAGGACTCCAAGGGAAAGACAGAAGTGGGGAGAGTAGTCCAGGTGGAAGGTATTTGACAACTATGGTGAAAATGCACATGGATGCTGTGGACATGATTGTTAGGACAGAGTAATTAGAAGGTAGAGTTTGAGCTCAGAAATGGGAGATAAATTTAGTGATAGAGGGTGGAATAAACATTAGAGGTTCTTGACTATTACCAGGCCAGGGAGTTTGGAGTTTGACTTGGCAGATGTAGGAAAATATGTTAAAGTAGGAAAGAAACACGCTAGACATAAGATTGCTGTTAGCTTTGGTCTTTCATGCATTAAAACTGATTAGTAAAGGGTCAGTGAAAGAGAGAAATATCATCAATGAGATGAATGGACACAGGGGCTGCAACAAGGAACTAAAGCTTAGCAACAAACTTGAATATAGCATAGGACTGGACTGTGTTTTCTTCTGTAGTGCATGGGGTCACTATAAGTCAAAACTGAATTGATGATACCTAAAAACAAGACTCTAATTATGAGATTATTTCCTTCTCTTCTTGGAAACCTTCCTGGAATCTGTGCCTCTAAATCTCTTTCCCATTCTTTTAAGGGTACAGTCATTTACACCATCCAGAATATATTAACCAAATTTCAGAACAGTGAGAAGACACTATAGTCTTTGTTTTGTGGTTGGAGATGTTCCGGTAAGAACATCTGACTCAACTGTTAGTTATTAAGCTGACTCAACAGGTGAGTGGCAGCCTGCAAGCCATTAAGTATAATAGGATCTTAATGTCTCATTTAGTTTTTCTTTTCTTTCTATTTTCCTGTAGAAAATCCTTTTAGATTCCATGAGCCCCCTTTTTTGGAAAGGAACGGGTCAATTTTCTGTGGTGTTGTACAGTGCCTCCCAAGAGAGATGATTCTAGTAAAACTCAGATGACCTCATAGAGAATTGCTTGCATCTCAGAAGAACAGAATTATCTGAAGATAACTATCAGTGTTAAGGTATGTCGGGAGGTGTGGGGAGGCGAGAAGAACAACCACACATGTTCTCTTGGACCTGATATCTTGCTGGGTGACCCAATATAGGAAGTCACAGAGATAAGTAACCTCTTGGCCTCAGCTAGATAGAGCTTTCCTTTTGTTTTGACCAGCCTTGTACAAACCAGTTCACTACATGTAGTATCCATGGCTTCATAATGTCCAACTTTCATTCTAATTGGAGGCTGATTTCTACTTAGGACTTCGCTGTTGACCACCAAATAAAAGAAAGGAAATCTGATGTTGAACAGCTGAGGATAGGCAGACATGTGAAGTGGAAGGTTCTTTGTCTCACAAGGGGACACTCTCCTGTCCCAAGCAATAAATGCTCTTTGCCACGGCATCTCCTAGTTACTCTTAGCTTGGGTCCCTGAAAGATGTTAATCCTGTGCCATGTATTTATGAGGGAGTGGCACACATGTATAATCTTGTGTCTTTAGTTGGATGGGATCTTGAGGATTTAAAATACCCTGTTACATAACTGAAGTCATTGAGCGGTATAACTGGTTAACACCCTCCACTGCTAGCCAAACGTTGGCGGTTCCAGTACACTCAGAGGTGCCTGAGAAGAAAGACTTAGAGATCTTCTTTCAAAAAATCAGCCTTTGACATGCATGAGGTTTCCATGAGTCAGAATGAACTTGACAACAATAGGTTTTTTTTTTGGTTATAGCAGAGAAGTATATTTGAATAGGTAGAGTTGTAGGTGCTAGGGTGTGCCATGCATGCAATCTTTTTTGTATATCCAATTTATCTGTCTCTAGAATTTTAGACCTGAGTGGAATTTTTCAGGTCATCCTGTCTAGTCATCCTATTTACAATCGATGAAATTAATGTTCAAAGATGGTGACCAAAAGGGTAACCAAGTGACATGTTTGCACTGAACTTAGGTATCTCTTGGATGCTGGGCATCTCATACTAACTGAACATGAGCAAACAAGGACAAATTGGTCACCTCGGCACCAATTAACTAACTCAAAGTTTCACAGAAGTTAACAACACAGGATGCATTAAAATGTGTGCTTTCTAACTACTAGCATGGTGCTGTGGGATAAAGCACAGGGTCGGTTTGAACCTCAAGGTCAGCAGCTCAATCTCACCAGTTGTTCCTTGAAACCATATATAGAGGGTCGCTTTGAGTCAGAACTGAATTGATGGCATTTAACACCACCACCACCAACTACTACTACTAGTATAAAACCTTTCTATAACTGCATAATGAAGCATAAACATTTCCTATTTGGGGAGTCACATAATAGCATTCCCGAATACTGTAATGATCACAGCTTAACTTTATATTCTAGGATGTTAATGTAAGTTTTCCTCCACTTTTGATTTAGGTTATCACATCACAAAGAATTCAGCTTTAGAACATAAATGTATTACCTGATTTAAATTTAATAAGATAGTGGCTATTTCTATCTTGATTTGGTGAAGGGAAAAAAAAAAAAAATCAATAGGCTATATTGAGTCTAGCCAAACAAAGCATTTGTTCTGGAAATTAATTTAGGGCCATAGTTATTGGATCTGAAATATATGTGGATTAGGGGCAATGGATTGAAATTCTGCATTCATAAATATTGGTACAATAAACCTAAGTATATGGTTATTAACAATTTTTTTGCTCAACTTCTTTTTTTTTTTCCTTCAATTTTTTTTTAACTTTTTATTGTGAATTTAGTGAGGGTAAACAGACAAGATCATCAGCTTTACTTTAAACCAATCATGTGTTTTGTTTCATCTTAATAATTATACTCACCTCCCTGTAACAATTATACTGCGTACACCCTGTGGCTTCCCTTTTACATCTTATTTTTCAGAAGTGAACAAAGCAAAAATGTTGGATGTACACATACTAAACAAAAAATAAATTCATGTAAATGTCCAAAGGGCACATTTTACAAGCCAGCTTCTTGCCTGCAGGCACACAGTTTTTCTCAATCCATGGGCCTAGAGTCAGCAGCTTCTCTATCTCTCCATGCCATCACCTCTGCCACCATCTCTGCTGTTGCCACTGCTCTGGGTAGGACCTCATGCTCCACTCATACTCTTCCTTCTTGAGGTCCTGGGGTCCTCTGTTCCTGAAATGAAAGATTATTCCCCTTTTTACTTAACACATCTTCTACAATTGCATTCGTGACAATCGTGATTAATCCTGCTAACAATTACTTACAGTTAAATCATAAAATTCGATCTCTATAATCCCCTATCCACTTTCATCAGATCCATCTGGAAAAGAGGAAAACTATTCAATGGGAATTCTACCTTACCCTTTTCATTCTGAAACTAAACACACTCATGAAAATTTGTAAGCTAGTCATTTTGTGCCTTTATAGTCCCCATTTTTGATAGCTAATGTCTTAATTGTCCTTATCAACCCAGTGTACTGAGGAAACAAGCATGATACCTGATATGAAGAATCTTTTGGTTATAGTTGGAATGTTGAGCAACTGCCATCATAAGCAAAGTTCTAGTTCATCAAATTGTGGCAATTTACACTTCAAGCTCAAATTCTTGTAGGTGTAGTGTGGTAGTTAAAGTTTTGTGTCAACTTAACTGGGCCAGGATTCCTGGTGGTTTGGAAGTTAAGATATGGTTGTTCCCATGATGATGAAACCTAACACAACCATAGTTAACTCTATGATGATTGGCTATGAGCAGTTAATCAATTGAAAGGATGTGTCCTCACGAGGTGTGCCCTGTTTCCAATATAATGGGCACAAAGGAAACTCTTGGTCTCCTTTCTTCTAGGGACTTGGGACTCTACCAGTGTGAGCCATTTGCTTGATATAAACTTCTTGCATATGTAAGTTTCATTGGTTTCTGCTTCTCTAGAGAATCTAGCCTAAGACCTGAAGTTATAAAGTCAGTTTTCACAGGTAGTTTTGGAATTGCATTATACTTTACAGGTGCAGCTCATGTAACTCCTTATGACACTTTCTATATAATGATAAGGAGCTCTGGTAGCGTAGTGGTTACTCGGGCTGCAAATCTTAAGGTCAGCAGTTCGAAAAAGCAGCTGTTCCGTGGGAGAAAGATGAGGCTTTCTGCTCCCGTAAAGATTTACAGCCTCGGTAACCCTGTACAGGGTCACTATGAGTCAGAACTGACTCTACGGCTCATAACCACCACCATCATATGATAAGGATGGTTGATTATATCCCAGGCTGATGAAACAAAGCAAACCTATGTAAAGACTGACCTTCTTTTATTCACCCCTCAAAAATTGTTGACTTTGTTGTTGTTAAGTGCCATCAAGTTGGTTCTAACTCATATCCATCCTGTATAGGGTTTCTGAGGAGCAGCTGGTGGATTTGAGCCACCGACCTTGCAGTTCAAACCAACCTTGAAGTTCAGTGCTTATCCTACAGTGCCACATCAGTACTCACAGTTGGATTCCTCTTATTCACCAAATCCTTCACAAGCTACATGCTTTTTCTCTGTGGACAAACTCTTCCTCACTCTTGACTTTACTATTTATTACAGGGCTCAGCAAATGAAACATATGCTTGTCCTACAAATCTCACCCGTCTCCATGACATGCATTACTGACTTGTGTTGGCATTCAATTTTGCTCACCTTGACTTGGCCTCGTAGTCAGCCCAGACATATTTCTCAATCTAACATCGCTAACTGGTCAGTATTGGCAGCAAAGATAAAATCAATTCTCAGACCCACATCCAGATTAACTGAAATTTATATATCTCATCCAGAACTCCTCCAAGCACCCATCTGAATGTCTGACAGTCCATGTGCCATCTACCTAAAATAATCAAGGGTGCCTCAATTTCATCATTTGCAAACAGGAAATCCTCATCTTTACTCCTAGACCTGCTTTTTCTTCTTCACCCCTGCCATCCACCTACCATTCAAACAGCAAATGCTGTACTTCCCTCTTTCAAAAAAGTCTTTTGAATCCTCCTTCTACCTTCCCTGTCACTGCATTTTTCAGGGCTGTGCAAGGACACTTGAGAGGCCTACATGCTGGACTCTCTGACTTCATTCTCATTCCCTTCCACATTGTTGTAAGAAGGGTTCTTCTCAAAATCATAAAACCATGTCAATTTGCTCATTACAAATCCCTATAGTGACTCCCCCATGACCTTCAGAATAAAATTCCAACCTCATCATTTAGTTTATAAGATCTTCAGTCATTCTTGTTGTTGTCAGGTACCATCGAGTTGGAACAAACTCATAGTGACCCCATGCACAGCAGAATGAAACAATGTCTAATCCTGGGCCAACCCCACCACCGCTGCCACACTTGATGCCATCAATGATGCCACAGGCTGCTCCATCTCGTTGGGG
>NW_006408665.1:3793342-3793966 GCF_000296735.1 Chrysochloris asiatica | reverse complement strand
ATGTTTATTTTTCCATTTTCTTTAATTTCCTGAGTTTTGTTTTGTTGTTGTATGCTTTCATTTCCTGTGACTACATGATTTCCGCCAGGGGTTAAGCCTACTGATTGAGTTTAGGGCTTTTATTACTGTTATTATCATCCTTTGTGATACTTTTGCTATTGATTTTCCTCAAATAATTGGGCATCTCGTTGTTTATTTCTGACCATAAATGTGAGTCTTAGTGATGGAATCACTATTCGTATAACATTGAAACAGGTTCTTTACTCTGCCTTGGGAAGCCCTTGACTCTGCAGTTTGGGAAGTGAGGAGCCAGGAGTCCTAGTCCCTCATGATAACCATGAATTGTCCATCCCACTGTTCTGATTCTCCAGTTTTAGTCCCTAGCTTTCCCGGACACAACTCCTACTTTACAGAGTTGTCCTCATGGAGACCAACCAGGAGTCTGTAGCACTAAGAAGTACTAAAATGAGGGATGGATATATACTGATGTGTCTTTTAAATTTTTTTAAATTCCAGGTTTCTATATTTTCCTTTTTTTAATGTTTCTTAATAGATTCTTTATTTTCCATTTTTCATATTCTCAAAAAATGTTTTTAAGACAGTAGTTGCTTTTTTTTTTTTTTT
>NW_006408665.1:3788465-3792209 GCF_000296735.1 Chrysochloris asiatica | reverse complement strand
GGCACTACTAATCTATGGCATGAGGTGGTAATGTTAATACAAAAAATATCACCACATGTAGATCAAGTATCAGTGACAATCAAGTCTCTGGATGATCGCCTGCTTGATACTTTTCTGAAATTTTGTCAGGATGAGAAGATGAGAAGTACACAGAAGCTGGTTGGTTGGTCTTACTGACAACAGACCAAGTGGTAAAGGAAAGAGACCAGATAAGTGCTTTGGAGTTACAGCTTAAGCAAGGCATGAAATGTCTCAAAGTTGTCACTTGTGTCCAGAAAGAAAGCCTTATGTCTTATCGTAATAAAGCTGATATTGCCAAAGATCAGTCCCAAAGTCTTGACATTGTTGTTGTTAAGTGCTGTCGCGTCAATTCTGACCCACAGCGACTCTGTATAGGGTTTCCAAGGAGCAGCTGGTGAGCTTGAACCGCTGACCTTGACATAGTGTGGCTTAATTACCATGCCAACTGAATTCCCAATCTCGAATGATGTCTAATATTAAAGTGAGGGTATTGATTTGTAAGTTGTGACAGACTTCATTTTGCTTGAATGCACTATGAATACTCATGGAGGCAGTAGTCAAGAAATCAAATGACGTATTACATTAGGCAAATCTGTTGCACAAGACCTCTTTAAAGTGTTCAAGAGCAAAGATGTCAGAATGAAGACTTGTTGTTTGTTGTTGTTAAGTGCTATCAAGTCAGTTCCGACAGGTAGCGACCCTGGATAGGGTTTCTGAGGAGCAGCTAGTGAACTTGAACCACCAAACTTGCAGTTCAAATGGTTTTTCAGTCTGGCGCATTAACCCACAGCGCCACACCAGGACTCCTAGAATGAAGACTAAGCCATTGTATTTTTGACAAATAGCATCATATACACGAATAGCAAGGCATGAAAGGTCTGGTAGCATAGTGGTTATGAATCGGGCTGCCAACTTCATAGTCAGCAGTTCGAAACTACCAGCAGTTCTGCAGGAGAAATATGAGGCGTTCTGCGCCCATAAAGATTTACAGCCTCGGAAACCCTGTGCAGGGTCGCTATGAGTCAGAATTGACTGCCAGAAGAACAAACAAATTTGTGTTGGAAGAAGTATATCCAGAATACACTTTGGGAACCAGGATAGAGAGACTTTGTCTCTCATACTTGGAACATATATTATCAGGAGAGACTAGTCCCTGGAGAAGGACATCATGCTTGGTAAAGTGGAGGGTCATTGAAAATGAGGAAGACCCTCAACAAGGTGGATTGGCACAATGGTAGCTGCAATGGGCTCAAATGTAACAAGGATTGTGAGGATGGTGCAGGAATGAGCAGTGTCTCATTATGTTGTACATAAGGACACATAGATTCTTCGTTCGGTGTTTTAGCTTTGAAAGATTAGAAGAGGATCTAATAGTTGATTTGGCTGGTTCACTGAAGCATGGATTGCGTGTTGACCTACAATACATCCAGCTGAAGTACTAGGTCTGCCTTGGTATCTTATAGTAGAAGGAATCCAAAAGCTTTAGGAAAGTGGCTTGTTAGAGTGGATTTATCAGGATAGAACCATAAACCCACACATGGAGTGTCCAGAGGCCCCATCTTTTACCACACAGTGAGGACCAAATTTGTCAAGATAGCCCAAGCCTCCTTGAAGACTGCTTTGACTACTATTTTACGTAAGCCAGATTTGACAGTGGGAACTGCCCTAATAGAATTAAGATACCTAACTACAATGGGACTGGCAGGACTCCATGGTGGTAGGGGCCAAGTAGCAGCACTTAATCAACAAAGATAAGGGTGGCACGGTTACCATAATGGACAACAGAATCAAAGTAGTAATCAGAATCGTCTGACTTGTGTGGATTTATGATGTTGGCTACTTAGGCAGGGTGTCCCTAAAACGGAAATAGATGGGAAAACCTACTAAATATTTACATGCTCTGTACAAGTGGAGCCAGTTTACAGACCTATGAACCCTTGAATGAAGGGGAGGCAGGATCCCCTTGAGAAAGGACCCCATTATGCTGCCAGAAATTTATACTGTTAAGTCTTTCTGACAGCTTTCCTCAAAGGGATCTATGGCTTTTTACATGAGTTCACTGGGGAAAAGGAGATTATTAGATTTTCATAGATTATTAGACACTGGCTATGAATTGACACGAATTTCAGGAGACTCAAAACATCACTGTTGTCTACCAGAGTGTGGGCAAATTGAGGTAAAATTATTAATGGAGTCTTAGCTAAGTTCTGTCTAACTGTGTAAAAAACAGATGATTCTTGAGCAACGACAGTGGACTATTGTAAACTTTCCTTGCTGTTGACTCCAAATGCAGCCGTTATTCCAGATGTTATTTTATTATGAACAAATTAATACATCTTTTGGTACCTGGTATGCCTACTGCCTTTTTCTCAATTCCAGTTTCTAAGGATCACTAGGGACAGTTTTTCTTTAGCTGGTAAGGCCAATAATACACCTACATTGCCCTACCTGATGAGTACATCAGCTCTCTAGTACTATGTTATAATTTAGTCTGCAAGGACTTTGATTGCCTTTTCTTTCTGTAAGACGTCACACTGGTCCATTATATTGATAACATTATGCTGATTGGACCTAGTAAGGAAGAAGTATCAAAAACTCTAGACTTGTTGGTGAAACATCAGCATGCTAGAAGATGAGAAATTAACCTGGCAAAAATTCAGGTGCCTTCCACCTCAGTGAAATGTCTAGGGATTCAGTGACGTGGGGCTTGTCAAGATATTCCTTCTAAAGTTGTAGGATAATTTATTGCAAGTGGCCCCTCCCACAACTGAATAAGAAGCCCAGTGCCTATTGGGCCACTTTGCATTTTGGAAGCAATGTATCCCATTCCATGTGCTTTGTTGTTTAGTCAGTTTAGTGCAGTTTAGTCAGTTCTGATTCATAACGACTCTTGCCTATGTATCGAGTGGCTTGAAAACCTGCTAGTTTTGATTGGGGCTCAGAACAAACAGAAGGCTATGCAACAGGTTCAGGTTGTTTTGCCAGTTGCTCTGCTGCTTGGACCATGTTATCCAGCTGATCCATTGGTGCCGAAGTGTCATTGGTAGATAGAGATGTAGTTTGAAGTCTTTGGCAGACCCCTATTGGTGAGTCACAGTCTGAAGCAAAGCCCCGCCATCCTCTGCAGACAAGGACTCTCCTTTTGAAAAGCAGCTATTGATCATATGCTACCTTTTTAAATGGTTGAATATTGACTTTTCTTTTGGGTACAGTATTTCTTCCATCTTCTTTCTATGCTTTCTGCACTATTTTGTCCATATTGTTGTTGTTGTTCTTAAGTGCTGTCCAGTCAGTTATGACATATAGTGACCCTACATAGAGTTTCTAAGGAGCAGCTGGTGAGTTTGAGATGGGTGCTGATTCTACAGTACCACACCAGGACTCCATTTTTGTCCAAAGAATCCTTCAATATTACAAGTCAAGGCTTAGATTTTTTTCTTCAGTTCTTTCATCTTGAGAAATGCTGAGCATGCTCTTCACTTTTTGGGTTTCTAACTCCAGATCTTTGTACATTTCATTATAGTACTTGACTTTGTCTTCTTGAGATGTCCTTTGAAATGTTCTGTTCAGCTTTGTTATCGCCTGTCTTCCATTTGCTTTAGCATCTCCATACTGGAAAGCACATTTCAGAATCTCTTCTGTATCCATTTTAGACTCTTCCTTCTATCTTTTCTTCTTCTTTAAGTTTTTATTATGAACTGAATGATAGTTTACATGGGAGAA
>NW_006408665.1:3787350-3788215 GCF_000296735.1 Chrysochloris asiatica | reverse complement strand
TTCTCTTCTTAATGACCTTTTGCTATTTTCCTGTATGGTGTTCTTGATATAATTCCACAGTTCTTCTGGCCTTTGATCGTTAATGTCTATTGTATGAAATCTGTTCTTGAGATGATCTCTTAATTTAGGTGAGATATGTGCAAGGTCATATTTTGACTCTTGTTGTTGTTGTTAGATGCCATCGAGTTGGTACTGACTCATAGTGACCCTATGCACAGCAGAACGAAACACTGCCCAATCCTGGGCCAACCTTACTACCATTGCCACATTTGAGCCCATTGATGCTGCCACTTGACCAATCCATCTCGTTGGGGGTTTCCTCTTGTGGACCAGTTTAAATATTTTTCAGCTTCAGCCTGAACTTGCATATAAGCAATTGATGTTCTGTTTCACAGTCTGCCCCTCAATTTGTTTTGGCTGATGATATGGAATTGTGCCATCTCATTCCAACAAATGTAGTGAATTTGATTTCTGTGTATTCAATCTGGTGAGGTCTATGTGCATAGTCATCTGTTATATTGTTTAAAAAGATATTTTCAATGAATAATTCATTGGTCTTGCAAAATTCCATCATTTGAGATCCAACATCATTTCTGTCACCAAGGCCATATTTTCCAACTGCTGATCCTTCCTCTTTGTTTCCAACCTTTGCATTCCAATCACAATTAATTATCAGCACATTTTAATGGCATGTTTGAACAATTTCAGACTAAAGAAGTTGGTAGAATTCTTCAATTTCATCACCACTGGTTTTCATGGTTGGTGTGTACATTTGAATAATAGTGATATTAACTGATCTTCTTTGTAGGTGCATGAATATTATCCTATTATACTTTAAGATTGACATCAAAATTTAAAGAGACAG
>NW_006408665.1:3765023-3783930 GCF_000296735.1 Chrysochloris asiatica | reverse complement strand
ATTGTTTCGTTCTGCTGTGCATGGGGTCGCTATGAGTCGGTTCCGACTCGATGGCACCTGACAACAACAACATACTTTAAGATAGAACTTGAAATGTTCTTCTTGATGATGAATGTGATGCCATTCCTCTTCAATTTGTCATGTTTTGCATAGCAAACTATGTTTTTGTCAGATTCAAAATAGCTAACATCAGTCCATATCAGCTCACTAATGCCTAGGAAATCCATCTTTATGGGTTCCATTTTATTTTTGACATTTACAATTTCCTGGATTCATGATTTGTATATTCCATGTTCCAATTATTAATGGATGTTGGCAGCTGTGTGTCTTCATTTTAAGTTGTGCCCCATCAGCAAATGAAAGTCCTGAAAGCCTTAGTCCTTTTGCATCATCATGCTCAACTCTACTTTGAGGAGGTCGCTCCTCCCTAGTTGTATTTTGAATGCCTTCCAATCTGAAGGTCTCATCTTCCAGCACTATATGTGATAGTATTTGGTGCTATTCATAATGTTTCAATATTCAACATCCTGGTGTTATTTGATAGTGTTCCTCTGCTATTGATAAAAGTTTCGGTGTCTAAATATTTAGCATAGTCTGTCTCTCCTTTTCACTAGTCTGCCTTAGTCTGGAAGTTCAAATGAAACTTTCCACAATAGAAGACCCTGCTGGTATTTAAAATACTGGTAGCATAACTCTCAGTATCACAGCAACACAAAGCCACCACCATATGACAAACTGACAAATGAGTGTTCTTCTTTGCACACATCATATTTGAAAGGCACCAATTCTTTTCTGTCTTCCTTGTTTATTGTCCACTGTTCATAGACATATTAGGCACTGAAAATACCATGACTTGTGTCAGGTGCCCCTTAATTTTTAAAGTGCCACCTTAGTTCCTTACCACTCTAAAGATGTCTTTGCAGCATGTTTGCCCAATGCAAGACAACATTTGGTTTCTTGACTGCTTCTTCATGAGTATTGATTGTGGATCCAAGTAAAATGAAACCCTTGACCACCTTAATTTTTCTCCATTTATCATGATGTTGTTTAATGGTCCAGTTATGAGGATATATCTTTTCTTCTATTGAGGTGTAATCCATATGGAATATTGTAGTCTATGATATTCTTTAGTAAGTGCTTCAAGTTCTTTTCACTACCAGCAAAGAAGATTATATCATCTGCATATTGCAAGTTGTTATTGAGCCTTCATCCAATCCTGATGCTTCCTTCAATCCTGTGGTTCTTCATATAGTCCAGCTTTATCTGTCATTTGCTCTGCATTTAATTATTGATGTTAGTTACCACTGAGTTGGTTTTGACTCATAACAACATGCACAAAAGAATGAAATACTGCCTGATCCTGTGCTGGTCTCACAAGCCTTGTTAAGTTTTGTACCTATTGCTGGTGCCACTTTACCAGGCCATCTCATTAGGGGTCTTTGTCTATTTTTCTGACCCTCCACTATGCTAAGCATGATGCTGTTCTCCAGGGGCTGGTCCCTCTTGATAATATGCCCAAAGTATGAGAGACAAAGTCTCAGCATCCTGGCTTCTAAGTAGCATTCTGGCTTTACTTCTTTCAACACAGATTTGTTTGTTCTTCTAGCAGTCAATGGTACTTTTAATATTCTTCTCCAGTGCTGTAACTCAAATGCATTGGTTCTTCTATGGTCTTCATTATTCACTGTCCTTCACTTGCACATGAAGTTACTGATAATACCATGGCTTAGGGAAGGTGTACCTTAGTCTTCAATCTGCCATCTTTGCTGTTGAACACCATAAAGAGGTCTTGTGCAGCAGATTTGTCCAATGCAATATATCAATTGATTTCTTGCCATGGGTGGTATTACTGGACACAAGCGAAATGAAGTTTTTGACAACTTCAATTTTCTCCATTTATCAAGATGTTATTTATTGGTCCAGTGGTGAGGATTTTTGTTTTCTTTACATTGAAGTGCAACCAATACTGGTCTATGGTCTTTGATCTTCACCAGCAAATATTTAAAGTCTTCTTTGCTTTTAGCAAACAAGGGTGTGTCATTTGCATATTTCAGGGTGTTAATGAATTGTCTTCCAATCCTGATACCATGTTCTTCTTCATATAATCCAATTTCTCAGATTATTTGCTCAGTATGTATATTGAATAAGTATGATGAAATAATTCAACCCTGGTGTACACCTTTTCTACTTTTAAAGTATTCAGTGTACCTTTGTTCAATTTGAACAACTGTCTCTTGGTCTATGTACAGGTTCCTCATGAGTACAATTAAGTGTTCCAGAATACTCATTCTCTGCAAGTTTTGCCACTGATACTTTAAATACCATCAGGGTATGCCTGTGGTGGGTAGGTTTCAGCTGAGTTACCAGACTAAAGCAGACTAGAAAGAAGGAGAGGAGCACTGCTTCTGAATTTTGGATACCGAAAGCCTTATGAATAGCAGTGGAACACTGCTGGATAGCACCAGAATATTGAATATTGAAATATCAGAATATTTTCAGATATATTGAAAATATGAGTCCAAAAATGAGTCCCTCGGGTTTGCAGGCACTGAAAATACAACTGAGGAAGAGCTGCCTCCTTAAAGTAGAGTTGTCCATGATGACACAAATGGAGTAAGCTTTCAGAACCCTTATTTGCTGAAGGGAAACAAAAAAGGAGAAACAACTGTAAACATCCATTAATATTCAGAACATGGAATGTCTGAAGTATGAATCTAGGAAAACTGAAAGTTGTGAAAAATGAAATGGAACACATAAAGATCAATATCTTAGGCACTAGAGAGCTGAAATGGACTGGTATTGGCCATTTTGAATCTGAAAATCATGTGGTTTACTATAACAGGAGTGTTAAATTGAAGAGGAATGACATCACATTCATCATCAAAAAGAACATTTAAAGTTGTATTTTGAGATATAAAGCTGTCTGTGATAGGATAACATTCATGCTCCAACAAGGAAGACCAGTTAATACCACTATTATTCAAATTTATGCACCAACCATTAAAGCCAGTGATGATGAAAATGAAAAATTCTACCAACTTTTTCAGTATGAAATTGATCAAACATGCAATGAAGGTGTGTTGCTAATTACTGGTGATTGGAATGTGAATCCTGAAAACAAAGAAGCAGGATGCATAGCCTTGGCTATAAAAATGATGCTGGAGATCACATTATAGAATTTAGCAAGACTAATGATCAATGCTGATGCCTTTGTAAAACAACATAAAAGATGACTACACACAAGGATTTCACCAGATAGAATACACATAAATCAAGTTGATTGCATCTGTGCAAAGGGAAAGTAGAAAAGCTCCATATCATCAGTCATAAGAAGACCAGGAGCAGATTGTAGAACAGAACATCAGTTGCTCATGTGCAAGTTCAGGCTAAAGTTGAAGGAAATTTAAGCAAGATACAAGAGCCAAATTATGAACTTGAACATATCCCACCCGAATTAAGAGATCATCTCATGAACAGATTTGATGTATTTGGCACTAATGTTTGAAGACCAGACGAGTTTTGTGATGACATCAAGAACATCATACACAAAAAAAAGCTAAAGTTCATTAAGAAGACAAGAAAGAAGAAAAATACCAAAATGGATTTCAGAAGAGACATTGAAACATGCTCTTCAGTATAGAAATGCTAAGGCAAATGGAAGACATGAAGAGGTAACAGAATTGAAAAAGACAAAGTCAAGTATTATAATGAAATGTGTTAGAGAACCAAATGTGAAGAACATGCTCAGCATTCTCAAGTTGAAAGAACTAAAGAAAAAAATAAATCCAAGCCTCAACTTGAAATACTGATGGATTTTTTTTTTGGTCAAAATACTGAATGATGCAGTAAGCATCAAAAGAAGAAGGAAGGGAGACACAGAGCCATTGTACCAAAAAGAAATGGCTTATGCACAACCATTTCAAGAGATAGCATATGATCAATAGCCAGTGGTACTAAAAGAAGTCCAAGGTGCACTAAACACAAGGCTCCAGGATTTGATGGAATACAAATTAAGATCTTTCAACAAACTGATGCAGTACTGCAGGGAATCACTCAACTATGCCAAAGAATCATAAGACATCTACCTGGTCAGCTGATTGGAAGAAATCTATATTTATGTCCATTCCAAAGAGAGGCGACTGAATGGAATGTAGAAATCACTGGACAATATCATTAATATCACATACAAGTGAATTTTTTCTAAAGATAATCCAAAAGCAGCTGCAACAGTACATTGAAACGGAAATGCTAGAGATTTAAGCAGGTTTCCGTCAAGGCTATGGAACAAAGGATATTATTGCTGATGTTAGATGAATGTCGACTGAAAGCAGAGAATACCAGATAGATGTTTACCTGTGCTTTATTGACTATGCAAAGGCTTTTGAATATGTGAATCATGGCAAGCTATGGACAACAGTGTCTAGAAGGGGTGTTCTGGAACACTTAATTCGCTCATAAGAAACCTGTACATAGACCACAAGGAGTCATTGGTCAGCATAAAGATTAAACCATTCAGTATCCCCTTGTTCTCCTTGAATGACTGCCTCTTGGTCTGCATGTATAGGTTCTGCTTGAGCACAATTTAATATTATGGAATATCTATTCTTTGTAATCTTATGCACAGTTTGTCATGAGCCACACAATTAAAAACCTTTACATAGTAAATGAAACTCATATAAACATCTTTCTGGTATTCTCTGCTCTCAGCCAAGATCCAACTAGCTTCAGCTATGACATCCCTCATTCCATGTCCTCTACTGAATCTAGGATGAATTTCTGGAAGCTCCCCATGGATGTACTGAAGCAACTGTTTTTAAATTACATCCAGTAAAATTTTACTTTCATGTGATACTAATGATATTCTTCAATAATTGCTGGTTTCTGTTGAGTCATCTTTCTTTAGTTGGATAGGTAGCTAATTATCTTCCAAATTTCTTGGCAGAGATACATGAGAACTTCCAACGTTTTATCAGTTTGCTGATACATTTCAATCGGTATTCCAGCCATTTCTGGAGTTTTGTTTTTTGTTAGTGCTTTCAGTACAGGCTGAACTTTTTCCTTCAATATCAGTTGTTGATCATATGCTACCTCTTAAAATGTTTGAATGTCAGCCAATTCTGTTTGGTACAGTTACTCTGCTTCTTCCTTATATCGTCGTTTGATGCTTTCTGCATCATTCAATATTTTGCACATAGAGTCTTTCAACATTGCAAGTGGAGGTTTGCATTTGTTCTTTAGTTCTTTCAGCTTGAGAAATGCTGAGTGTTTTGCCTTTTTGATTTTTCAACTCCAGGTCTTTGCAAATTTCATCATAATATTAAGGTTTTCTTGTTGAGTTGCCCTTTGAAATTTTCTCTTCAGCTCTTTTACTTCATAGTTTCTTCCATTTGCTTTAGCATCTCTGTGTTCAAGCATTTAAGTTTCAGAGTCTCTTCTAATATCCATTTTGGTTTTTTCTTTCTTTCTTGTTTATTTAATGACCTTTTGCTTTCTTCATGTATGATGTTACTGATGTTATCTCACAGCTCGTCTGATCTTTGATCATTAGTGTTCAATGCATCAAATCTTGTATTGACATGATTTCTAACTTCAATTGGGATGTACTCAAGTTTGTATTTTGACTCCCATGAACTTGTTTTAATTTTCTTCAGCTTCAATCTGAACTTGCATATGAACATTCAATTGTCTGCTACACAGACAGCCCCTGGCATTGTTCTGGTTAATAATATTGAACATAAATTTTATCATCTCTTTGCACAGATGTAATATATTTTATTTCTGTGTATTCCATTTAGTAATGTCTGTATGTATAGTTATTTATATTATTTATATATTGGAAAAGAATAAATTATTGGTTTTGCAAAGTTTTATCACGCAATCCCCAGCATAATTTTTGATCACCAAGGCCATATTTTTCAACTACTGATTCTTCTTGTTTGTTTCTTTCTCATTCCAATCATGATTAACTTCAGTGCATCTTGATTGAGATATAGAAATGCTTATTAAATGGAAGTATTAAAATGTTAAGCTAGTGTAGCTTGACATCTCCATCTATGTCTACACAGTTCTGAAGGCAGTGATTATATTTCTCTAATCTTCCTTCCAGAGAGTTTTACTTCCTTAAGGGGTTCAAATCATGTTCCTTTGAAATGTTCTTTGAATTTTGGATACTTAAGAATTCTGAATGGGCAATATCAAGGCTATAGGGTGGATGGGGTAAAGTTTCCCAACAAATTCTTGTAGGACAGTTCTTGAAATCCTGGAAATGAGCAGCTGCTTTGTTGTGATGGAAAAAATAAAATCCTTGTTGCTACATTGCTGACCTTATTCTCACCAATACACTTAAAAAAAAAAAGTTTTATTGTGAATTATGTGATAGTTTACATGGGAGAACATTAGATTTACATTCATCTTATCGTATATCATTTCATTGACATGGTTACAATCCCTTCCATGCATTATCAACCAACCAAATGGTACACCCAACAAGCCTGCCCCCTGGTCATCAGCACACAGTACCCTCTCCCTTTCTGCGTCTAGAGTCCCCAGCTGCTCCATCTCATCACTCATCGTATCTGCCTCATCTCTGGCATTATTGCTTCTCTGGGTAGGGCCCTGTTCTCTGCTCTTCTCTCTTGATGGTCCCAGGGACATCCTCTCCTAGACTTCAAAGTCAATCACTCCTCTCCTTTTGCTACAAAACATCTACCTTTATATTTCCAATACTCACAGTCAGACCTGGTAACAATTATTCATTTTTGTATCCCAAGAGACCTATCTGCATCTCCTTTCATCAGCCCCGCCCAGACAGACTGGATACACTCAGTGTAGATTCTACCTTCCTCCACACCCTCTGGATCTAGGCTCCATCTTGAAAGCTTGTAAGCCAGTCACTTCTTGCCTTTGCAGGCCTCCTCCCCCACCATTTTGGGTAGCCAATGTCCAAGTTGCCCATCCCTATCTACCCTGTGTATTGAGGGGTTGGGAATGATTCTGGCTGTGAAGATTTGTTCCCTCTTTTGAGCTACTGCATCCATAGGTGTAGGTTAAGTTCATCAAATTGTATCACTCTTTTTTTCCTCTTCTTTCTTCTTCTAGATGAGCTCTGATCATCCCATCATTGAAGCCAGGTCTAGTGGGTATTATCTGTAAGTGTGGGTGTTGTTGTGTATATGCCCTCTCTTCTTATCAACTGGATGCTTCATTCATTCTCCACTGTAGCCTCCTCTGGCTATGTCACTGACTCTGGGCCCAAGAGTCCTCAGGTCTTGCCACACTGCTGGCCAACCTGGTCTCCACCTGGGTTCACAGGAGTGTATTGAACGTGGTTGGACTTAGCTTGCAGCTTCATTGCTGTTTTCCCCTTACTTTCCCTTATCAGTGACCAACATGGACACCAGCCAAAGCACATGTCTGCTCATGTATTCCCACTGACTCTCAGTCTTGAAAGGGGGTTTGCCCAGAGGGGACCCAACCACTTGCCTTGATGTCTCCTGGGCAAGCAACTTGCTTGTTCTTGTAGTAATCAGTTGGACTGCCATTATTGTTTTGTATTTTTCCTGTCGGTCGTTCTTTCAAGAAGTATCTTCTGATCTTCTAGCCACTCCAGGCTGGTCTGCTTGTTCTTTCAAGTGGAAATCCCCACCTCAGAAGATTCTGGATGGGGTTCAGAATTCCACCTATGGTCTTATGTAATGCAGAGGTTCTGCAGGAAGCCTCCATCACTGGGAAAGTTGTAGTACCATTTTAGGTATTCCAATCAGTTATAGGCAGAAGACGGACTTATAAGCTTTCTGTGGTGATATTTCTGGCTATTCCTTCTCTCCCCTCAAGTGTCTATTTTATAATGGTATGCCAGGAAAACCAAGATTCAAAAGACAGCCAAGCATTTTAAAATCATTTCCCCCCTTTTGTCCATTCCAACCATGTCTCAATCCCTGTATCCCAGAGCCCTGTTGTTCCAAGGTTGTGCATACATCATTATGTACCTCTGTCCCACTTAGCCCATGCAAACCTGCCTAATTGTTCTCCCCTCCACCTTGTTCTTCCATTATCCTTCCCCTTCTTGTGTATTGACCCCTTCCCTAGCACCCAAACTATCCTGTGTCTATTCCCTAACCTGTGCTCCACCTCCCGCCCCCCCTTCACTCCACCCCCATATCCTGGTAACCAGCAAAGAAACCCCTCCCCCCCCTCCATTGAGTATGGGTTCCTTTTCTTAGTCTTTTAAAGTAGTGGTCCTATGCAATATTTCTCCTTTTTTGACTGACTAATTTCACTAAACATAATGTCCTCAAGGTTCATCCATGTTATGGGATAGCTTACAGCTTCCTTGTTCTTCAAGGTAGCATAATGTTCCATTGTGTATATGTACCACAGTTTGTTTATCTATTCTTCAGTTGATGGGCACTTAGGCTGTCTCCATCTTTTTGCTATTGTAAATAGTGCTGCTTTGAACATTGGTGTGCATATATCTACTTGTGTTATGGCTCATATTTCTTGTGGGTAAATACCAAGTAGAGGAATTGCTGAATCATAAGGTATTTCTATTTACAACCTTCTGAGGAAGCGCCATATTGCTTTCCAGAGAGATTAGATCATTTTGCAATCCCACTAGTAATGCAGGAGCATCCCAGTCTCTCCACATCCTTGCCAGCATTTATTGTCCTCTACTTTTTTGATCTTTGCTGTTATTGCTGGTGTGAGATGATATCTCATTGTTGTTTTGATTTGCATCTCTCTAATGGCTAGTGATCATGAACATTTCTTCATGTGTTTGTTGGCTGCCCGGATCTCCTCCTTGGTGAAGTGTCTGTTCATGTCCTGTGCCCATTTTTTTTTTTTTACTTCAGAATGTTTAATTAGAGGAAAACATTTGTAAGAAAGATGAAAAACACAAAAGACATAAACCAATGATTAAAATATTTTACATCATAAAACTAAAACTCAGTACAAACAAAAGTAACAGTGATAACTTCCAAAGTCAAATTGCAAATGACAAAGTGGCATGAAATGTTTGAAAAATATTTGAAACTTGTGACAAAACACTCCTTTCTTTATATATAATGGCCTCGATTTTCCTTTCGACAAGAAGTTAAAGATATCAACAGGCATCATGCATGTGTGGTGTAAAGCAAAAACAAACACAGTTAAATCACTTATTGGAACAAAGCAATTTAAGATGAATTGGAAATGCTCTGTTCCCTGCTAAAAACCAAAAACCTAGTCACTGCCATGGATTCAACCATAACTCACGGCGATTCTTTACAGGAGCAGAAAGCCTCATCCTTCTTCTGTGGAACAGCTGTGATTGAACTACTGGCCTTGTGATTAGCAGATCAGTGCTGATCCTACCATGCCATTGGGGCTCCCTTGTTTCCTATTAAACTGATAAGTAATAAGTTTGATAGTACCTAATAATGCTTTAGTGTATGGAAGAAGTGCACATTCTCTAACCTGATGCTCAAAACATCAAGGTGTAGTGTACAATTTTGGACAGCAGTTTGGCAAAATCTGTTGTGATCACGAAGTTAAAGACTTTTGGTAGCAGTTGCATCTCTAAAATTTAATTTTAAAATTAAATTTATAGACATATGTTTTGTCATGTACATATTTTAAGGATTTATAATGGTTTACTTCCTTTGATTATAAAAGCCTGTGCCCATTTTTTAATTGAGTTCTTTTTCTTTTTCTTTTAGAGGTGTTGTAGTTTCCTATATATTTTAGAAACGAGTCCTTGTCTCATGTGTCATTGTAAAATATTTTTTCCCAATACAGTTTTAAATTTTCTTAAAACTTCTTCATGATAAGACCTAGATTGTCTTGTGGTCTTTGAGAAAATCTTTAAGATTACCTCTTTTGGAGTCCCAAAAGTTAGTTACCATAAACTTCTGAGCTGACTTCTCTTGCTTGATTGTAACTGGCTCAACAGATCCTCTCCATTTTGATTGGACTTTTTTTTTCAAGGCATTTTGAAGAGACAAAGGCAAGTGTTTTGCTAAGAAAACTTGTCTGTAGGCATCCAGTTTACATTTAGCTGAAGAAATTTCAGGACCTTTATATAAAGAGGATTCCCAGCTTCTCTTTTAATTCCACAGTTTTCAAGGAAGATAAGCAAATAAATTCCCTAAAAATTTCTGTCTTGTATTTCTGTAACTTTTTACTTTATCTAGCCTTTCATACATTATTTGAGTTTCTTACCAATTTTCCAAGTATTTAATTGTTGTTGTAGTTAAGTGCCATTGAGTTGGTTCCTACCAGTGCCATCGAGTTGGTTCCTACCCATAGTGACCCTATATAGGGTTTCTGAGGAGCAGCTGGTGAGCTTGAAGTGCCGACCATGTAGTTTAAACCAAGTTGCTTTCCAGTGCATTAACCCACAGTGCCATACTTTCATGGAAAAGTGGAATTGAAAGATAATGAAAAATTTCCATGAATGTTTTGAAGACTTTGCATATTTTTATATTATCTTTATTTATTGGATGAGACATTGATTCTGGAATAGTGTTTGCCAAAGTATAAAATAAAAACTAGGAAGCTATTTCTCACATCCTGAGATCCAGAAATCATGAAATTCTGAGTATGACACTTTATTTCTATGCCATGTATGACTTTTTTTAATCACCCAACTCCTTAGACCAAAGTTGACCTTAAACGTACATATGTATCCTTGAAGCTTGACCAACATCAACAGATGTTTTTGTTCAGAAGAATGCATCTGATTATGACAGATCACATTTTGATATTATTTTTAAAATAAATAAATTTTAAAAAGTGGTCTTTTTACACAAAAATATTTCCTGCATAGTTTTGAGTGTTGTGAGATTATGGCCCTTAGTCATCCTTCAGTTCTGGAACTGAAGTTCCCTGAGTGGATCAACTTTCAGCCAAACAATAGAGAAGCTTTTAGGTGAACAACAATACCAGGGAGGTACCACTCCTTAGAACAATCAGCCATAAGAGACCCAACAAAACTCAGAAGACAGAAAGGGACAGGAAAGAAGAGTAAATAGAAATGGGAGACACAGGGAGGAAGTGGAAAGAGTTTTGTTATGTTGTGGGTGGGAATTGCAATCAATGTCATGAAATCAAAATGTATATGAATGTCGAATAGAAAACTAATTTGCTTTGTAAATTTTCAGCAAAATCATAATAAAAAGTTAAAAAATTCTCCTGGAAAAAATAATTTCAAACATCATTATAAGAATTTATTACTTCAAGATGCTCATCCAGCTCCTTATATCAATCCAGGCTGCCCCCAGTCTTAGAGCCTTAAAACAACCACCATTTGTTACTGCTCACAAGTCTCCCAGTCAGCTGGCAGTTCTGTCAATTTGGCCAGGCTCATCAAGTTTCATTTATATGTCTGCAGACAGCTTGCAGGTTGATTGGTAGCTAGCTGCTCCACTCTACTGAAACTGGTTGTGGTTGGCTGCCGAGGGCAAAGCCCTTCATCCTTCAGCAGGCTGTTTCTGTTCTTGTTGGGTGCCATCAAGTCTGTTCCATCTCATAGTGACCCTATGCACAACAGAAGAAAATACTGCTTGGTCCTGTGTCATCCTTCCAATTGTTGTTACACTTGAACCCATTATGCTTCCACTGTGCCAATCCATCTAATTGGGGAGTCTTTTTTCCATGACACTCCACTTTACCAATCAAGCTAGCCTAGGCTTATTCATTTGTTGATATTCGAGATTCAAGAGAGTGGGTGAAGTTCACCAGGCCTATTGAACTCTAAGATTGTTGTTGTTATTGTTAAGTGCTGTGGAGTCGGTTCCGACCCATAGTGACCCTGTACGGGGTGTCTGAGGCTGTAAATCTTTACGGGAGCAGAAAGCCTCATCTTTCTGCTGAGGAACAGCTGGTAGTTTTGAACTGCTGACCTTGTGGTTTGCAGTCCGATTAGTAACCACTAAGCTATCAGAAATCTAAGATTAGAACTGGTAAAATGTCACTTTAACTGTGTTCTGTTATTAAAACTAACTTATAAAGCCTGGACAGATGCCAGGGTTGGGAAGGAATTGAAAATTCAAGTTGCAATGGGCCATAGATACAGGAATAATTTTCAACTTTTTGCAAATCATGTACTAGACCTGACATTGTATCCATCCTCCTGATGTCACATTGTATGCTGCTTTCATTGTTGTTTAGTGCCATGAAATCAGTTCCCACTCAATGGTTGGTTATGTGCTGTGGAGTCGGTTCCGACTCATAGTGACCCTGTATAACATTTCTGAGGTTGTAAATCGTTGCGGAAGTAGAAAACCTGTTCTTAGAAAGCCTCGTCGATGAATTACTAACCTTGTGGTTTGCAGTCCAGTGTTTACCCAACAGAGCCACGGTTCCCCTTTCCAGTGATCATTGTTGTTGTTGTTATGTGCTGTGGAGTCGTTTCCGACTCATAGTGACCCTGTATAGCGTTTCTGAGGCTGTAAATCTTCACGGAAGCAGAAAGCTTCATCTTTCTCACGTCGAACAGCTGGTAGTTTCAAACTGCCTACTGTGAGGTTTGCAGGCCGATTCGTAACCACTACACCACCAGGTCTGTAGCTGTTAAATGCTAACTGTTGTTGTTGTTGTGATGTGCTGTGGAGTCGTTTCCGAATCATAGCGACCCTGTACAAGGTTTCCGAGGCTGTAAATCTTTACAGAAGAAGAAAACTTCATCTTTCTCCCTCGTGGAACAGCTGGTAGTTTCGAACTGCTGACCGTGAGGTTCACAGCCCAATTCCTAAGTACTACACTACCAGAGCTCCTTAAATGCTCACTAGTGCCTCTTATTTTTTTGGAGAACTCTACTCAGTTTGAAGGGAGCTGCCTTCTTCTACATGATGGGAGCAGTCCCAAACCAAACCAAATCCATTGCTGTAAAGAGGAATGTGATACAAAGAAACCGTATAGAGCAGAGCTGAACTGTCCCACAGGGTTTCCAAGGCTGTAAATCTTTACAGAAGCAGACTGCTGCATCTTTCTCCCACTGAGTGGCTGGTGAGTTTGAACCACTGATTTCTAGGCTAGCTGCTGCACAATTTAATCACTGTGCCTTCAGGATATCTGTGGGCAGTACAGCCCACACCTAATGACCTGCAGACATGTGAGAAGGAAAGGCCAACTCCCATACAGATTTCAAAGAGCCACACTTCTGTGGTGTGATTTATCCTCTCGAGCCTCCCTATGAGAAGAAGTTGAGGTTAGACTACATCTGAGATTATAGCCCTGCTTTACTTTTACTCTTCTCCTGTCTCACCTATGGCGCTGTGGGTTAGGCATTGGGCTGCTAACCACATGATCAGCAGTTCAAACCCACCACCCACTCTGTGGGAGAAATATAAGGTTGCCTTCTCCTGTAAAGATTTGTAGTTTCAGAGACCTTGAACAGGATCACTATGAGTTGGAATTGATTTGACCTCAGTGGGTATGATTTAGGGTTTATCTTTCCTCATGTCTTTAAGGTTTTCCCTGAAAAGCACTCCCTCAATAATCCATAGGCTTGGATCCCCTAACTCAGGTCATATGTTGAGGCATCATTACCAGAGCAGATGCTTCCTGATGGTATGACATTAAAATATAGCAGATATTACTCATGAGTGCATATTTATAAGCATAGTTACATAGTTTCAGCATACTTGGAGTCTCTGTGATATTTAAAACTGCTTCTGTTTCATACTTGGGTAAAAATAACACTGGTTAAAGTGCTTACTATGCACTAGGCTCTGTGCTGAGTACATAACATATATGTTGTTGCTAAGTGCTGTCGAGTCAGTTCTGATTTAGAGTGACCCTGTAGAGAGGGTTTCCAAGGAGTGACTAGTGGGTTTGAATGGCTATCCTTTAGGTTTAAACCGACCTTGAGGTCCAGTGCATTACCCTGTAGTGCCATACCAGCATACTATGTAACATATATGATCACATTTAAATCTCATCAAGTTCCTATGAGACAGAAATCATATTATCAACTTTTATATTTCCGTGTTTCTTAATCCATTTTATATCTGGGAGTTTGATCTATTCTTTGCTATAGCAACAAAAGATTTCTGGTTCTGGCTAAGAATAGCCTTTGACTCATGACTTGAGGAAACATCTGATAAGTGTTTCAGACAAGATAACTTGAACTTCCTTTGACTTGGAAAATCAGGCTGTTTGCTCGCCTGGGATCATCACCAAATAGTACTGATAGGTAAACCTAATGGCCAAGGGAAGCATTCTTGTTCAGAAACATTGCAGCTTTTCAACAAAGTCAGTTGCTCATTGTCATGTGCCACTTTGTTGCTGCAAAGAGTTTTGCTAAATAATACTTTTCTTAGTCTAAGCATGACCATTTTAGTTTTTAAAAAAGTATGGCCTCTCAGTTTTCTATTGAGTACGGTTCACTCACTCATATAATAAATACTTAAGGTTCTTCACCACATGCTAAGTACTTTTCTTTTTCTTTCTCTATATGTACATAAATGTATATATAATAGTATATATATTTTTTATGTACATATTTAATACTATATGTATACATACATGTATAATAGTATTATAGACATCTCGGGAAGATGAGAAATGAGTTAATAGCAACTGTTCAAATCAGTAAATCCCTAATTCCAGCAACTACAGCAGGAAATAGGAAATCTTATAAAGGCAGGGTTCTTTGTTAGTTACGTGGCAATTCTTTGTCCTTTCATTTTTGGTGGAAATGGCCTCTGACTCTAAGGGGAAATCCAGAGGCGAAAATCACTTATGTCTGTGCTAGGCACAATACTAAGTCAGAAGCCAAGTCTTAGAGAAGTGAAAAAATTGTCCCTACTGTAACATGACTAGGAAGTAGAGGGATCAGAATTTGAACAGAGGAGCTCTGCGACCTCCCTCAAGTAACACTAAATAAAGGCATGGGCAACATTACAATGCATAGACAGTACTTCCTGGACTGCACCATGTCTTTCATGGTAAGAGCAAAGAAGACTCCAGCAGATGACATTCCATGAAGCACCCAGAGTTCCACCTACCTGAGCTAAACTCCTATAAATTTTCTTTTAAAGATATTTTAGCTGGACTTATAAAATAAATCTGTTACTCCAAAGCAAGGCAGGCATTTAAAGAGAACAGGAGCCTGGGAGCCAAACTGAATAATGAATGTGTTTCAGAGTTCAGCTGACAAGGAACTGCTAAGAGGCTTACATTTTGGAGCTTTGTAAAGAAAGCTTCTCTGGAAAGTGAGTAATTAAGACATAATTCTTTCAGCAAAAAAGCAGGACCTAATTTGCCAGAAGATTGAGTACCTTGTTCTGCAAGAGACAGGAGATTGAAGGCTGCCACTGGGCACTTAATGAATTCCCATTGGTGAGACACACTGGCCTCAAGCCCATGAGTGGCTCACCTATTAACACAATACATGGGAAGGATCCTTGGGAATAACTCAAGTTTCCATAGATCATTTGTTTCATCAAAGAAAAACACAGTGAATCACCACAGTCTAATCCTAGTTTGGAGTGCACTTTGACATGTCTGTGGTCTTGAAGGAAAAGTCAACAACAGATTCTTACTTATATCTGCCCAAGCTGAATTTTCCTTGCTTTAAGTAGGCGTCCAAAGCCAATATTACCTAACATGCAAGAGATGCATTAAAAAGAAGGGAGAAAAGAAATGAGAACACAGGTTTGGATGAAATTAAGAACAGAAGACTAGGGGCCTGGTGAGCAATTCTTGTCAGTCTGCCAGAGCAGCTTCATGTGAGGGACAGTATTCTTGCAAGAGCATTTCCTGCCTTGTATTAAAAAAACAAAAATTAAACCAATTACCCTTTAAGAAAGGAGCCCATGTAGTGTAGTGGATTATGAGATGGGCTACTAACTGCAAGGTCAGTCGTTCGACCTTGCTCCATGGGAGAAAGATGAGGTTTTCAGCTCATGTAAAGATTTGCAGCTCCAGAAACCCTACAGGGTTGCTATAAGTGTGAACCTACTCAACAGCAGTTAACAACAACATTCAGTTTGTGTTAGGTCACAATAGTCAAGAAATCAAAGGACATATTGCACTAGGCAAATCTGCTGCACAAGACCTCTTTAAAGTGTTCAAAAGCAAAGATGTCAGTTTGAGGACTAAGGTGCCCCAGATCCAAGTTATGGTATTTTCAATAGCCTCATAATGTAAGTGAAAGTTGGACAATGAATAAGGAAGACTGTAGAAAAAGTTGATGCATTTGACTTATGGTGTTAAATGTACCACAGACTGCCAGAAGAATGAACACATCTGTCTTGGAAGAAGTACAACCAGAATGCTCCTTAGAAGCCAGGATGGCCAGACTTGGTCTCTCATACTTTGGGCATGTATCCATTCCTGGAGAAGGACATCATGCCTTTTAAAGTGGAAGGTCAGTAAAAAAGAGAAAGACCCCTAACGAGATGGATTGGCATAGTGACAGCAGCAATGGGCTCAAGTGTAACATTTGTGAGATTGCACAGCAGGATCAGGCTGTGCTTCGTTCTGTTGTACACAGAGTCTCTACAAGTCAGAACTGACTTGATGCTGCCTTACAACAACAACAAGCATTAGGTCATTCATTTGAGAGTTACAGTTGAACAAAACAAAACAAAACAAAACAAAACAAAACAAAGAACCCAGATATTTTAACACCAAGAGAATGAGCTTTTCCCTTCTCCCACTCTACATCTAGGTTATATTAATATTCTCTTACATATGAATACAATACCACACCAGAAACTCCCATAATAACCATAATGAGATTTTTTCAATTAGCAAAATTTTAAGTTGACTTCTATCATAGACTCAGAAAGTAGTCGCATGTGTTGCCTGCCTTCTAAAGGTGTTTTGTTTTCTCATCCACAGTGATAAGGAAGCTTCCAAAGCATTTCACACTACAAATCTAGCTAGACTCCTTCAGAAAGCTGATAGGTCTAATTTTCTCTTCTCAGTTTTCTACCCCAAGAAACCTTTGACTTGAGGTGATTTGCTTAAAATGTCCAGGTTTGCTACTTTGAACTGTTTTCCTTGTAAAACTCTCCTGTGGCTTACATACCCTGTAATAAGACCACAGTCCTTTGAACTCTGGGCAGGTGTATGATTTTACAGTGTAATATTTTAAGATAGAATTTGTTTTAATCTTCCAGTTAAGCCTCTTTATACAAACAGAGCTGCCAAGAGAGCAAATGCAATTCACTTACAAGTTGTTTGTCTAGTTAACAGTAAGTACGCAAATCAGTTTCCTGTTCACACAAAGGGTTTTCTTGTATTTGAAATCTTTAACCAATTGGCTTGGATATTTATAGGGAATTCACAACGTTAATTATCTATAGTGTTCTGTGCACCAGGATGTGAGGTAACTTAGTAAGCAGCTGGTTAGTATCATACAAGTATATTGCCTGAGTTTCTGAAAAGAACCTTTGTGTGTGCGGTGGGAAGGCACCACAAAAGGTCCGCATGAAAACAGAGGTTCAGCACGCAGTGAAAGGTATCAGGAAGTTGGAGGACAGCACAGAGGAAAGAAAAAAATGAAAGCTTTATTGTCAAGATCAAATTAGAAGAAGGATTTGGAAATGGTCTATTTCCCTTAAGATTTCTGTTCAAGGTTTTCCTAATTTGCTTTTTTTCTTGCATATGTTTTTTCCTCTATCTTTAAGAAATATGAAGACATTCATATTAGTATTTCCAAAGAGTGTCTTGAGTCTATATTCCATAACAGTGTTGTATTATCATTGGACGATAAGCTGTATGAACCATTTGCAGGTGATGCCCTGCAGCTTGCATGATATCTTGGGAGCATTGCTAATGTGCACCCTTCCTATAGCCCAGAGATACTTTACTATAGTAGAATAACCCTCAGTGTACAAATTTAAGTACTCTCCCCTCTTCCCAAGCTCTTTGAATGTCTTTATCTACTTACCCAAGGATATGCTCCTCCACCCAGATCATTTACGCAAACATTGTACATTGTTTTGGGGAAAATAAAGTGCTAGGGAACCCAAATGATAAAGGTAGCATATTCTTGGTTATTAAGTTCAAAACTTGGTTTAGATAGCAGCCTTACAGATCCATTTTTTTTTTTTTTTTTTTTTTTACAATGGAATATCATGAAACTCCTGTTAAGTGTGTGCTTTTAAAACAGAATGTTATAACTAAGGTTTGGGCCTCAGGACAGCAATTCCTATAGAAAGAATCCTCCCCTCACGCTATTCCTGTGTGGCAGCTGGCAGATATAGACTAGAACTGGTGGGGTATAGGCATGAGAGTACCAAAAACATTCTCCTCCGCTTTGTGTGGGCTTGAGTCATGCATGGAAGCACTAAAAATCTATCCAAGTCTCTGCAGGAGACCTCTGATATACGCTTAGGAGAACCACTTGACCTATTTTACTCTTTTAATAGGCCAGAACTAAGGAGTGCTACTTCATTAGCAAGGGATTAGGCCATATGTGGAGTCATGGTATAGAACTATAGGGTAAGCACAAGACTGCTAACTGCTAGATTTGAAGTTCAAACCGATTAGCCATTCCTCAGAAACCCTATGCAGGGTTGCTATGAGTCAGAACCCACTCAAGGGCACTTAACAACTACAACAACAGGTCACATATTAGCAGATGAATACTAGGGAGCTGAGTAGGAGCTATTGTAAATTCTGCAACCCTGACAAGGACCCTGGACCCAAGCACACTTCAGTCCTACTTAAGACCAATAGATGAGTCATACCTGAAGCAGGTGGCCAGCATATACTTAACACCTGCTGCCCATTGATTTAGGGGTATCATTTACTTAAGTCCTGGCACAGCTTATTCCCACGAACCCCACAAAGAAGATAAAAAGGGAAAATCGTGTATAAACTCTATTTTTCTTTTCTTTTGGAAACATTGCAGATTCTTATGTAGCTTTAACAAAGAAATAAAACAGATCTTGTATTTCCTTTATTCATA
>NW_006408665.1:3745827-3747364 GCF_000296735.1 Chrysochloris asiatica | reverse complement strand
ATTTTGTTGTAATATTTGGCTTATCTTCTCGAGCTGATCTTTGAAATTTTCTGTTCAGCTCTTGGACCTCCTCATTTCTTCCATTTGCTTTTAGCACCTCTATGCTGGAGAGAAAGTTTTAGTGTATCTTCTGACATCCATTTTGACCTTTTCCTTCTTTCTTGTCTTCTTTATGACTTTTAGCTTTCTTCATGTATAATGTTCTTTATTTCATCCCACAACTCTTCTGGTCTTCTGTCTTTAGTGTTTAATGTATCAAATCTGTTCTTGAGATGATCTCTAAATTCAGGTGGGCTATATTCAAGGTCATATTTTGGCTCTTGTAAACTTGTCTTCATGTTTTTCAGCTTCAGTTTGATTTTGCATGTGAGTAATTTATGGTCTGTTCCAAAGTCTGCCCCTAACCTTGTTTTGACTGATGATTTGAAGATTTTCCATTGTCTCTTTCCGTAGATGTAGTCAATTTGATTTCTATGTGTTCCATCTGGTGAGGTTCATGTGTATAGTTGTCTCTTATGGTGTCTAAAGAAGGTATTTGAGAAAAACAAATGATTGATTTTTCAGAATTCTATCATGTGATCTCCAGCATAATTTCTATCACCTAGGCCATATTTTCCAACTACTGATCCTTTCTTTTTGCTCTCAACCTTTGCATTCTAATTGCCAGTAATCATCAATACATCATGATTGCATATTTGATCAATTTCAGATTGAAGAAGTTGGTAGAATTCTTCTATTTCGTCCTCACTGGCTTTAGTGGTTGGTTCATAAATTTGAATAATAGTGGTATTAATTGGGCTTCCTTGTAGGTGAGAAGAGATGGGGATAATAATTTTATGCTTCAATAATAATTGTTGTCATGAATAATTGTGACAGAATTGTAAAGGTAGGTGTTTTGTAACAAAAATGGAGAGTAGTTAATTTCCTATCACATATAGCATTGTACCTCATGACTGATCTGGATATGTTCTTTTTGACAATGAATGCAACACCATTCTTCTTCAATTTGTCATTTCCAGCATAGTAGGCCACATGGTTGTCAGATTCTAAATGGCCAATACCAGTCCATTTCAGCTCACTAATGCCTAAGATATCGATGTTGATGCATTCCATTTCATTTTTGACAACTTCCAATTTTCCCAGAATCATATTTTGTACATTCCATGTTCTGATTTTTAATGGATGTTTGCAGCTGCTTCTCTTCATTTTGAGTTGTGCCCTTTCAGCAAATCAAGGTCCTGTGGACTTTTCTCCCGTGAGCTTTACTCCATTCACGTATCATGGTCAACTCTAGTTTGAGGAGGCAGCTCTTCCCTAATTGCATTTTGAGTGACTTCCAACCTGAGGGGCTCATTTTCTGGCACTATATCTGATAGTGTTTCTCTGCTTTTCATAAGATCTAAATATTAAGAAGTAGTTTGTTACTCCTTCTTCCTAGTGTCTTCATCTGGAAGATCATCTGAAACCTGTCCACCATGGGTGACCCTGCTGGTATTTAAAATACTGGTGGCATAGGTTTCAGAACCACAGTAACTCA
>NW_006408665.1:3744101-3745052 GCF_000296735.1 Chrysochloris asiatica | reverse complement strand
CAAGAATTACAGCTTTGTAAACACTATACAGGGCTCCATAAGTTGGAAGCAACTCGACGACACACAACTACCACCATAAAGGCATGAAGTGACTGGTTTACAAGCATTCATGGGTGCATTTAGTTTCAGAATGAGTGGGGTAAGGTAGAATCCTCATTGAATAGTTTTCCTCTTTTCTCCGTGGGTCTAGTGAAAGGGGATGGGGAATGATGCTGATAAGATTTTATGATTCAATTGTGAGTAATTGTTAGCATTGATTAATTGTGATTGTAAAAACTGAAATTATAAAAAGATGTGTGACTAAAATGGTGGAATAGTTACTCTTTCATTTCAGGAACAGACAACTCCGGTATCATCAATAAGGAAGAGCATGAGTGGAGCATGAGATCCCTACCTAGAAAAGCAGCCACAGTAGAGATGGTGGCAGAGGCAGTGGCATGGAGAGACAGCATCTAGGGAATCTAGGCTCATGGACTGAGTAAAGCTCTGTGCCTGTTGGCAGTATGCTGCCTTGCAGAATGTGACCTTTAGACATTTAAATGAATATATAGTTTTTTGCTGGGTCGCTATGGGTCGGAACCGACTCGTTGGCACTTAACAACAACAACAACAACAATGTGTGCATCAAATATTTCATTTTTAATATAAGGTATAAGATTGCCATTTACTTATTATCTTTGTGGTGCTGTAGGATAAGCACTGGGCTGCAAGGCTGGTTTGAATAGCAAGGCAGGCAGTTCAAACCCATCAGCTACCCACTGGAAACCCTATACAGAGTCTCTGTGATTCAGAACCAACTCAGTGGTACTAAGCAACAGCAACAATTGATGTCTAATTACTCCAGCATCATTTGTTGAAGAGACTGTCTTTCCTTCATTGAATTTCTCTTGTCAAAAATCAATTAACTATACGTGTGTGGGTCTATTTTGGGGTTGGAATTCTGGTGTGGTA
>NW_006408665.1:3741833-3742536 GCF_000296735.1 Chrysochloris asiatica | reverse complement strand
TGGCTATGGTTGAAACCAAGTCAATGGCACTTAACAACAACAACATTTTGGGGTAATTAGTGCTACTTTGCCCATTCCTCTGCCACTCAGTCTTGGTTACTGTCTTTTGGCATTTATCTCCCAGAATACATTTCCATGTGTTTGGTTTATAGCACAAATGTTTCATTTCTGATCTTACTTACTAAAGAATGAACATTTAAGAATAGAAATAGTCTTTCTTTTAAAATTGTATTTTTTTTTTGTATGAGAGTTGTATAATTTTTACTAAAAATGTAGCAGATGAAAAGGTACCCCTTAAGTTATACATCAATATTTGATTAAGTCTCATGGGCCCAGTGTGGTCTGATGCTTGAAATAACTACAGCCATTATCGATATCTCTCCCACAACCTGGATTCCCAAACTCACAGGCACTCTAATGTCTTAGGAGAGAAATGCTCTGTTTGGAAATTGTAGAGTGAACAGCAAGAAAATATAATATATGCTTTCTCTTTGAGATTTCAGTGTGTTCTTAGCAAACAAGTGAATGGTGGACACTGCATAAATGCGTCTAAGTTTCTGTGGCCAAGTAGTAGGACTGTTGTTGTTGTTAGGTGCCATCGAGTTGGTACTAACTCTTAGTGACCCTATGCACAACAGAATGAAACACTGCCTGGTACTGAGCCAACCTCATAATTGTTGCCATGCTTGAGCCCATTGATGCT
>NW_006408665.1:3739538-3740453 GCF_000296735.1 Chrysochloris asiatica | reverse complement strand
CCTCTCTTTGGAATGAGCACACATACTTTAATTTAAGAAATTAAAGTAACTGCAAACTTTAATTTTAGTTTTTGACATCTTTGCTAGACTTTAGTAATATGAAGTAAGATGAAGAAGAAAGGAAACCACAACCCAGCTCCACTCATAGACCTCTCTCCAGGGGTCTAAATCTGTAGTCTACTGCTGGTTATGTGGAACCTGACTCTATGAAATAAGCTGACCCTTAAAAGTAGCATTCACCCTTTTAAGAAGGTTTAAAAGACATCCCTATATCAAAATTCAAACATATCTATAAAAGAAAGCTTCTCTCCAGGGATTGCAATCACTGTAGTGAAACAAAGTATATGATTTGTTGAATGTTAACTGATGATCTGCTCTGTGAACCTTCATGAATTTATAATAAAAAGTTAAGAAAGAAAGAAAACTTCTCCACCAAATCTTGATTCATTTTATCAATTATTTTTTGAATCATATTGTTTATCAGAGGTGTACTTGTAGTGCCATGGGCTAAGCATTAGACTGCTAACTAAAAGATCAATGATTGAAAACTTTCAGTTGCTCCTCATGAGAAAGATAAAGGTATGTTGTTGTTGTCAGGTGCCATCGAGTCAGAACCGACTCATAGTGACCCCATGCACAGCTGAACGAAACAATGTCCGATCTTGGGCCAACTGCTGCCACACTTGAGTCCATCAATGCTGCCACCTGGCCAATCCATCTCATTGGGGGTCTTCCTCTTTTTCTCCGACCCTCCATCTTACCAAGCATAACATCCTTCTCCAGCGACTGTTCCCTCCTGACAATATTTCCAAAGTATGAGAGATGAAGTTTAGCCATCTTGGCCTCTAAGGAGCACTCTGGCTGCACTTCTTCGAAAACACATCTATTGGTTCTTTTGGCAGCCCATGGCACTTT
>NW_006408665.1:3723661-3737483 GCF_000296735.1 Chrysochloris asiatica | reverse complement strand
GCTGCTTCCATGAGTGTTGATGGTTGATCTGAGTAAAATGAAGTGTTTGACAACTTGGCCAAGAGTCAGCATCGATGGACTCAAGTGTGGCAACAGTAGTGAGATTGGCCCAGGATCAGATAGTGTTTCTTTCTGCTGTGCATAAGTTCGTTATGGGTCAGTACCTACTTGATGGCACCTAACAACAACAACAATGAGCCATCCACCAATCCTTATGCTATGTCTTTCTTCATATTATCCGGCTTCTCAGATTATTTGCTCAGAATACAGAATGAAAAAGTATGGTGAAAGAATATAACCTTGGCACACAACTTTCCTAATTTTAAACCATTTGGTATTCCCTTGTTCTGTCCAAACAACTGCCTCTTGGTCTATGTATAGGTTCCTCATGAGCACAATGAAGTATTCTAGAATATTTATACTTTGCAATGTTGTCCATAGCTTGTCATGATCCACACAATTGAAAGCCTTTGCATAGTCAATAAAGCACAGGTAAACATCTTTCTGGTATGCTCTGCTTTAGCCAAGATCTACCTGATGTCAGTAATGATATTCATCATTCCAACTCCTGTTCTGGGGAACCTGGCTAGAATCTCTGGACATTCTGTTAATACATGATTTACAGATGTTTTTTGCATTATCTTTAGTATAACTTTACTTGCACAGGATATCAATGATATTGTCTCATGACTTTCACATTCCCTTGATGGTAGTAGGTTTATTATTTAACAAATTTTATGATACAGTAAACTATCTAAAGGAAAAGTAAGAACAGTTTTATATTTGTGCTAAAGCTGTCATTTAACATGCTTTATAGATCTTATAAAAACTATGAACTTGCAATAGATACTCAGTAGATATTTGTTGGATGAATGGGGGAACGTATACACTGGCTGTTAATTTTCTGGTAATTCATAACTTTTATTGTAAAATGACAATGTGACAAGAAGATTTCAAGTTTGATTCATAGTGCTGTGGCTCAGGATAGTCTTCAGAAAAGTAGAGATTGGTATGGAAGAATAAGGAAATTTATTTTGGCACAAGACCTCCAAGAGTTATTTATTAGAAATTTCATTTCTAGAGCTATGGTTTCAATTTCTCTTTGGTGAAACCTTGCATTAAATTTGAAAAATCATAAAAATGATCACTTAGTTACAGGACTGAAGTAAATGCCTATTTATTCTTCTTGAGGATGAAGTAACTATATATTTGAATGCAGATAAGATACTCAGTATTCTGTCAAGTAGTATATGAGTTGAGACATTTTTCTAAATGTGACTATATATAGAACTGTTGGAATCTCACAAAGGTTATTATTTAAGCCTGAATAACCCCAGTTCTAGAACATATAGTTGTAGTCTATGAGCTGAGGACTCTAGATTCATATAGCCTGTGGGCAAGGAACAGTCTTTCCCAGATAGAGAAGAATATTGTAAATATTAATTATCCTGGGATTAGAAATAAACAGTTTGGGATTGCGGGAGGTAGCTATCTGTATCTCTTTTGGAGAAAGAAGAAGGGTGTATTGAAGTGCAGGGGTAGTAGCTGAACTTTTGTCTGTCACATGGAAATCTGCTGAGAACAAAGCAAGAATTTGAGTTTAATTTTTGGTCTGTAAATTTCTTGGAATAATTGATTATTTTTGCACTCTATCTTGGTTATTCCCAAGTATTAAATAACATTTTTCTAAACACTATAACTTGGTTTGGTTGTACTTCAAGCAGTTAACAGAGGGGAACTCGGGATCAAGAACTTTAGAATAATTAGGCTGAATTTCTGTTAAGGGTAGTGGAAAAATATAGATATCTGAGCCACTCATGGTGCAACAAGAGAGGTTCTGAGCCTGATCAACATGGCAGGAGATTACAGCCATTCTCTGGAGTTCAAGCTCACCAGCTGCTCCTTGGAAACCATATACAGGGTTGCTATGAGTCAGAACTGATTTGACTGGCACTTCACAACAGCAATAACTATATATATATATATAATAAGATATTTGACATTCAACATTATTCATGTGTACAGTTCATTATGTCTTAGACATTAATTATGTCTACCATGTGCTTTGGACTCCTGGTATGGCGCTGTAAGATCAGTACTAGACTGTGAATCACAAGGTCAGTAGTTCAAACTCACCAGCTGCTCCTTGGAATCCTATATAGAGTGGCTATGAGTCAGAATCTACTTAATGACACTTATCAACAACCATTATTTTTACCTTCACCATTCTACATTTCCAAAATTTCCCATCACTCTTAAAATGAAGTTCAATCCCCTTATCATGCTAAAATTCTTGGTTCTTAGGCCCCTTTCTGTCATCAGATAGTACTGAGTTCCCAATCTTCCCAGTCAGCATGGTCATTTCAGGTCCACTGCTTAGCTATTGACACCACACATAATAAGTCTGGGATTCTTGGGAGACCTCAAGTCCTGAGCATTGGAATTCAACATCTTTGGTATTCCATGTTGCCAGTCCTTTTGAGGACTGAAGTAATTTTCAGTTCTGAAGTAATGTCAGGGAGTAGAATATGTTCCTGACACTAGAAAGATCTACAGACTCTCTTTACTTCCTCAAGGGAAGTATGGACTCCCCTCCATATCTCCTCCTGTTCCTTTCTCTAACACTCTTTTTTCAATAGATTCGTTCCTGTTGTTGTTAAGTGCCATTGAGTAGGTTCCGACCCATAGTGACCCTGTAGAGGGTTTCCGAGGAGCAGCTGGTGAGCTTGAACTGCTGACCTTGGGGTTCAAAATGACTTTGCAGTTCAGCACATTAACCTACAGCAGTGCACCGGGACTCTATAGACTTGTTGTTAGGTGCTATCAACTTGGTTCAGACTCATAGACACACTAAGAACTACAGAATGGAACATTGCCAGGTCCTGTGCCATCCTCACAGTTGTTATGATGTTTGAGCATATTGTTGCTGTCACTGTGACAATCCATCTCATTGGGAGTCTTCCTCTTTTTTTGTTGACCCTCAACTTTACTGAGCATGTTGTTCTTCTCCAGAGACTGATCCTTCCCAACATTATGATCCCAAGTACAAGAGATAAAGTTTTGCCACCCTTGTTTCTAAATGAACATTCTTGTTGTACTTCCTCCAAGACAGATCTGTTTGTTCTTTTGGCAGTCCATGGTCCTTCAATATTCTCCTCCGCAACCACTATTAAAGTGCATCTATTCTTCTACAGTCTTCCTTATTCATTGTCCAACTTTTACATACATATGAGATGATTGAAAGTATCATGGCTTGGGTCAGTTGCACTTCAGTGCACAAATTGATGTTTTTCCTCTTTAACACTTTGTTGTTATTATTGTTAATTGCTGTAGAATCAGTTCTGATTCAAAACAACCCTGCATAGGAGTTCTGAGGAGACTTTTTTGGATTTTAACTGCCAACCCTATGGTTAGCAGTCCAGTGCTAATCCTACAGCACCTCACCAAGACTCCTTTTAACACTTTTAAGAAGTATTTTGCAACGGATGTGCCTAATGCAATACCTCATTTGATTTCTTGACTGCTGCTTCCGTGAGTGTTGATTATGGGCTCAAGCAAAATGAAGTGTTCGACAACTTCAATCATCTCTCCATTTTTTTAATTTTTTTTTATTGTCATTTAAAGCTGTAGAGTTGGTTTCAACTCATAGTAACCATGTATAGGGATTCTGAGGAGTGGCTGGTAAATTTGAACCATGGCTTTGCACTTCAAACTGACCTGTATACTGGAATTCCCATTCTTTGCAATGTATCCACAGCTTTTTATGATCCACACAGTTGAATGCCTTTGCATAGTTGATAAAACATAACAAAACATCTTTCTGGTATTCTCTACTTTCAGTTAAGCTCTAACTGACCTCAGGAGTGATAGCCCTTATTCTACTCCTATCTGAATCTTGCTTGAATTTCTGGAGCTCCGTCAATGTACTGCTGTAATTGTTTTTGAATTATCTTCAGCAAAATTTACTAACAGGTGAGCTCTGGTGACATAACGGGTTATGTGTTGAGCTGCTAACTGCAAGGTCAGCAGTTTGAATCCACCAGCCAGTCTATAAGAGAAAGGTGAGGATTTCTGCTACCATAAAGATTTACAGTCTCAGAAACCCTATACAAGGTCACTATGAGTAGAAACCAACTTTGCAGAATACAACTGCAGCAGATATTAATGATATTGTTTGATAATTTCTCCATTATGTTGGGTCACCTTTCTTTGGAGTGGGCACGGATATTGAGCTTTTTCAGTCACTTGTCCAGGTAACTGTCTTCCAATTTTCTTGACATAGATGGGCAAGTGCCTCCAGTGCTGCATCTGTTTGTTGAAACATTTCAATTTGTATTTCATCAATTCTTGGAGCCTTGTTTTTTTGCCAATACCTTCAGTATAGCTTGGAATTCTAATTTCAATACTATCAACTCTTGATTATATACTACCTCTTAAAATAGTTAAACAGGATAAATTCATGGAGAAAAATGCATTGATAATATGAAAAATTGTTCTGTTACAGGGTAACCAAAGACACGTGTGATTAGATTTCATAAGCTAGTGAGTTCTGGGAACCACTAGAGAACATATATCTGTCTTATTTCAAATTGAGAAGAAATCAGTGTAAAAGGGTTGGTTCCCTGATCACAAGGAGAAGACAATTGGAGGGAATATATTGGTATCATTCTCAAGTCTAGTTTTGAAGTATACTAGTTACATGATTTCAAGCAATTTGTTTCATTGCCCTTGACCACAGATTAATAATTTTTTTCTGATAAGAGAAAAATAGTAAATATGTGAGACTTGCCAGCCATAGAATTTCTGTGCCAACTACTCAGCTCTATTATAGCCAGAACACAGCCACAGACAATATAAAGTGAACATGGATAGATTCCAAGAAAATTTAATTTATAATCAGTGAAGTTTGAATTTCATAAAATTTTTCTGTCACAAACAATATGCTTCTTTTTTTTGTTGTCGCTCAACTTTTAAAACCCATGAACACCATTCTAAGCTTTCAGGCCATATAAAAACAGATGGCAGACCAGATTTGGCTTTTGGTCTGTATTTGCTGATCCTTGCCCTGGACCCTAAGAGTCTAGCTCTAAAGTATAGATCTCAGTGTTCCTAACTCTAAATAGGAAATGTCTATCTTATAGGATTGTTAGATCAAACTGAGGCATAGGTATTAACTTTGCTTTTTTAAAATTTAAGGCATTATTATTGTGTACACTAGTAATGTACTAATGCCTACATGTTAATTTTATTATAAAATGAAAGTAACTAGAGTTACCTTCAACTCTCTTTGCAGATGTCACTTATTACTTGGCTGAAAATTGAGTCACAGTGGTGAGTTCAGTTCCAGACTGAAGGGTGACCAAAGGCCATAGTCTCCCATTTCTACCAATCTCTATCTGACAAGTAAATCTAGTCTTTTTTATGATTTTGAGTTTTATTCCACATTTTCTCTGATTCTCTCCAGGACCTTTAATCTGATCCCTTTCAGAGCAGTTGGTAGTAGTAGTCAGGCACCATCTAGTTCTGGTCTCAGAGTTTGGGAGACTGATGTTCATGGGTTCCAATAGTCCATTGGATAATTGTTTCCAAGTGTCTTCAATTTTCATCACTCTTCTTACCTCCGGAAGGACCAAATGCTGCTCATGAGTGTTTAAAATCCCAAAGTACAATGTAGAACATTGTTTGTTGTTGTTGTTAAGTGCGGTTGAGTCAGTTCTGACTCATAACAATCCTGTATAGAGTTTCTGGGGAGCAGCTTGTGAGTTTGAACTCCAGACTTTGAGGTTCATACTGCCTTATGGTTGTGTGTTTATCTTAAAGTACCCCACCAGGATTCCATAGAATAGTGTAGATTTTGTTAAAAAGCAATCACTTTAAAACAAAACAAAACAAAGTATAACACAATAAACTATCAAAAACAAAGACACTGTTATAATCAAACAAGAAGTAGGTCAGCTATTTTTGGTCTTTTTGTTGTGAAATATGTTTGAGAAACACATAGTTACGGAAAAAAGTTATCAATGATAAATCTCTTTTTTGTATAACTTTAAGGAGGTGATGTTATTTTAGGACTGTTTATATAAACTTCATGATATTAAATTAAAAAAATAAATTTGAAGATGTTTTCAATAACTGTAGTTATTGTGTAAATGCTAGTTGCACTCATATAAGCACAGGACTAGTAGGCTAATCATGGGCTGTAGCTATTTTTTGTTCTTTCACCATCGCTGTACCAACTTTATTCAAACAGAGCTAGACAGTGAGGCCTTTGATTATAAGGCAAAGGATTATATGATCAAATTTATCTTTTAACTGGCTCTCACAATTATCGTAACTTGGATCCCACCTAACAAACAGTTGATGCTAAAGTCGTTCTTTCTCTCCTATTCTACTGGTCTCCTTTGCTAATGAGATCATCATTCCACAAAAAAGGTGACATCATATGGTAAGCTCTTAATGAAACATATTTGCATCATACAAGAAAATGGATTCAGGAGTTATTCGACCATTTATCATGTGATTTTTCATCCAAAGGCTAAAACATTAGGTATTATTAAAAATGAGCACTAAGAGTCATTCTTTGTTAAACCAACCAACAAAACACAAATGTAAATCCTATTAGTAGAAATTGTCAGAGAATTAAATGTCATTCAAATGTCATTCTGCCACAGGCTCATATTATTGGGAACTTACTGAATATCTGGCATTAGGAATTATTTCTGTAGGAAACTAGGAATAAGAACTGTTTTGTTTTCCATGAGAGTCCTGATTTTATTATGTGCGGCAAATCTTGAGGTCAGCCTTGTCTTTTGCTGTGATACTTTTGCTAGTGACCTACTCATACTTTTATTTTAAAAGGTGGTTTGCTACTTGAACTTGACTCTCCTTTAATAGCAAAAAAAAGTTCTGTAGTTCTAGGAAATCTTAATAAAAGATTGTATATAATGGTGGGAAATTATAATAATTATTATTCTTTATAATTTACTCTTTTTTTTTTTTGGTTTTAGTCTGATGTTTTCAAATTATGAGAGGCAAATTTTCTGAAGCTCAGATGTTTGGTTTTCCAAGTCTCTCAAAAATATTTTCTTACATCTTTTGAAGTGATATTATTTTTCTCTGCAAGTGGTATTTCTTTTCTCTTTGATAATTGCCAGATGAATATTATTTTGATTTAGGCCTGGAACACCCACTGATATTTGAAGCAATAATCCATGTAACTTTGATATGTTGAAAAACACATGAAACTGTTTACTACAGATTAGTAAGTAAGCACAAGAAAGTCCATGTTTATCATTCTTACTTCCTCCCTGTCAGGGATTATAAATTTGATTCTATAGGAACATACTGTGTTTGATGTGGTGAAAAAATGTGAAATTGTTCACTGCAGATTATCCATAAACACAGGTAAGCATGTATTTGTCTTGCTTATTAGGCAATCCAACACTGGCTGCACTAAAGCAAAAGTTCTTTACTTCAGTGTGTTGTTGTTGTTGTTGTTAAGTGCCATCAAGTCGGTTCCAACCCATAGTGACCCTGGATAGGGTTTCTGAGGAGCAGCTGGTGAGCTTGAACTGCCAACCTTGCAGTTCAAACAGCTTTGCAGTCTGGCGCATTAACTCACAGCACCACACCAGAAGTTCAGTGTAGTGTAGAAAAAAATGACCTGATATTGGGGTAAACAAAGAGGTATATAGAGGCTAATTAACACTGGTTTGAGTTAATTATTTTCCAGAAATGCATGTTTTTTTGTTGAATTTCATTGACTGTCAGTGCACCTCCTTCATGTTTCTGGGTCCGTTTCTCCAATGACTTGCTTTCACTGACATTTTTAGTCTAGTCTGTTTAACTAACCATGAAATTGTTTGGAAACATATTGGCAAAACAATAATTCTAACTTGTTAGATTCAACATTGATTTAAATGGTTTAGGCATGTCACACATTCCATTTAACTTTGTCTCAGAGAAAAGTTAGTGACTACCCTTAAAGAGAATTAAAACTATACATATATTTCTGCAAACTTTTTTTAAAGACTATTAGAGAAAAGGGAGTGTGGTGGCTCCAGAGTATAAAAACTATACTGAAACCTACAAGATCTACGGTTCGAGACTGCCAGCCAATCTGTGGGAGAGGGACTAGACTTTCTGCTCCCATAAAGATTTTAAAAAGCTTCAGAAATCCTATACAGGGTCACTATGAGTTGGAACCGATTCAATGCACTTAACAACAAAAAATTAGAGAAAATATCCTGATAGTTTGTTTAATTATCTGGATTTGCAGGTTTTTGTTTTTTTTTTTTTTAATCAGATGTATTACCTAATTATTTGCTAATTGTTCACTAAGAAATAGGGTCATCTGCACATTAATTGCCATGTGATATTTACACTAGATATTTTAAAGATCACTAAACCAATTTAGCAACTTGCTCCTAAGAAAATGAGGCTTTGATTTTTAATGTCTGATATTTTGTTTGTCTGAACTGGGTGTTTATTTAGCACAATTAGAAGTTTACATTCACTTCTCTGGGGAAATGGCAGAACATGGGAATGATCTTTGGGATCATATTGTTATTGCTGTTAGGTGTCATCAAGTTGGTACTGACTCATACTGACCCTGTGCAAAACAGAACAAAACACTGTGAGGTTGTTCTTGTGCCAACCTCACTATCACTGCTACATTTGAGACCATTGCTGCTGCCACTGTGCCAATCCTTCTCATTGGGTGTCTTCCTCTTTTTCTCCGACCCCCCTCCACTTTACCACATGGTATCCTTCTTCAGGTATTGGTCCCTCTTGACAATATGTGGGATGTATGAGAGATGAAATCTGGCCATCCTGGCATCCAGGGAGCACTCTGGCTATACGTCTTCCAACACAGATTTATTTGTTCTTTTGGCAGTCCATGGTACTTTTAATATTCTCCTTCAATTCTATAACTCAAATGCATCAATTCTTCAATTTTGGGGTGGGGAGATATATAATGGTATAAATATTCAGTTGGGAATGTGAATTTTTCCACTTAGAAGTTCCACAAAGACCAATAACACTCTTCTCCTTTCTTAAGTCCTGGATATTTAAAGAATTCTTGTTACTAAGATGACACTAGGAGAGATTAGTCTATTCACCTTTAAGCCAAATCTCCTTCCCACTTCAGATATGGTGGTAACCTAGACCAGTGTCAAGATGAGCTTCTTGTAAAGAAGATTTTGCACTATAATACAACCCTTGTTGCTTTCTTCTTCAGTGACTGCTACTTTGATATTTAGAGGTGACAGATGCAGTTAATTATTAATAGCAGCTTCAGCTTTGCCTGTTATTTTATCTTCACTATAAGGCTACTTTCATGCTGAAGGCTAGCCAGGGCATCAGTCAGAGGAAATTGATATAGAATTTATCATTCTCATATCTGGGTATGATGGGATTTTCTCTCTCCTTCCTATTTTTCATGTACTTCACTCCCAGTATCCCATGGAATTTGATCTTCTGTAAAATAGAGATATGGAGACTTGGTTATTGTACTAAAACATCAAAATTGTGGAAAGGATAGTTTTGTCAAGATCATCTCTTCTCAAACGTTAAGATTTAAAGCTTTCTTTCAGAACTGTACAATGAGGGCATGTCTATCCCTAGCTCCACTACAGTGCCAGGAGCAATACTCAGGTCTTGAAGTCTGGAATTGGGACACCTTGAAGGTACAAGGGAATAGGAAAGACCAAGGAGATATTAGAGACTAGGGAAGAGAGAAGAAGGATCCAGATAGGGAAAGGATTTCTGAAGTAGATGCTGTACAGGAGGATGAAGACTCCATGGTAAAAGTAAACAATCACTGTGTACTGCCTCCTGAGCTAGATATGCATTCATCAAAAACAGTTTATAAGTTGGTTTCATTTATGATAATGGACTACAACTGTGCATACTTGCAAATGTTGAAGGTGGAATTCTGAGATTCTATACAAATATAGGAAAACTCTCTCTCTGAATACAGAACCCTCAGGTAAAGTCTGTATTTTCTTCCTATTGAACCTCTGGATTTAATATCATGAAGTTGTCATTCATGTCTGAGTCCAAAATTCAATTGCTTCCTCTTTTTTTTTTTTTTTAAATAAAGGCTTAGGATATTCTATTACATAGATAGTAAAGTTTCATAGTCAGACTGTACATTGATTAAATACTATAAATGACACCTCACCTTGGTTTGTGAGGAGTAATTCTGTTTCTAGACCTTGCCTCTTAGCCTAGGAGCAAAAGTTTGACAGTTCTGGTTCAAGCCATTGGTGTGGTGCTATATGTTAATGTACTGGATTGCAAGGTTGGTTTGAACCACAAGGTTGGTGGTTCAAGCTTACAAGCCTTTTCTCAGAAACCCTATGCAGGGTTGCTATGAATTGGAACTGACTTGATGGTACTTAACAACAACAACAAACTGGTGTTCTCTAAAACATAGTTCCTAAAATATGCATGTCAGGGATCTCACATGCCTTTGCTAAAGAGTGCTAATTGGGTTTATCCATTGTTCACTCACTTTCTCACTTCTGTTTCCCATCTCTCAGCTCAATTTCCATTAAATTTAAAGAGTGCAATAACACTCTTCTCTCCTCCTACCCCCACATAAACCCTGGATGTTTAAACAAAATATGATTTTTAATGTGTCCCTGAAGTTGTGAGTCTTGTGTTTGCTAGATAGTCCCAGCACTTATTCTAGAAGAGTTTCAGTATTTGCTGAATTGGTTGAATTAAACTAAGAAGTAGAGATAGAGTCAGACACATAAGAGAGTTGTTTGCCTGAATCATGCTCTGGATGCAGAAGTATTAAGTACCAATGACTTCCTCAAATTCAGTACTTTTATACCAAACTCTGGTAGGATAGTGGTTACAAATTGGGCTGCTAACCTCAAGGTCAGTAGTTCAAAACTACCAGCTGTTTTGTGGGAGAAAGATGAGGCGTTCTGCTCCTGTAAAGATTTGCAGCCTCGGAAACCTTGTGCCAGGGTCACTGTGAGTCAGAACTGACTCCACGGTACTTAACAACAACAACATACCAAACTTACCAGCCGCTCCTTGGAAACCCTATACAGGGTTGTTATGAGTTGAAACAGACTCTGTGGCACTTTAACAACAACAACAACAACAACAACAACAACAACAACAACAACAACAACAAAATACTCCCATTGGAGTGGTGGAGGGGAGAAGAGGAATATTATATGATTCACTCTCCTCCATTCCTTACAGAGTAGGTTTCCCTTGATCAGCCCCCACTTTATTCTGCCATTATTTCATGCTGCTCAGTTATAGCAGAAAAGTATATTTTGCTTTGGTCTTAGTCTTGCTCCTAAGGGAAAAAAATCAGTGCTGCATGTTTTCCCAAGGAGATACTGTCCCAGGATACTTCTCCCAAAGGACCACAGCTCTGATTCATCCATTCTTTGTGTTTATTTTATTTTATCTTATTGCTTTGGTGTTATGTCATGCCTCCCCTTGATAATTATTAATAAAATACTTGCCACAAATAATTAAACCACAGAGAATGTAAAAGGACAGAGCTCATGACTATGTTCTCGTTGACCTGATTCTCATCTTCAATACTCTAATATTCCCCAGCATGAGCTTTGCCCTCTATGATGTCTTTTTGTTCACAACAGAGCTGTGTACTACAATGAGGTTTATGCTACTCCTCCTTTGCAGTGAGACAAACCTCTAGAAGATCTTTCGCCATCTGACTTGGTATTTTTCAATCCCCCATTATCATCACAAATGCCTAAAAACATAATTTTCTGCTTTCTTACAGCTGTGTAAATGATGTGACTACTGCAGTCTAAAGGGGAAGTATACAGTGTTTGCTTCTAAACACTTTTTGTTTTGTTAGTGTTCCCTTCCAATATGAACAATATAGGATACATTTGAAACCATAAACTTGAACTTGAGCGTGGCCAATGAGGAGATGACTCAGATTCCAGACTTTACCTTGATGAAATATAATAAAATTTTATTGTTTTCTTACTGTGAATCTTTACATGGTCTCAATAGGGACCACAGAAGTGATGCTATCATTAAAGACATTGAGAGCTTCTTATATTCCTTTTGGTGAGTCCTGAGCCTCTTGGTAAATAGAGGACGCCTGCTCAGCTTCCAGCTGCTGAATCTTCCTTTCCTTTTCCTCTAAAACTTCTTCCAGCTGAGTGATCTTCTCAGCCTGAAGGGAAACCTGAGTTGACAACTCCATAATCAGACTAATTTTTCTATCACCTTTTTCTACAGGTGGGAGACTTCCACAGGACTTTTCCAGTGAGTTGTCTTCTAAAGCAAACAAGAAAAAGAAAGCCTGAGCAATTTTAAATGGATTTCCCAGAAGGGAGGAAATAGGAAAGAAAAAATAACAACTTGATTTCTCACGTTCTTAAGAGAGAGCACAGATGTTACATCATCTGCTTAGATACACTGAGAATGAAATCTGGGCCCAATGAGGGAAAAGAGGCTGGGTGCTCGTGAAAAACAACTTGAAAGTTCCCAAGAGAAGAGAAATCAATCCTTGCCCACTCATTTTGCTACACATTTAACTTTCATTTAACCCTGAGAATAAGGGGAAATAAGTAGTCCTTGAAAATCCAGTCTACAAATACCATCCCAGACTTCATGCTACCTTTCCCTAAGAATCTGTCACAAAACCTAAAACTTTCGTTTGAATTTTACTTCAACTGAAAACAAAAAAGTTGCTATTGCCCCTTCTGGGGAGGGTAATAATGAGAAAAGATTAGTTTTTAACCCAAGGCAGCTTTGTAGTTGGCATGGGGTATAATTTGATGTGATCCAAGAAAAGTCTGCTAGCAAGCTATCTCACAAAGAGATGCATTTCTTTTAGCTTTTTAAAATAAAATGGATAATATCTCTTGGACATAAAATCTTTTCTTTTGTCATTTTTTATCAGCTTACTCCTCAGGTAAGGAGAAAAGTCTGAGTAAGGAAGGAAAGATCGAAGAGAAACAAAGAGAATGAAAGATTTGTGGTTGACAGCAAAGGAGTCCTTGAAAATAAATCTTATCCCATTAAAAAATGTAGCTTCTAAAAGCAAACCTTGCCTCACTAGTCTTCAGTAGCACCACACTCCTTACCATGCTCATCTTGAAATTTATACCATGAAAGCAATTTCTCTGAGCTATATAGAAGGCAGACCTCAGGTATAAAAAAAAATGGATTTTTTTTTTTTATACCTGAGGTATAAAAGACACATGATCTGGACAGTTGAAGGTCTAGTAGTTACTCATTTATCACTGACCATACATACACCTCACAGATGCACCTAAGGGAGGTATAACTGTCCAGGATATTAGCGTGTAACCAGTGAACCTATACACCTGCCTGGGATGGAATAGTGTTGTAGTGGAAACCCATGCTGGCAAGAAATAACCCAATTTTCAATAAATAAAATTAATTTGCAGCCATCACTTTCCCAAGGGACTCACATGAATGACAACCTTAAGCAAAACTGTGTACAATAAACTGGTTGTCTTTGACTTCACAACAGTAATGAGAGACCAGACTATTTTCTGCTCTTGAAAGTTATTTTCAACAATTTATGAAATTGTAATATTCCATGGAGGACATTTTGTGTGCTGAAGGTTTGAAATTCTAGCCATACTATTTAAATTTCAAAAGCACATTTAGTTTGTTGCCTATGTAGTAGCTTTTAGGTCCAGAAAACCACGTTCACATGGTAGAGACCCTCATCGTCAGATATGGTCAGAGCTTTTCTGTCCAACATGGTAGCCACTAGCCACATCTAGCCATTAACCAGTGGCCATTAAGAAATTAAAATAATGTGGCTTTT
>NW_006408665.1:3721099-3722036 GCF_000296735.1 Chrysochloris asiatica | reverse complement strand
TGGTTGTTGTTTTACTGGGTTAGAAGGCTTAAAACTATAGTTTCATGGGACAACTCAGTCAACTGACAAACATAGTTTATAAAGATAATATGTTACATCCTAGTTTGGTGAGTGGTGTCTGGGACCTTGAAAGTGTGTAAGTAGCCATCTAAGATACAGCTATTGGTCTCTACTTGTCTGGAGCAAAAGAGAAGAAAATCAAAGACTCAAAGAAACCAGCCTACAGGACTAATAGACTACATGAAGCACGACCTCATCTATCTAGAGACCAGAAAAACTAGATGGTGCCCCACTACCACTACCAATGATTCTAAGCAGAGCTGCATTAGATGGTCCTGAGTAGAAAGCCAGAAAAATGTAAAACAAAACTCTCATTCCTGAAAAAAGGTCAGACTTACTAGACCACTTAAGAGTAGAGGAACTCTTAAGGTGATCACCCTAAGTTATCCTTTAAACTTGGAACTGAAGCTACTCTTGTAGATTACCTTTCAGCCAAATAATAGACTGGTTCATAAAAGAAACGGTCTCCACCATGCTGATTTAAATAATTATATGAGACCAAACCATAAAAATTTACCCTAAAGCAAAGATGAGAAAGTTGGGGGTGGAGGTGGGGCATGGCAGAGATGCTAGAGTAATGGAAACAGAAATATGCAGAATACAAGTAAGAATTTTGATACTTTATGAAAAATGTCACTGACCAATGTGTATAGAAGTTGTTAAATGAGAACCTTATTTGCTGTGTGAACTTTCACCAAAAAAAAATGCAATAAAATATTAAAAAACCAAACAAAAGCTATGGGCTCTGTGATACAGGGATCAAGACATAGTTTCAAGAGGAAAAATAATACTAAGATGCTTGACTGTATTATATATATTGGTTTCTCTTGCCTACTATTGTAAAATGAACACTTGAGTTGGATAGAAATGAATGTCC
>NW_006408665.1:3718532-3719659 GCF_000296735.1 Chrysochloris asiatica | reverse complement strand
GAATAGAGAGAAATACTGTTAACTGATGATACATGGAGGGGATTATAATTATTGTAATGAAACAAGGTATATGATTTGTTGAACATAAAACTGATGATTTGCCCTGTAACTTTCACTCAATCCAAAATAAAAACGTTAAAACAAAACAAAACAAAAAAAAAACCTCAAAATGTATGGAACCCAGTTCTACTCTGACACACATGATATTGTCATGAGTTGTAGCTGAATTGACAACAGGTTGTTGCTTGTAGATGGCTATAATTAATCTGAACAGAAGTTATTTGGGAGGATTGTTGGTCCTCGCCCATTAACAAGTAGATCATTTTTATTCTATCACAGAAGATGGAGCTATGGAAAGCCTGGGTTTGGGAGAATGGGTTATTATAAGTTGAAGTGAGTTTCAACAAGAACGGAAGGGAAAGACTGATAACTGGCATCAGAATGCACTGAAAAGATGCTGAGGAAAGAAACATCACGTAGGATGGGAAAGGCTTACTTCAGTAATAAGAAGAGTTGCATCAGGAGCCTCTCTCCTAATATGTATGTGCCTATCTGTTTTCTTTACCTTTCTGTTTGACCTCAGTTTTTCTCTACTTCCTGGAGAAGTTATTTACAACCAGTGTATTCAGTGAGGGATTATTGTCACTCTGAAAGGCATTTAGGAAGAATTGGTCAAAAACTTTGTTTCATTTTTCCTCCAAATAATACAATATAGAAGGAATGCCTTGTTCACCTAGTTCTAATGTCAAAACACAGCAGAGCAGCAGTTTGCATAGTGGATCATAGTCTCTAGGCCTATATTTTCTCATTCTCTTACCTTTCAGAAAAGAGTAGCAGAGGAAAAAGATAGGAATGAAATGAAATTAGGAGTATTAGGAGAAGATAATTGGAAGAGGAGTAGAAAAGGAGCATGTAACTGAATTAGGAAGGATGACATGAAGTCTTTGATTGCTATTTTCTTACAATAAATGAAAATGCTGATGAGACAAGTGAGAGTCTGTACACCAAAGAGGAAAACTTCTCATACAAATATATTTTATTATGAAATGGTCCTCTTACACATATAGCAAAAACTAGTTTTTGATCCAATGCTAAACACTTTAAAAATAATAAAAGTGAAAAAAAAA
>NW_006408665.1:3716630-3717527 GCF_000296735.1 Chrysochloris asiatica | reverse complement strand
AAACGAAGTCTTCGACAGCTTCAATCTTTGTTCTGTTTATCATGATGTGATTAATTGGTTCAGTTGTGAGAATTTTTTGTTTCCTTTATATTGTTGTATAATCCATACCAAAGGCTATAGTTTTTAAAAATATTTATTAGTAGTATTTTAAGTCCTGTTTCATTCCAGCAAGCAAGATTGTATCATCTGTATATCCTAGGTTGTTAATGACTCTTCTTGGAATCCTGATGCCATGTTCTTTTTCATATAATCTAGTTTCTCTGATTATTTGTTCAGCATGTGGCACTGTAGGATAAGCACTAGACCACAAGGTTGGTTTGAACTGCAGGGTCAGCAGTTGAAACTCACCAGCCACTCCTCAGAAACCCTATACAGGGCTGCTATGAGTCATAACTGACTTGACAGCACTTAATAGCAACAACAATACAAATTGAATAATTGTGGTGAAAGAATATAACCCTGGTGCACACCTTTCCTGATTTTAATCATTGAATGAATATCCCCTTGTTCTGCACTACAGGCATGAGCACAATTAAGTGTTATGGAGTACTCATTCTTCACAATATTATCTATAGCTTGCCATGATCCACACAGACAAAAGCCTTTGCATAGTCAATAAAGCACAGGTATCTTTCTGGTATTCTTGGGTTTCAGCCAAGATCTATATGACATCAGCAATATCCTTAGTTCCAAGGACTCTTCTGTATCTGACTTGAATGTCTGTAAATTTGCTGTTAATGTAAAGTTGCAAACATTTTTTAAATTATCTTCAGCAAAATTTTCCTTGCATATGATTTAAAAAAAAAAGTTTTATTGTGAATTATGTGATAGTTTACATGGGAGAACATTAGCTTTACATTCATCCTATTGTATGTCGTTTCCTTGCCATGGTTACAA
>NW_006408665.1:3710279-3714649 GCF_000296735.1 Chrysochloris asiatica | reverse complement strand
CCATTTCCTTAACATAAACTTTTCTTTATATATACACACACACACACACACACACACACACACACACACACACACATATATGTTTCACTGGTTTTGCTTCTTTAGAAAACCCGGGCTAAGACACATGTCATTTTCCATGATTTTCCATTTCCCCCCTGTCCACTTAAAATGGGTTTGAAGTAGAAGTGAGAATGAAAGTTGAGAATTGTGGCAAAGAGGGGCTAGGTAAAGGGTGGTGGTAGTTGGGAAGAGAAGAGTCAACCTGAACATTCTGCCTGTAGCTGGGCCTGGATCTGTTCACTTTGACCTTGATAAATCAAAGGTCCAGGAGAAGCTTTAGCTTTGGCCATTTTCATTCTTTCTACTTTCATAATGGGTGTCAGGGTGTGGCGCTGTGGATTAATGCACTTGACTGCAAAGTTGGTTTGAACTACAAGTTTGGTGGTTCAAGCTCACCAGCTGCTCCTCACAAACTCTGTACAGGGTTGCTTTGTTCAGAACCAACTCAATGGCATGCAACAACAACAACCTCCATGTTCTTAGCAAACTATAATGTGAAAGTTATGTCAAAACGTCTTCTAATAATAACTAATAACAGCAGAGGGGATTATAGTTAAAAGAGTAGCTCAGAGACTTTGAATTGAAATGCACCTTGGAGACTATCTGGTCTACCTGTCACCCAGTACAGGAATTATTTCTGCCACTTTTCTGTGGATTTTCAAGGAAAATAGTCCTCAGACACTGGTATCCATCAAGATCTTCATAGAGTCTCTGGCAAAGTGTAATCAGCGAGTAAACATTTGTGTATTGCTGTCACTTCAGCTACTCAGTGTTGTCTGATAGATAGAAGCTGTGATGGACACTGGGTGGGGAGAGAGGAGCAAAGTGAGGAGCACTACTGAATAGAGAAAGGAAGGATGGTGTTATATTAGGTCAAACCCTGAAAATGAGGGTGGGCAGTGCTCATGAGTTTAGCAAGTTAATAGTTTTATGTAAACAGCTAACAAGCACTAGAGAATGACCCAGTGAAAGGCAGGTAAGCTTTATTTTTAGATTTTCTAAACACTGCTCTCTAAAAAGGGATGTTTTCTTTTAGACATCTTCACTGGTGCCACAGCCCAAAAGGGTGCATTAAGCAGAAATACGTTGAAAACCAGTGATAGACATTCTGATTCAAATGTTTCTAACAGGTTGGGAAAGAATATTGAAAGTACCCTGGACTGCCAAAAGAGCAGACGAATCTGTCTTGGAAGAAGTATAGCCAGAATGCTCGCAGGAAAAAAGGATGGTGAGACTTTGTCTCATACTTTGGACATGCTATCAGGAGGGAACAGACCCTGGAAAAGGACATCATTCTTGGCAAAATAGAAGGTCAGTGAAAAAGAGGAAGACTCCCAATGACTCAGATATAGCAGTAATTGTGAGGATGGTGCAGAATGGCTGGTGTTTCATTCTGTTGTACATCAACAATTACAACAAAGAACATGCATTTCCAATCAGGTTTCAAGTATCCTCCAGGGTTCATCTTGTTCATATATTTATCCAGTAATTAGCCATTGGGACTGTACATACAGAGAATAAATAAGATGCTATCTTGGTTCCTACAGTCTCAGTTCTGTGATGGGGTAGGGGAAGATGCAGCACTGAGTTAGCCTCTAAAGGACATCCAGGATTTAGTCTAAACAAACACCTCCTTTGGGTATTCACTCATGAATGTTTACTTTTCTCTCTGCCTTTCAAGCTAATGATCAAGGCTGCCAAGTATGTACTCAATGATAAAGACTCTCACTGGTGAGGTGATTAAATACCTCATTTCACCTGAGCCACCCAAGATTTCTGTTTGGTTTAAAAGACTATGTCATCTTCTTCCTCTCCACAAATGCCCCTCATTCTGACTCACCTTTGTTCTAGTTTTGAAAGCTCTGTATAGTTTTCAGAAACCACAAGGGAATCCAGTTTCACCTATTGCCATACTTGGAATTGAAAATTGGTATATGCTTATAAATATAACCCTCTAGGGATTTCTGCTCCTGCACATGTTTACAGCTTGGGAAACCCTATATAGGGTCGCTTTGAATCAGAACTGAACCGTTGACACTAACCTACAACAACACTTGAATAAAAACAAAACAAAACAAAAAACAATGGAAACAATAACAACAAAAACCTTCCTATTTTTCTATCCTATAGGTTTTTACAATGAGCTTTTTAGGATGGAAACACTCTGAAATAAGGATTCAGCTTTATTTTTACCTTTATTATATTATTGCTGCAAAACTGTTTCATCTCTTCAAAAATCATATTAGTTTTGATTCTTGCAGTTTTCTGCCTCTCCCCCTTCAACTTTTTATTTGTACAAAAAGATCAGTGCCAAAAGTGCCAAATGACTGTTTTTGAAGTCTTTGCAATTTCCTTCCACTAATGATGGAGTCCTAGTATGGTTCTAGTATAGGATAAACACTGGAGTGCTAACCACAAGGTCAGTGGTTCAAACCCACCAGCATTTCCTTGGAAACTCTATGTAGGATCCCTATGAGTCGGTATGGATTTGAAAATACCTGGTAAAAACAATTGCTGATAATGCTTATAATACATCTGACGTTGTTGTTGTTAGGTGCCACTGAGTCAGTACCTACTCATAGCGACCCTTTTGCACACAGAAAGGAACAGTGCCCAGTACTGGGATAACCTCACAATTGTTGCCATGCTTGAGCCCACTGATGCTGTCACTTTGCCAATCCATCTTGCTGGGGGTCTTCCTCTTTTTCTCTGATCCTCCACCTTACCAAACATGATATTCTTCTCCAGTGACTGGTCCCTCGTGACAATATGACTGAAGTATGAGAGATGAAGTTTGGCAGTCTTGGCCTCCAAGGAGCAATCTGGCTGCACTTCTTACAAAATGGATCTATTGGTTCTTTTGACAGCTCATGGCACTTTCAATATTCTCCTCCAACATCATAACTCAAAAGCATCAATTCTTCTATGGTCTTTCTTATTCACTGCCCAGCTTTCACATGCATATGAAGTTATTGAAAATACCATGGCTTGGGTCAGGTGCACCTTAGTCCTCAAGCTGACATCTTTGCTCTTCAACACTTTAAAAAGTTCTTGTGCAGCTGATTTTCCATGTAATGGGTTTCCAAGGAGCGGCTGGTAGGTTTGGGAAATTTGAATTATATGGCAGACTGGAAAGAATATGTATTTTTACCAAGAGCCTACAAAAAAAATCATAACACATGAAATTACGATGGAAAGGCTGCAACCCTGATGGCATGTGGAAGTGCTCCTGGAGTATAGAGACCTGCGAGCCCAGCAGAACACTGATGAAAAGAAAATGCTGAAGAAAAATAAGGAGCAAGAGAGAAGCAGTTGTTGCTTTAAATTCATCGGTGCCCAAACAAATACTGTGCCATGCTAATCCTCAGGACCAGGACTATGAAGTATCTGGTTGAGTTGGATGCTTTGAAAAGTTGTTTGGTGTTTAGGGACCATGTAGGATTAAAAGACTTTATTATTAACCACTTGCTGCTCTAAAACTTGTTGCTGAAAGATGCTTACTTTGGGAACAAAGCCAACCAAGAGAACAATAGATCTTTTATTTTATATTATGCTTACTCTGAGGCATATATCCACTCTGAAGCCTGTACCTATAATTTACTTAGTTTAATTTTGTCTCACCTAGTACATTGTTAAGTGCTGCCCAGCTAGTTCCAACTCATAGCAGCCCTGTATAGGGTTTCCAAGGAGTTTCTGGTGGACTTGAGCCAATGACCAGATCAGGTAGGACCTTTGCACTTGCTATTTCCTCTGGTTGGGTAATCACATCTCTGATGCATACATGGTTAGCTCCCTCAGTTCAGTTCCTTCATGTCTCTGGCCATCCTACCAATAATTTTAACCTAATCCATATTTTTTGATGCTTTAAATCCTTGCTCTCTGCATTGTTTTTACTCTTTAGCCTACTGGCATACTGTCTCTGACTATTGCATTTCCACTTTTGTCTTTTTTGTAATTTGTCTCTATCACTAGAATGAGAAGTTCATGAAGACAGAGGGTAACTTTTTTTTTTTTAACTGTCTTGTTCATTGTTATATCCTCAATGGAGTCCTGGTGTGGTGTTGTAGGATAAAGCACTTGGATGCATGTCTATCTGAACTGTAAGGTTGGTGGCTCCAACCCAGGAATCACTCCTCAAAAACCCTTTACAGGGTCATTATGAGTTGTAACTGACTCTATGGCACTTAACAACAACAGAAAAATCTCCAATGCTTGAAATAGGGTCAGGTGCATAATAGGTGCTCATTTGTTAAATGAAGAAATGAAAATAAAGTACATATATGATACAAAATCACTATGGAAGTGACCAC
>NW_006408665.1:3704613-3709837 GCF_000296735.1 Chrysochloris asiatica | reverse complement strand
AAACAAAGAAGAAGGATCAGTAGTTAGAAAATATGGCCTTGGTGATAGAAATTATGCTGTAGATCGCATGATAGAATTCTGAAAAATCAATGATTTGTTCATTTCAAATACCCTTTTTAGACAACATAAGAGATGACTATACATATGGACCTCAGCAGATGTAATACACAGAAATCAAATTGATGACATCTTTGGAAAGAGATGGTGGAAAAACTCCATATCATCAGACAAAAACAAGGCCAGCGGTAGATTGTGGAACAGACCATCAATTGTTCATATGTAAATTCAGACTGAAGCTGAAGAAAATGAAAACAAGTCCAGGAGAGCCAAAATATGACTTTGAATACATTCCACCTGAATTTAGAGATCATCTGAAGAACAGATTTGATTCATCCGACACTAAAGACCGAAGATCAGAAGAGTTGTGGAGTGACATCAAGAACATCATACAGGAAGAAAGCAAAAAGTCATTAAGAAGAAAGTATCAAAATGGATGTCAGAAGAGACACTGAAACTTGCTCTCCAGTGTAAAGATGATAAAGCAAATGGAAGAAATGAGGAGGTCCAAGAGCTGAACAGAAAATTTCAAAAGCAACTTGAGAAGACAAAGTCACGTTTCATCATGAAATGTGCAAAGATCTGGAGTTAGAAAACCAAAAGGGAAGAACAAGCTCAGCATTTCTCAAGCTGAGGGAATTGAAGAAAAAATTCAAGCCTCGACTTTCGTTACTGAAGGATTCTCAGGGAAAATTACTGAATGATGCAGAAAATATAAAAAGATGGTGGAAGGAATACACAGTCACGGTACCAAAAAGAAATGGTGAATGCTCAACCATTTCAAGAGGTAGCATATGATCAAGAGCCAATGATATTGAAGGAAGAAGTCCAAAGTGCATTGAAGGAATTGGCAAAGAACAAGAGACTGGGAATTGATGCAATACGAACTGAAACCTTTCAACAGACTGATGAAGCACTGGAGGCACTCACTCATCTGTGCTAAGAAATTTGGAAGACAACTATCTGGTCAACTGATTGGAAGAGATACATATTTTTGCCCATTCCAAAGAGAGGTGATCCAATGGAATGCGAGAATCATCAGATAATATCTTTGATATTCCATGAGAGTAAAATTTTATAAAGGTAATACAGAAAAGGCTTTAAGCATACATTGACAGAGAACTTCCACAAGTTCAAGCAGGATTCAGAAGAGGACGTGGAATGAGGGATATCATTGCTAAAGCCAGATGGATCATGACTGAAAGCAGAGAATACCAGAAAAGTGTTTACCTGTACTTTATTGACTATGCAAGGGCTTTTGGTTCTGTGGATCATGACAAGCTATGGACAGCACAGTGAAGTATGAGTATTACGGAACACTTAATTGTGCTCATGAGGAACCTGTACATAGTCCAAGAGGCAGTTGTGTGAACAGAACAAGGGAACACGGATTGGTTTAAATTTGGAAAGGTGTGTGACAGTGTTGTATTCTTTCATCACACTTATTCAACCTGTAAGAAGCTGGGTTATATGAAGAAAAATGTGGCATTAGAATTGGAGAAAGACTCATTAACAACCTGTGATATGCAGATGACACAATCTTGCTTGTTGAAAGTGAAGAGAACTTAAAATACTTACTGATGAAGATCGAAGACCATAGCCTTCTGTATGGATTGCATCTTACAGTAAAGAAAACAAAAATCCTTACTACTGGACCAGTAAACAACATTCTTATCAATGGAGAAAAGACTGAAGTTGTCAAAGACTTCATTTTTCTTGGATCAACTGTCAACACTCACGGAAGCCAAGAAATCAAACAACATATTGCATTAGTCAAATTTTCTGCACAAGACCTTTTTAAAGTGTTGAAGAGCAGAGATGTCAGCTTGAGGACTAAGGTATACCTGGCCCATGCCCTGGTATTTTCAATAACCTCATATGCATGCAAAAGTTGGATAGTGAATAAGGAAGATCGTAGAAGAAGTGATGCATTTAAGTTACGGTGTTGGAGGAGAGTACTGAAAGTACCATGGGTTGCCAACAGAAAATACACATCTGTGTTGGAAGAAGTGCAGCCAGAGTGCTCCTTGGAGGCCAGGATGGCCAGACTTCATCTCACATACTTTGGACATACTTCGTCTCACATACTTTGCCAGGAGGGACCAGTCACAGGTGAGGGATATCATGTTTGGTAAGGTGGAGGATCAGAGAAAAAGAGGAAGACCCTCAGCATGATGGATTGTCAAAGTGGCAGCATCAATGGGCTCAAGCGTGGCAACGATTGAGAGGTTCGCCCATGACCGAGCAGTGTTTCGTTCTGTTGTGCATAGGGTCGCTATGAGTCGGTACAGCCTCAATGGCACCTAACAACAACACAGATTTCTTCTTGGCTACATCCTATCTTGAAGCAGAGCTTATTGCTTCTGAAAAACTTTAAAGATAATAAACAGTTGCGATTACATGAGCCAACTAACATCTCTTAGTTTGTCTTTTTTTTTTTTTTTCTGCTAGAAAATGGAAAAGTTAGAATAGTTGATTTCTAAGATCTCATCTAGATCTATGATTCAGAATCTATGGGCTTTTAAAATGTGAGCTTCATCAATATAGAGAATCCAAGGCCACACCCTTGAAATTCTGCATCAGTGAATCTTGGCGCTTGGGAATCTATATTTTTACAAAGTTCCCCAGGTAATACTAATGCTCAGCCAGGTTTTTGTTCTTTTTTTTATTTTTTTAAGTCAAGTTTTTACAGTTGAGTTTTTGCTGACCTACAACAGGCACAGGGCACAGTGAACTAAGCTTTTGGGTAAATCCTAAAAGACAAAGCAGAAATCTCCCAGGCAAGCCTCTTCTTGACATTCTGCATACACACAGCTGGAGAAGAGGGATCATAATTATTATATTCTTAGCGGTCTCCCTAGTTTGCTCTACAAGGTTCTGCCTCTATAAATGCTACTAGCTGATTGAATACATCCATGGTTTCTTTCACACCACCCTCTGCTCCCCCTATCACCTCCTGACTTCCGGCCTCCCCAATTTAATTAGCTTAAATCCCAGCAGCATTTTGCCAGTTCTAACTTGGCTAAATTATCTCCAGAACAACCAGAGAAAATTATGAGTGTTTGGGTGTTTGTTTGTACTTTTATTTCTGTTTCCCAGTGTAAAAATGGACCCATTTCCTCTCAAGTTGGTCTGAAGAGGAGTTTCTTTTTCTTCCCCTGAGGAGTAGTTGGGAGAGGGAGGGTGAGCTGCAGGAAAGGAAAGGAAAGGAAAGGGATAGTTTGCATCTTGGGGTGGAAAATTCTATAAGTTTCTACAAGATTCCCCAGCTTCCTGAAGTCTTTAAGAGCTACTATCATTATCATACTGTAGTACTGGTATGGCACTGTAGAACAAGCACTTGACTGCTAACCACAAATTCAGTGGTTCAAACCCACCCGCTGCTCCTCAGAAACCTTATACAGTATTATTCTGAGTTGGAATCGACTCAACTGCACTTAACAACAACCACAACAACAAATATTACTATCACTTGAGAGTCCTGGTGGTACTGTGGGTTAGGTGTTGGGCTGCTAACTGCAGGTAGGCAGTTCAAACCCACTAGCTGCTCTGTGGGAGGAAACCTATATAATGCCACTATGAGTCCGAATTGACTCTCTGGTAGTGAGTTTATTTTTCCTTTTTTTCTTTATCGCTATACTGGGAGGAGTGAATCTCCTGCAGGTCTTAATCTAGGATCTTATTATTTTTTTCCTTCTCTCTCTTCTTTCTTTCAAATGTTATTGTGGTGAAATATATGTAACAAAACCTTTGTCATTTCAACCATTTTACATGTATAATTAAATGTTGTACAACCATCACCACTATTTATTTCCAAGGGTTTTTTTCACCAAAATCTTTCTTTACAACAGCTTTTACTTCATACTGCTCTTATCCATAACTTTCTTTTTTGGCTAAAACTATGGCTTCCCTGAATGATCATTTCCCCCCATCCTCCAATTGTAAACATATTTACAAAAAACAAAACAACTCAAAATTTGCAGGGTCTTATTCTTGGAATTTTCTGGAGTTAATTGACAGGTCCAGGAAGACTGATACAATTGTAAAAACATCACCACAGAAAGATTTGTGAACGTCTTGGTGCTAGCAAGGAGTGGAGATGGGTGGATGGAGAGTTTTGTAAAATAGCAAACAACAACATCCCAAAGATGGTACTACAAAACCAATAGAAGGTGTTACAAGGTGGCAGGTGGGAAAAATTCCCAGTGGTCAGACATTGCTTGATGTGCAGAATCCTGTGGTATAGCCCAGCTTCTATCTACTTAATGGTAAGGCAATAGATATTATTTTGGGTAAGTATGACAGCATAGATTAACTTTCTCTTTTGCTCCCATCTCAGGCATGGTTCTCTTCCTTCCCCCTACAAGATCACACCAGGTTATTTTTTTTGATAAGGTTGAGAAAAGGTACAAACACGTTAGCACCACAATGCACCTGAGTTATGTCAGGAGGAAGTTTATTTTATACAGAAGAAAGAGTTTTTAGATAACTTCTTTTATCTATCCTATGAGCAGGATCTGATGGGTCCTCCTTCAGCTCAGTGGCTGACAGGTTAACCAAAGGTCAAAGGTAAAAGTGGTCTTTGGTGGGGGGTCAGAGCATGTGAGGGATGGAAAGCCCTGAGAGAGTGTGAGAAAGGAAGAAAGAAAGATGGCAATACATGAAGGAGAGTTCCCACTCTTCTCTGAGGTAGAATCAGTATGGACTGAAAGTCAGTGTACTGGAGGAATAACCATCAAGATAATTTTACAACATTTGGACCACAAGGTACACTAGAATGCATTTTGTCTTTGTTGAGTTAGTTCTGACTCATAGCAACCATATGTAGGGTTTCCAAGGAGTGGCTGGTGGGTTTGAACCGTCAGTTTTGTGGTTAGCAGTGCAGTCCTTATCCTAAAGCACCACACCATGACTCTAGTACTAGAGTGTGTAACAAGTGAGATTTCTCTGCTTTTCTTCCTAATGCAGAAACAAATCCTTATGAAGTGAAGAATACCAATTTAATCACTTTTCATTAAAGTCCAAAAAATGAGTTTTTGTAGTTTCTGGTGCTCTATGGCATTGAGAAAAAAATTGAGGCAGAGTTATAATAATATTGGTAGGGCATTCTTTGATAATGACACTGAAAATGCTTTTTGTTTGTTTGAGAGAATGAATAAACAATCCA
>NW_006408665.1:3684403-3703093 GCF_000296735.1 Chrysochloris asiatica | reverse complement strand
AGTCTTTTGAACATTGTAGGACTTAGCTCGCAGCTTGAAGTTAAGGAATTTGTGCACATGATGTAATAAACTGCAGGAAATACTATAGCAGTAGAAGAATCACGCAGAATTTATTTCTGTTGAGCATTTATTTTTCCCTAGAACACTAAAAATGGTAACGTCATAAAATAATGAAATCAGCCTCTACTGGTGCCAGAAAATTGGATGTTCACATCACTCACAGAACAAATTCTCTGCGTGGTGAACATTCTGTCACTTGAAAATGACCTTGTTAAATGTTACTGAAATTTTTACTTATATGAAAACATAGAGAAGAGGAAGCTTTTTTTTTTTTTTTTCTCTTCAAGTTTTTATTGTGAATTGAGTGACAGTTTACATGGAAGAACATTGGTTTTATACTCATGGTTTCATTGTAATGATTACAATTTCCTCTGTGTATAATATTCAACAGTATTTGTTTCTATTCCCTCTGGGGTTGTTTTTGGTCAGGGGTGGTGGAAGGTGGGGGAAAGGTACACAAAATCACTCAGGAATAGTTTAAACAACCAAAGGGCACATTCTGCAAGCCTGCCTCCTGGATGCCAGCTCTCAGTCCCTCTCTTTCCACAAATCTAGAGTCCTCAGCATCTCTCTCTCTCCCTCTCCATGTCCTCATCTCTGCCTCCATCTGTGCTCTGGTATTGCTGCTTCTCTGGATAGGGTCCTACATTCTGCTCATGCTCTTCTCCCTTGATGGTCCTAGGGTCCTCTGTTCCTGGACTGTAAAATTAACTACTCCCCCCATTTTGTTACAAAACTTCTATCTTTACAGTTGTGACAGTTGAAATTAGTCATGATAACAATTACTTACTATTGAATCATAAGAATCTTATCCCCATATTCTTTCACCAGATCCATCTAGACAAGATGAAAACTATTCAGTGGGGAGTCTACCTTCCCCCCACACTCTGAAAGTAAAACCCCTCTTGAAAACTTATAAACCAGTCACTTCGTGCATTTATAGCCACCCCATTTTAGTTAGCCAATGTCTAAGTTGTTTGTCCCAATCGACTTTGTTTACAGAGGGGATAGGATTGAGAGCAGAGGAAGATGTAAATTTCATTTCATAGCCCTCACCAAGATTGTTAGGATATTTTAGAAATAGGGAAGGTATGGAAAGCAAAATAATGTTACTACCTCCCTGCCTCTGAAATGACTCTATTGTAATTCCAGAAACTTGTGATCCTGTTATATGGCAAAATGGATTTACAAATATGAGTAAGCTATGGATCTTGAGATGGGGAGAATTATGAATTATTCATAATTATGAATTATCTGATATTATGAATTATCTCAGTTGTTTCAGTGAAATCAGAAGGGGTCTTAATAAGAGGGAGACTAAGATTGGTGGGGAATATCTGGCCCACAGATTGTATAAGGCCTGAGAAATCATTTGGTTTGGCCTTCCAAGGCAAATGCAGTTTGTGAAGTTGGCACATAGTGACCCTGTATAGGGTTTCCAAGGAGTGGGTGATGAGTTTGAAAAAACTATCTTGTGGTTCAAGCCAACCTTGAGGTTGAGAGCTAGCACATTAGGGATTAGTTAGTTAAATGTTGAACCAGGCTAATTTTTAATTTGATAATTTTGTATGGCCTGTGAATGATATTAGAAATTTTGGCAGAAAAAAGGTTTCCCACCACTACTGTAGGAGGTCAGAATCACAGAAATCTGAAGATGTTTCTTATGCTGGCATTGACGGTTGAGCCACTCACCAAGAAATGCAATGCACCTAGAAGTTAGAAAAGGCAAAGAAATGGATTTCCTTCTAGAGCCTCTAGAAGGAGCGCATACTGTTGGTCCCTTAATGTTAGTTTAGTGCCACTCATTTTGGACTTCTGACTTCCAGGCCTCTAAGATAATAAATATATATTGTTTTAAGATGCAAAGTTGTGATAATTTGTTGCAGCAAAAGGAAACAAATACAGAAGAAACTAAAGAACTGATGAATTCTGAACATGAAACACCTATCCAAGATGTGAATATCATAAGCACCTCATTATCTAAACCCCAAAATTGCTCTGATCTTCTCTAGCTGACAACATGGCATCACCCTGCATCTGCTAGCTAAAGTCCGAAATCTGAGACTTACTTTAGGTTTCTCCTTTATTCTCATTCTTCTCCATTCATTCTGTCACACATTCCTGTTGACTCTACACTTCTGATCAGTTTACTAATTGTTTCCATCCCCATTTGGTCATAGAAAATGCTTCCACACAATTCTTCACCACCATGTGCTTGTAATTCTCATTTAAAAAATAGGTTCTTAATTTCAGTGGACTTTTAGTAACACATCTGAACATTTAAACATTTTATTGTTGGAATCTACAGGATTCAATTTGGAAGGCTTTAAACAATGATCCATAAAAAGGTTTAAAATTCATTAAAAGCAAAAGCACACTTAGTTGAATATTTGAGAGGCTCATAGAAAACAAATACTGCTTATCAATCTTATCTCTAATTACTAATGAGCAATTGCATTTAAATTCATTTTTATCAACTCTTTCTCTTCCATTTTGTTCAAATTGCTGTTATTTTAAATTAAACTGTCAGACAACAGAACTAAGAAACTGATTCAGGAATGGGGCCAACGATGCTAAGCTAAATTGGCCATATAAAAATTCCCTGTCCTTGAGGAGAGGCTGTGGAATAGTGTTATTTCAATTCCCCCTCCCAGTGGAATGTCATTTCAATGTCATCAGTTTGATTTTATTACTATTATTTATAATTTCAAGATGGAAATAAATCTTGAAATTACAAAGGATAATTTAAAAAGTAATGGAAGAAATCCCTAAGAGGGAACCCAAGCAAGCTTTTCTTTATTTAGGAAATCTTTTGATATTCAGTACAAATGTTCATTTTCATACAATTATATTATATTATATTATATTATATTATATTATATTATATTATATTATATTCAGGTATATTATATTCCTTGAGAACATTCTTCAAACTATTGGTAAAGAAGTCATTTTCAGGTTGTGCTGAAATCCAAGACACTTTAGAGAGGCACAAAAATTATGTCTCAGTAAAATATTTCCATACTGTGTTAGGAAGTTTTATTGTATATAATTAATTAGAAGTTTTATTGTACATATTTGAACAAAAATAATATTTATGATCTTTAAAGACATTAAATAATTTTCATAACAATAGTTTCACCATTTTCCTCTTTCTACAATCTCCTTCCCAAGTATGCATGAGACAGTGGGAAAAGAGAAAGAAAAAGTAGCGAAATAAATGAACATTTACAGACCACATACTTTAAGTCATTTTTAACATTGATGTTTATCAATCACCCCAGGCAAAATAAATATTTACCTCGACACTGGGCTGCTACATGAAAAGCTGGCAGCTCAAATCTCCTTAGGAGGAAGATGACAGGTTTTCTGCTCCTGTAAAGATTCACAGCCTTGGAAACCCTATAGAGGGTGACTGTGAGTTGAAATAGATACAATGGTAGTGGGTCTGTTGTTGCTATGGTTCAACTTTTATGTCTAGTATCATTAGAATCCTTATTAGCAACAGGTCTGAAATATAGAAGACATTTTCAACCTCAGAAACCCACTAGCCCTCCTCTCAAGTATCCATGTAAATTCATTACATAAAATGGATTTTCTGGACCATTCAGGTGATTTCTGAGTCACTTGTCCATTTCACATCTTCTGAGCATCAAGGTTATAACATATCTGTGAGGGTCACAATATATCTCCGGGGGTCATATTCTCAGTTGTCTATGGAATAATCCTGGCTTTAAAAGGATGAAAAAAAAAAAGGCCAGGTGCCTCATTCTTTTTTGTTTCTATTGCTTATTAAATTTTGAGCCAGCTAATTCTAAGATACTAGGAATCTTAGGAATTGGCAGCAGAGTTACTATTTAAACGCGTGGGCATTTGTTCTGGCTACTTTACAAAATGACCCTCCTCAGTGTATTCTTCTTCTAACCACCTGGATAAACACAGGCAAGGGTGCAGGGAGCCCAGGTGGCATACTGGGTTACACCTTGGGCTGCTACCTAAAAGGTCAGCAGTTCAAATACACCATTCAATCCATAGGAGAAAGATGAACCTTCCTGCTCCCATTAGGATTTATAGCCTACTCTATACAGGGTCACTATGAATCAGAACTGACTTGATGGCAGTTAACAGAAACTAGGGCACACATTAATTTTTAGTGGGTTAATTACCCATTTTCTATTAGTCACCTCAGTTTTTCAAACCACTTACATTGAACCTTCTAAGTACAATGAAACTTACAAAGATTACAAAGTGTGCCTCAATAATAAAAGTTATCTATTCATTTTTAGCATTCAGAACAGATTTAGTCAATCAGTTAAGGTTAATTAAAATTAATCTACTTTGTAAATAGGGGGATTTTTGTTCCAAATAACAGGAGATGTGATTGAAACAATAGGAAGTTCATTATTACATATAAGATAACGTCTGGGGAATGCCAGGGTTAGCTCACTTCATGGCTCCAAGAAGCCAGGTTGGTTTTTCTTCGATTCTCTTGTTTCTCCCTCCTATTTGCAAAATGACTATTCATCACAGCATGTTGTCTAAAAACTAGAAGAGAAAGGAAAGTCCTAACTGTGTCCCTTTTTTAAGAATTAGGAAACCTCCCCATGAAGCTCCCAGAAGAATTTGCCCATGTTTCATTGTTCACAGTTACATCACATTGTACACAGTCTAAAGCAGCCCTTTACAAGGGAAGTAGAATCACCATAATGGAATGTGACTAGTAAAAATTAACATTCGGAAGCACATTCTCTGCCTAAGTTATTTTAAAATTGGGGCTCTGGTAACAAGAAAGAACAGGCTCTTTTCTTTACAAAGGTAACTAATAGTGTCTGCCACAGTAAACAAAGCCGCTTGTATATGAAATAGTGTATTTATCAGTATCATTATTGTTAAAAACAAACAAACTCTGAAATTCCAAATCTAACTGGCTTGTTGTTGAGTGCCATCAAGTCAACTCCGACCTAGCAACCCTGCATAGGGTTTCCAAATAGCAGCTGGTGATCTTGAACTACTGACTTTGTAGTTCAAATGACTTTCCAGTCTGACACATTAGCCCACAGCATCACACCAGGACTCCTACTGGCTTACATAATAGAAAATTTATTGATTCTATAGATAGGGTTAGATTCAGGCAGTATTTGAATTATTGTCACCAATAATGTAACTAAAGATTTTGTTTCTTAGGATCTCTCTCTTCTTTCTTTTCATTCAGCTTCATTCTTTGCCTAACCATTATCTTTCAGTGATAATCCTTCTTGTAATCTAGTGTCAGAAGTCCTGGTGTGGTGTTATAGGATAAGCATGGGACTCCAAGATCAGTTTGAACTGCAAGGTCATAGGTTCAAACTCACCAGACACTACTCGGAAACCCTATCCAGGTTCACTATAAGTCAGAATCAACTTGACGGCACTTAACAATAACAATCTTGTGTTAACAGGATTGCGAGCAGAATCTACTACAGAAAACTAAGGAAACATTTTTTCCTCCATATGTTACAACATATGTCCCTCATATACCATTGGCTTATTTCTAAACTGATCTTTATTCCAAAGAGATGTTACGAAATTCGCTTAAGACAATCAGGATCTTCGCTGCAGAAAGCGAGTAGAGTCAAATTTCATGGTTAAAAAATTTATAGTACTGTTAGAAAGGATGATTGTGGGCAAGAAAGCATACAGTTTTTATTAATGCTTATACTTAAGTCTGATTGTTTTACTGTACAAAATTTTTATGCATTTTTTGTTGTTAAGTGACTTTGAGTCAGTTCCTACTCATAACAACCCTTCGTACTACAGAATGAAATGTTGCCAGGTTCTGTATTATCCTCACAATTATTACTATGTTTGAGCCTATGGCTGCAGCCACTTTACAATCCATTTCTATGGAGGTTCTTTCTCTTTTTTGCTTATTCACTACTTTACCCAGCATTATGTCCTTCTAAGGGACTAACCCCTCTTGATAAAATGTACAAACTATGTGAGACTGTCTCTCCAGCTTAGCTTCTACCAGAATTCTGGCTACACTTCTAAGACAAATTTTTTGGTTCTTTTGGTTGTTGCTGTTAGGAGCCATCCAATCGGTTCTGATGCTTAACAACTCTTTGTAAAACAGAGCAATGAAACACTGAAGTCCTTTTCCTGGGACTGGTCCCACCTGACAACATGTTCAAAGTACCAGAGATAAAGTCTCCCCATCCTTACTCCTAAGAAGCATTCTATTTGTACATTTTCCAAGATAGATTTGTTTGTTCTGGCAGTTGTTCATGGTTACTTTCAATATTCTTTGCCAACACCATAATTCAAATGCATCAATTCTTGTCTAGTTTGTCTTATTTATTATCCAACTTCCACATGCATATGAAGTTATTGAAAATACCATGGCTTGGGCCAGGTGCACCTTAGTCCTCAAACTTATATCTTTGCTCTTGACACTTTAAAGAGGGCTTTTGTAGCAGATTTGCCTAATGAAATATGCTGTTTGATTTCTTGATTGTTGTTTCCATGAGTGTTGATAGTGGATCCAAACAAACTATCTTTTGCATCAAATTTGCCTAATGCAATATGTTCTTTGATTTCTTGATTGCTTCTTCTCATGGGTATTGATTGTGGATCTAGGCAAAATGAAGTCTTTGACAACTACAATCTTTTCTCCTTTTATCATGATGTCACTTATTGGTTTTTGTTTTCTCTAATCTTTGTGAGGGTTTTGTTTTCTCTAATCTTGTGGTACAACACTTACTGATGGCAGTAGTCTTTCATCTTCATCAGTAAATATTTCAAGTCCTATGCTTTCAGCAAGAAAATTGTGTCATCTGCATATCGTTGTTAATAAGGTTGTTAATAAGCCTCCATCTCAGTGCCACTTTCTTCTTCATATAATCCATCTTCTCAGATTATTTGCTCAGCATATAGGTTGAGTAAGTGTGCTGAAATGGTACAACCCTGGTGTATACCTTTCTTGATTTAAATCATTCAGTATTGCCTTTTCTGTTCTAATAGCTGCCTTTTAGTCTATGGACAGGTTTCTCATGAGTACAATGAAATGTTCTAGAATTCCTATCCTTTGCAATGTCACCAATAGTTTGTTATGATCCACACAGTCCAATGCCTTTGCATAGCCAATAAAGCACAAGTAAACTTCTTCCTAGTATTGTCTGTTTTCAGTCAAGATCCAACTGACATCAGCAATGATATCTCTCTTTCCAGGTCCTCTTCTAAATCTGGTTTGAATTTCTGACATAACACTGTCAATGAACTGTTTTTGAATTATCTTCAGCAACATTTTACTTGATGTGATATTAATTATAATGTTCAATCATTTCCACATTTCATTGAGTCACCTTTCTTTGGAATGGAGATAAATATGGATCTCTTCCCATCTGTTGGCCAGGTAGCTGTCTTCCAAATTTCTTGGCATAGATGAGTTAGCACCTCTAGCACTGCATCAAAAATTTCTATTTGAATTCCATCAATTCCTGAACACTTGTTTCTTGCCAATGCCTTCAGTGCACCTTGGACTTCTTTCTTCAATACCATAGGTTCTTTATCATATGCTACCTCTTGAAACGGAGTCCTGGCGTGGCACTCTGGGTTAATGAGCCAGACTGCAAAGCCATTTGAACTGCAAGGTCAGCAGTTCAAACTCACCATTGGCTCCTTGGAAACCCTATACAGGGTCACTATGGGTCGGAATTGATTTGACGGCAATTCATACAACAAACATCTTGAAATGGTTGAATATCTTCTTTTGATGCTTCCTGCCTATTTAATATTTTGTGCATTGCTGTTTTTGTTGTTGTTAAGTGCCATTGAGTAGGGTCTGACTCATAGTGACCCTGTATTGGGCTTCTAAGGAGTGAGTGATGAGTTTGAACCCCCGATCTTGCAATTTAAACAACCTTGATGTCCAGTGCTTATCCTACGATGCCATAGCAGGACTCCATTTTGTCCATGTTGTTGTTGTTGTTAAGTGCCTATGAGTCAGTTCTTACTCATAGCGACCCAGTATAGGGTTCCCTAGGAACAGTTGGTGAATTTGAACTGCCAACCTTGTGGTTCAAACTCACCTTGCAGTCCAGCACATTATTCTGCAGTGCCACACTACGATTCCCCATTTTGTCCATAGTTTAGTTCAATATTTCAACCCAAGGCCTGCATTTTTTTCTTCAGTTCTTTCAGCTTAAGAAATGCTGGTTGTGTTCTTCCGTTTTGATTTTCTGACTTCAGGCATTTGCATATTTCGTTATAATATTTTACTTTGTCTTCTTGAGCTTCCCTTTGAACTTTTCTGCTCAGCTCTTTTACGTTGTTTCTTCCAGCCACTTTAGCATCTCTCTGTTTAAGAGCAAGTTTCAGAGTCCATGGTATATTCAATATTTTTTGTTAATGCCATAATAAAAATACATAAAATTTTCTTGAGTCTTCCTTGTCTGTGACCCAACAAATGAGGTGATTGAAAATACCATGGTTTGGGTCAGGCACACTTTTGTCCTCAAAGTGACATCTTTGGTTTTTAACAATTTAAAGAAGTCTTTTGCAACAGATTTGTCCAATACAATTCCTTGATCTTCACCGGTAAATAACTCAAGTCCTTCTCACTTGTGTCATCTGTATATCGCATGCTTTTAATGAGACTTCCTCCAATCCTGATGCCATGTTCTTTTTCATATAGTCTAGCATCTCAGATTGTATGCTTAGCACCCAAATTGACTAAGTATGATGAAAGGATACAGCTCTGATGCACACCTTTCTTGATTTTAACCATGCAATAGCCCTTTGCTTTGTGTGAGCAACTGCCTCTTGTTGAGTGAACAGGTTTCACATGAGCATTATTAAATGTTTGGGACCTCCCATTCTTCCCAAAGCGTTTAGAATAATTTATAACAGTAATTTTCTAAGAGAAATGGACAGAATTCAGGCAGATGAATGAATAAATTAATGAATGAGTGGGTAAATGAATAAACAAATAATAAAGACTCCTCCCAAGTATCAATCATATTCTCATATTGCAAACATTTTCTTAGTAAGCATTTCCATATATTTAATAATTGCCGTCTGGAAGATAGCTAAAAATGAAACAAATTATAAAAAGCAAATATTTAAAAACATTTGGAGAAAGACATATCATCATTGAAATTCTAACAGAATTAGCAGATGGTTGCTTTGAATATAATTATTGGGTTTGAAGAAGAGTAAAATTTATTCAGTGCGATATTTTGATATTGGAAAAATTACATTAATAAAAATTTTTTTGGCTTTAGACCTAACACAATCCAATTAGTTTAGGTTCAAATTTGGCTTAGATATTGATTTTTTTGAGGAGACTTTTTAAAATATCAAAATAATTGTAATGATTTTTGTAGCTTGTACTTTTTAGTGCATACCCACCATAATTGATTCAATTCCAACTTATAGTGACCACATAGGATAAAGTAGAACTGTTCACTAGGGTTTCTGAGACTGTAATCTTTATGGGAGCAGATGGCCTCATCTTTCTTCCTTGGAACTGCTGGCAAGTTTGAATCACCAACCTTGTGGTTAGTAGCTCAGTGCTTAACACACTGCACCACCAGGGGTCCTTTTTAAAAAAAAAAAAAGTGCATAGTGATGTTTAATGTCAGGAATGTCAATGTTTCATATTTTTCAGCATAGTTACAATATACCTAGAATTTAAAAAACAAAACAAAAAGCATACATTTAAAAATAGTGTCGAAAACTTGGAGAATTAGAAACTACCCTAGTTCAAGTAATCGTTTAGGTAAGTTGCTTTGTCTTATACGAAATTTATTGGGATTTATCATGCTGGATATAGAAAAAACATGTGTAGAGAGAAGTACATTCTCTGGGAGAATGATGTTTGACTACACTAGACCTCATCCTGTGTATATTTCTGTTTTTGAAATCCAGGAATGATCTGGTTGTGTTCTGGTTTTGCCCTAGGTTTGATAAGGTACGTGTAAATGTGTGAATGCTGGATAAAGAATGGTTAATCAGACAAGCACCCCAGGATGCATCCTATTTGAGAGCTTTTCCATTTTGATCTTATGAAGAAAAGCAAAATGAAGTTTCTCTGTAAGGTTGTTTGACATAATAAGAATTGGGTTGATCATATCAAAGGATAAATGTAGTTTAGGCAAATCTGCTGCACAAGACCTTTTAAAAGTATTGAAGAGCAAAGATGTCAGCTTGAGGACTAAGGTGCGTCTTACCCAAGCCATGGTATTTTCAGTAATTTCATATGCATGTGAAAGATGGACAGTGAATAAGGAAGACCTTAGAAGAACTGACACATTTGAGTTATGGTGTTAGGAATATTGAAAGTACCAAGGGCTGCCAAAAGAACCAACAGATCTGTGTTGGAAGAAGTACAGCCAGAGTGCTCCTTGGAGGCCAGGATGGCCAAACTTAGTCTCTTATACTTCAGACATATTGTCAGAAGGGAGTAGTCACTGGAGAAGGATATCATGTTTGCTAAGGTGGAGGGTCAGAGAAATAGAGGAAGACTCCCAATGAAATGGATAGACCAAGTGGCAGCATCAATGGGCTCAAGAGTGGCAACAATTGTGAGGTTGGCCCAGGACTGGGCAGTGTTTCATTCTGCTGTGTATTAGGTCGCTATGAGTCAGTACCAACTCGATGGCACCTAAGAACAACAACAACAATGTTTTATGATGTTTAATAAGGATCCCTGGTGGTCCTGTGGGTTAGGAACCTCAAGTTCAGTGGTTCCAACTCAGCAGCCACTTTACAGGAGATGCAACTGTCTGCTCCCATAAAGCTGTACAGCCTGGGAATCTCAAAGGAGTAGTTCTACTCTGTCCTGTAGGGTGGCTATGAGTCAGAAATGGCTTTTTCTTTTTAAGAAAACTATATGAATACAGTACAAGGAGGGAGGGGTAGTTCCCAAAAGAAGGAAAGGAAGGTACAAGGTCAACAATCACATGAACAACCATTATAATAATTTTTAAAAGCCTTGGATAAATCAACCTTTCTCTGTCAGCTTTCTCATTTATGAAACAAAAGTGTTAATGTATGCAAACAATAATTTTTTCCCAACTCTAGAGTTCTATGATTGTATTATTGGCTTTGTTACTTCTTGTCATATATTCTGAACTATTTTGGCACTTAGCATAATGCATTGCACTATTAATTTGCAAATTTACATTTACACTCCCAACAGCCAAAATAAGGAGTCCTGGTATGGTGCTGTGGGCTAATGAGTCAGACTGTAAAGTCATATGAACTGCAAGGTTGGTGGTTCAAACTCACCAGTTGCTCCTTGGAAACCCTATACAGGGTCACTATGGGTCAAAATCAATTTAACGGCACTTAACAACAATAACAACAGCCAAAATGCTTCTTAGATTCCAGGATGGTAAGATTTCATCTCTCATACATCAGACATGCTATCAGGAGGGACTAGTCCCTGGAGAAGGACATCTTGCTTGATAAAGTAGAGGGTCAGTGAAAAAGAAGAAGAATCCCAACTAGATGGACTGACACAGTGACAGCAGCAATGGTCTCTGATTACAATTGTGAGGATGGTCTAGGACCGGCCAGTGTTTTGTTCTATTGTGTACAAGGTATCTATGAGTCAGAACAGACTTGATGGCACCTAACAACAACAATACTACACATACTCTAAGAGCCCATACTACATCTGTGTTGCCCAGAAGTTGCAATATTGAAAAGTACCAGCTTTTTGTTGAGTTAAATTGGAGATAATGATGACGATCATGACTCAAACTTCTTCAATAGGTGGATTAGCTTATTAGTATCCCACTAACTTCATGACAAGAGTCCCTGGGTGGCATAAACAGTTCATTGCTAAAGTTCTAACCAAAAGCTCTTTGGTAGAAAACCCTGGTGATCTGCTTTGGAAAGATGTGCACTCCTTGAAACCCTAAAGAATGTAGTCCTACATTGTACAAATGGGGTCATCATGTGTCAGACTTGACACAATGACAATGGGGTTGATCTTTTGAAATGTGACTATCATGCTCAAGCTACTTTGTAGTTTTGTCTTAAAGAGTTGAAAGAGCAAATGATGAATGAAAATGACCTGATCAATACCTCTTTAGGTTTTTTTTTTTAACTTCCTAGAAATTAATAGGAGCTCTGGTGACACTGTAGGATAAGCATTTGACTGCTAACCACAAAGTTGACAGTTCAAACCCAACAGCCGTTACTCAGGAGAGAGATAAGGCATTCTGCTCCTTAAATCTATTTACCAGCCTCAGAAAACCTGTACAGTATTGCTATGAATTGGAATTGTCTCAGTGGCAATGGCTTTTTTTTATTGATAATATACCACAAAGGTATATAATTTCATATGTGCACAAATCTCCAACAAGGAAAATAAGGTTGGGAAATAAAAATTTTAACTAAAATAAAATAAAAAAAAAGACTCTCAAAGTTGATTCTATATTAGCAACTGGTGTGAGGAATGTTTAAAAAGCTAGCTCTGGTAGCTTAGTGGTTACGAATCGGGCTGCGAGCCTTAAGGTCAGCAGTTCAAAACTACCAGCTGTTCCACGGGAGAAAGATGAGGCTTTCTACTCCTGTAAAGATTTACACCCTCGGAAACCCTGTACAGGGTCGCTATGGGTCGGAACCGACTTGACGGCACTTAACAACAACAACTGTACAGTCAGTTCTGACTCATAGTGACCCTGTAAAGGGTTTCCAAGGAGCAGCTGGTGAGTTTGAGCTGCCCACCTTGCTGTTCAAACTAACCTTGCTGGCCAATTCTTTATCCTATAGTGTCATACCATGACTCCTAAAATGTTAATAGGACATCTACACCTATGGATGCAGTAGCTCAAAAGAGGGAACAAATCTTTACAGTGAGGATCATTCTCACCCCCTCCACACACAGAGTAGACAGGGATGGGCAACTTGGACATTGACTACCCAAAATGAGGGGAGGGGGGGCTATAAAAGCAAGAACTGACTGGCTTACAAGCTTTCAAGAGGGAGCCTAGATCCAGAGGGTGTGGAGGAAGGTACAGTTTCCACTGAGTAATATCCAATTTGTCTGGGTGGGGCTGATGAAAGGAAATGCAGATAAGTCTCTTGTGATACAATAGTGAATAATTGTTATCAGGACTGCTTGTGAGGGTTGCAAATGTAAAGGTAGACTTTTGTAGCAAAGGAAGGGAGCGACTGACTTTACAGTCTAGGAGTAGAGGTCCCTGGGACCATCAAGGGAGAAGAGCGGAGACCAGGACCCTACCTAGAGAAGCAGTGATACCAAAGCAGAGACGATGATGTGGAGATATGGAGCAGCTGGGGACTTTAGACCCAGAGAGCAAGAGGGACTGTGTGTTAATGACCTGGGACAGACTTGTAGGGTATACATTTTGGTTGGTTGATGATGCATGGAGGGGATTGTAACCATGGTAATGAAACGATATACAATTGGATGAATGTAAAGCTAATGTTCTCCCATGTAAACTATCACATAATTCACAATAAAACATTTTTAAAAAGTTAATAGGACAAACTAAACTGTCAAAGTCTCAATTCTTTGTCAGGAGTGCAGGTATCTGTGTGGTCCAAGGATACCCAGAGAGAAGATATGATCACCAGACGTAGGAAGTAAGTGCATAAGAAGGAACATGGCTGACGTCAAACAAGGAATCCTTTATCTGGTCTTACCCCACCTGAAAATTGTTATATTCCTATCAAAATAGTCCATTCTGTCACTGAAGTGCAGGATCGAAGTAGAAAGGAAGAGAGGGAGAATAGGGGTACACAGAATCAAATGAGCAGGGAGAAGAAGGAAAAGCAATATCAACAAGGCAGGGTAGTAGAAAGAACAGCTACAGAAATAAGCGTTCATTGAGCAATTATACAGAGGATGCTTTAGAAAAGAGTGATTCTGTGATGTCTCAGCATTGTCCTGTACAACAGCAAAGTAGAAAATACTATAGAACCTCAGTAAGAAAGATTCTGTGGTTAGATTTTGTGTCAGAATTTCTAACAATTGCATAGGAGTAACAGAAAATTGTCTGATTTTAGTGTTGTTGTTGTTAAGTGCCACTGAATCAGTACTGATATGTCCACATACATAGACAATGAGAGACGCAAGGAACTGAGACCTATAGAACTTGGACAGTGATGTAAAATATGAACAAGCCCAGGGAGGAATTATTATTTTTTAATCCATAAACTTCTTAACAAATAAGAATTAAAAAATATCATTAAACAAGATAACTTTTGTGCAAGGTAACTTTAGAAAATTGGTGTAGGATGGTTTCAGGCTTTCCTGATCCTTTCATCATTACAAAATCGGTATCAAAGAACTCTTTAGAAATTGTTAGAGATAGACACTAGATGAGAACTAGATAGAAATATCTGACTCTAGCAGTGAAGTGTCTGACTCTAGTAGTTAAGTGTCTGGAGTGGCAAACTTGATAAGCAGTATCATTTGCAAGTGTTGCTTGTCCAACACCTGATACTATCTGGATGTGTTCCATATTATATGTGTATATGCACATCATATATACATACACATGTCAGGATGCAAGTTTGGCAGATATTTAAACTTCTGTTCTTCCATCTGTTAGTCCTATTATTAACATATCAATACAATACCTTATAAGGAGTTCTGGTAGTGTAGTGGCTATGAATCAGGCTGCAAACCACAAGGTCAGCAGTTTGAAACTACCAGCTGTTCTACGGGAGAAACAGGAGGCTTTCTGCTCCCGTAAAGATTTAGAACCTTGGAAACCCTGTACTGGGTCACTATGAGTTGGAACCAACTCCATGGCTCATAACCAACCAACCACCACCAACCACCACCACAATACCTTATAGAGCTGTAAGAGATGAGAGTGAGTTAATTCATGTTGAACTCTTAAAATTGTGCCTGGCATAGCAATTGTTTAAGAAATGTTAATTATTATTGTTACTGTTCCCAAGCACACTCCCTAAATGAAAGTTCCCCATCATCCTGTAAATCAACTAACGTTGCTGTTTAGCAGAATGTTCAAGCAAAAATGTCCATTTATGCAGGTTCACAATCCCATAGTTCTATTTTCAAAACCAAAAACCTCTGAAAAATGAATTTTTCATAGCTCATCTAGTGGCAAAATCTGACCTGACCTGATCTGAATTCATTTGGCAACAAAACCTGGTCTGACCTAATGAGAGACTATTTATACTATTTATATATGTATACTATTTATACATCACACTCAATGTAAATATTGACATATTTGAGTATGGGGTGCTGTCTCGGACCCTCCTGCGATTACTTTTCAAGTCTGAGAAATTCTTCTTTTTCTAACTTATTTATTCCCCCTAAGTTTAAGAAGAGTCCTGGGGTGGCACCGCAGGCTAATGCGTCAGACTACAAAGCTGTTTGAACTTCAAGGTCAGTGGTTCAAGCTCACTAGCTGCTCCTTGGAAACCCTATACAGGGTCACTATGGGTTGGAATTGACTTGATGGCACTTAACAACAACAACAAAGTTGAAGAAGAGATTGTGGATCTATACTTGTCAGGGTTGATAGTCTGGAAGAAATTTCCATTTGTGGCTCTGTGAGGTGAGATTATTAAACATGAATGCAACCTTCTACAATTTTAAACATCCCAAACTAATCAACTTTCTAGATCCACCCCACCCCAAATGTGAAACTTGTTTCCATTCATTATCTGTCAATCAATCTCCTCTCTTATTTTTCATTCTGTCCACTGTAACTTCCAAAGATCATTTATTTTGGTTTTGCAACATTTATCAAGGTATAATAATTCCACCTCTCTCCACAATTAGTTTGATCTCTACCACCTTCCCCATCTCTATCTACCTTCACACAAACACACTATGAAGCATAGGTCAAAACAGACTCAAATTGCTGCATGTAGGTATGCATCTCATCAGTTTTATTTTGATTTTTTTTTTTTTCATCCACTTCCACCTGTGAGAAGTTAAGGAATCATGAAGGATGAGTTCTGCCTACTGTATTAATCTATTCTACCCTTCAGCACATGTCTTATTATGAGTGAAAAACTGGTTCCAAGAATTGTCTAGTCTTGAGGCAGTTCATCTGGTTTTATCTCAGGAAGTGGACAGCAGATCCCAATCTAACTACCCCCAAGATCTCCAGGAATGTCTAGGAGAAAATTCTTTTAAGCTTCCTTCCTATTTTATCTTTAGGGAGTCTAAAGTCTTTTCATGTGTTTTTAATTTCCCCAAATAGACTTAATCTCCACATCAGATTTAACCACAAAAACTGCAGCTGGGTTTTAAAATCTGATCTCACTTATTTCTAATAGAAAACAGTAGTCTAGGTAGAGCTGAAGCTGAAAATCTCTTTTCCAGAGTACTCAGGATCCTTTTATGGTTTCTTTTGTGGCCACAGAGGTCTCAAGATGTAGAACTATTTGGTTCCCAATGTAGCCAAAAGAAAAAAGCCAAATGTAGGTTTAGGTGTTGATATGAATAAGTGGAACATTCAAACCCCAGTGATGTAAAGATTAAATTTTGAAGGAAATATGGTAAAGTGGTTGAAGTATCCATGGGCCATTCATTCTTCATGTGGCTGAGGACAGTCTCTGGGTTTCAATCTTTTGACCTATAAAATAGGGACCATAATATCTGCTTTTGAAGAATTGTCACAGATCACATTCAGAAAATTACTGAGCTGGGATTCAAATTCGTATTTGTCTACAAGCCACTAGTTTTGTCCTTACATCTTATTGCTTCTAAAAAGTTCACATGAAAAACAGAACACTCCTGTTTTTAAACAACCATGGGTATCAGTTAAGATGAAAAACTCAGACTTGTGACTGTCAAGTCAATTCTGAGGCATAGATACCACATAGAATAGAGTAGGACTGCCCACAGAGGGTTTGTGAAACTAGTCTTTGTGAAGCAGACTGCTACATCTTCCATCCATGGAGCTGCTGGTGGGTTTGAACTACCTACCACCTTCTGGTTAGCAGCAAAGTCTTAACCACTACATCACCAGGACTCCTTAACTATTAAAATAGTATATTAAAAAAACCATATGAACAATTTAATTTCTAATGATGTGGCTAGATATTGAGGGCTATATGGACAACATAGCTGAAATGTTTAAGAGACTACCTCATTCAAACAACAGGGTTGTGGGAAGGACAATCTGATGATGCCTGTGATTCTTCTATGTTGTTTTTGGGTGAATTATGGTGACCCTGTATAGGGTTTCTGAGGAGAAGTTGGTGGGTTTGAACCACTAACCTTTCGATTATTTGTTGTTGTTAAGCGCCATCGAGTCAGTTCCGACCCATAGTGACCCTGAATAGGATTTTCGCAGAGTAGCTGGTGAGCTTGAACCACCGACCTTGTGGTCCAAACCAACTTTGCAGTCTAACACATTAACCCACAGCACCACACAGTGCTTATCCTACAGTGTCACACCAGGACTCTTCTGAGTCAGGTGATTCTTCTATGGTTAGATGTAAATATGCTTATGCACTACACCACAAATTTGAGTAAGTCCTATTGCAATGTAGAGTATATTGAGAGCTGGAAAGAGAAGAAGAAACTATAGCAGAAATTTCCAGTGCTTAAAAAATCTAAAGAGAAAGAGAAGAGTCTACTCTTGAGCTACCCTGGGTGTTTTGGATATGATAGCTTCAAAGAATACCTTCTTAACACCAAAAGAAATTGACTTAAGATAAGAAAGTAGAAGCAGCTTGCCATCAAAATAGTCAAATTTTCTCCTGTGATTTCTGCAAATCTCTAAGTGTTGTTAAGTGCTATCCAGTTATTTCCTCCTCACTGCAATTCAGCACAGGGTTTCCAAAGAGCAACTGGTGGGTTTGAAACACTGACTTTGAAGTTTGTACTCCAGTGTTTATCCTACAACACTACATCAGGACTTCAATCTCTAAATACTGTATTCAAACAAACAAACAAACAAAAACAATATACAATACAATCTACTCTTTTTTTCCCTAAACCCAGGAACTTGCTTTCAATCAGTATAAAAGGAAACTATCTATACAACCCATTGTAATATCCTATTCAGGAGGACACACAATATATGTTTGAAAGGAAAGCTACCAAAACAATAGCCTAAAGACACTACCTTAGGTCAGCAGCATTTCCATGCTTGGTGTTGTTTCCTGGTTACTTGACAAAAAACTTTTAGATAGTGGTGATGGAGGGTAAGTGCGTTCAGGCCTTAAAATAAGTGGATACACAGACAAAACAAAACTCACTGCCATCTAGTTGATTCTATGTAGAGTTTCTGAGTCTGTAAATCTTTACAGGAACAAAGAGCCTCATCTTTCCCTGAGGAGTGGCTGATGGGTTGGAACTCCTGACTGGTAGCTAGCAGTCCGGTGCTTATCCTACAGTATCATTAGGGCTAAGAAGCTTTAAATATAAATTGGGTAAAAACCTTAAATGAAGATGAAAAAAGATAGGCAATTGAAGCATTTAACTTGTCAATCTTTTCCAGTTTCACTGTACTTTATCATCCCCACTATGGATCTAGAGGAAAAAAATTCTTTACTATCTATCTGTCATCTATCTGTCATCTATCTATCTATCTATCTATCTATCTATCTATCTATCTATCTATCTATCTATCTATCTATCTATCTATCTATCTATCTATCTATCTAGCTATCTAG
>NW_006408665.1:3682182-3684303 GCF_000296735.1 Chrysochloris asiatica | reverse complement strand
TTTCTATATAAGTTGTTGTTGTTGTGAGGTGTAATTGAGTTGTTTCCGACTCATAGCTACCATGTATAGGGTTTCTGAGGAGCAGCCTGTGAGTTTAAACCACTGACTTTGCTCTTCAAACTGACAAATCAACATTGTGGTCCAGGGCATTATCCTGCAGCGCTACACCAGAAATCCTCGATATCAATAATTACATATGAATGATGGAGCACACCAACTTGTGGTGTGGAGGAGGGTATGAGGCAAGCTTCTTAGCTTGCCTATGATCAGTTTTGGAGTCCTTGTGTGGCACTGTGGGCTAATGAGCTGGACTGCAAAGTCATTTGAACCGCAAGTTGGCAGTTCAAGCTCACCAGCTGCTCCTTGGAAACCCTATATAGGGTCGCTATGAGTCGGAACCAACTCGAAGGCACTCAACAACAACAACAACAATGATCAGTTTGGAGTCCTGGTATGGCATTGTGGGTTATTTCACTGGACTGCAAAGCTGGTGGTTCAAGCTCACCAGCTACTTCCCGGAAACCCTATACAGGGTAGCTATGGGTCGGAACCAACTCGATGGTACTTAATAATAACAACAATAATAAGTCTGTAGAGTCCTGGTATAGCGCTATGAGTTAATGCTCTGGACTGCAAAGTCAGTTTGAACCACAAGGTCATCAGTTCAAACTCAACAGTCACTCCTCAGAAACCCTATACAGGGTTGCTATGAGTCAGAACCAAGTCAACAGCACTTACCACCACCACCAACAACAACAATGATCAGGTTTATAGAAAAGGGACTAGGATGAGATCATTTAAATTGTAAGTTATTGTTGGGTGCCATGGAGTTGGTACGAACTCATAGCATCCTTATTCACAATAGAACAAAACACTGCCTATTCCTGAGCCATCCCCACAATCTGTGCTACGCTTGAATCCATTACTGATGCCACTGTACCAATCCATTTCGTTGCACGTCTCACTCTCTTTTACTGACCCTTCACTTCACCAAGCATGATGTCCTTCTCCAGGGACTAATCCCTCCTGATAGATAATATGTTCCAAGTATGAAAGATAAAGACTGGCCATCCTGGCATCTAAGGAACATTCTGGCTGTACGTCTTCCACCACAGATTGATTTGTTCTTTGGGTAGTTCATGGTACTTAGAATATTCTTCTCCAACACCATAAATCAAATGCATCAATTCTTCTATGGTCTTCTGTATTCATTGTCCAACTTTCACATTCATATAAGGCTATTCATATGAGTCTTGGGTCAGGCACATCTTACTCTTCAAACTGACATCTTTGCTCTTGAACACTTTAAAGAGGTCTTGTGCAGCAGATTTGCCTAAGGCAAAACATGTTTTGATTTCTTGACTGCTGCTTATTGAGTGTTGATGGCTGTTGTTGTTGTTGTTAGGTGCCTTCGAGTTAGTACCGACCCATAGCAACCTTATGCATAGCAGAACAAAACACTGCCCAATCCTGGGCCAACCTCACTACCATTGCCATGCTTGAGTCCATCGATGCTGCCATTTGGCCAATCCATCTCGTTGGGGGTCTTCCTTTTTTTCTCTGACCATCCACCTTACCAAACATGATATCCTTCTCCAGCGACTGTCCCTCCTGACAATATGTTTGAAGTATGAGATGCGAGTTTGGTCATCTTGACATCCAAGGAGCACTCTAGATGCTCTTCTTCCAAGACATGTCTATTGGTTCTTTTGGCAGCCCATGGCACTTTCAATATTCTCCTCCAACACCATAACTCAAAAGCATCTATTCTTCTATGGTCTTCCTTATTCACTGTCCAGCCTTAGCATGCATATGAGGTTTTTGAAAATACTATGGCTTGAGTCAGGCACACCTTAGTCCTCAAGTTGGCATATTTGCTCTTCTACACTTTAAAAAGGGCCTGTGCAGCAGATTTGCCTAATGCAATAAGTTGTTAGAGTTCTTAACTGCTGCTTCCATGAGTGTTGATAGTTGATCCAAGAAGTATGAAGTCCTTGATAACTTCAATCTTTTCTCCATTGAAAAGAATGTTGTTTATTGGTCCAGTGGTGAGGATTTTTGTTTTCTTTACATTGAGATGTAATCCATACCGAAGGTTGTGCTCTTTGATCCTCATCAGTA
>NW_006408665.1:3669310-3680772 GCF_000296735.1 Chrysochloris asiatica | reverse complement strand
TTTCACTGATGATATGGAGCTTTTCCATTGTCCCTTTCTGCAGATGTAGTCAATTTGATTTCTATGTATTCCATCTGGTGATGATTGATCTGAGAAAAATAAAGACTTTGAAAACTTCAATCTTTTCTTTATTTCTCTTGATATTATTTATTGGTTTAGTGTTGAATATTTTTGTTTTTGTTTTTACATTGATGTGCAATCTATACCAAAGGCTGTGGTCTTTGAGCTTCATCAGTAAGTATTTAAGTTCTCTTTGCTTTCAGCAAGCAAAGTTATATCATCTGTATATCACAGGTTGTTAATGAGTCTTCCTCTATTCCTGATGCCACATTTTTCTTCATATGGTTAACCCAGCTTCTCAGATTATTTGTTGAGCATATGGATTAAATTAATATGGTAAAATAATAAAACCTTAACATGCACTTTTCCTAATTTTAAAAGATTCAGTGTCCCCTTGTTCTATTTGAGCAACTGCCTCTTGGTCTATGTACAGGTTCCTTAGGAACATAGTTAAATGTTCTGAAATACTCATCCTCTGCAATGTTGTCCATAGCTTGTCATGATTCACATAATCAAAAGTCTCTGTACTCAGTAGTCAATAAAGCTAGGGAAACTTCTTTCAGGTATTCTTTGCTTTCAGCCAAGATCCATCTGACCTCAGCAATGATCCTTCTTTCCATGTCCTTATCTGAATCCAGCTTGACACTTTGGCAGTTCCCTGTCAATGTTGCAGCTGTTTTTGAATTATGTTTAGCAAAATTTTACTTGCATGTGAAATTAACTACATTGTCTGAAGATTTCTGCATTCTGTTGGGTCCTCTCTTTGGAATGAGCACAAATAGTTGTGCCAGGTAGTTGTCTTCTAAATTTCTTGGCATAGATGAATAAGTGCCTCTAGTGCTGCATCAGCTTCTTGAGAGATTTCAATTAGCATTCCATCAATTCTTACAGACTTATTTTTTTGCCAATGACTTCATTGCACCTTGGACTTCTTCTGTATCCTTGGCTCTTCATCATATTCTACCTCTTGAAATGGTTGAACATTGACCATTTCTTTTTGGTACAATGACTTTGTGTATTCCTTCCATCTTTAGATGTTTTCTGCTTCAATCTGAATTTTCATATGAGCAATTGATGGTATGTCTGTTCCATAATCTGCCCCTGGTCTTGTTTTCTATTGCTTAAAAAAGGTATTTGCAATGACAAAGTCATTGTTCTTACTTATTCTTTTATATGATCGCCAACGTAGTTTCTATCACCAAGTCCATATTTTCCAATAACTGATCTTTTCTGTTTGTTTCCATCCTTTGAATTCCAATCACCAATAATTATCAATACATCTTGATTGTACATTTGTTCAGTTTCACACTAAAGAAGTTGATAGAATTCTTCAGTTTCACCATCACTGTATCAGTGCTTCATGCATAAATTTGAATTATATTTGTATTAACTGTTTTTCCTTGAAGGTGGATGGAGTATTTATGTTGTTGTTGTTAGGTGCCATCAAGTAGGTACCAACTCATAGTGACCCTATGTATAACAGAATGAAACACTGCCCGGTCCTGGGCCAATCTCACAATTTTTGCCATGCTTGAATCCATTGATGCTGCCACTTTGCCAATCCATCTCACTTGGGGTCTTCCTCTTTTTCTCTGACCTCCCACTTTACTAAATATGATATCCTTCTGCAGTGACTGATCTCTCCTGACAATATGTCTGAAGTATGAGAGACAAAGTTTTGACAATTTCCAATTTTCCTGGATTCATACTTCATACATTCCATGTTTACAGCTGTTTCTTTACATTTTGAGTTGTGCCCCTTCAGCACATGAAGGTCCCATGGGCTTTACTCCATTCACGTCATCATAGTCAACTCTACTTTAAGGAGGCAGCTCTTCCCCAGTCGCATTTTGAGTTCCTTCCAACCAGAGGGGCTCATTTTCCAGCACTATATCTGACAGTGTTTCTCTGCTATTCATAAGGTTTTCAGTGACTAAATATTCGGAAATAGTTCATCTCTCCTTCCTAGTCTGTCTTCGCCTGGAAGCTCATCTGAAATTTGTTCACTGGGGGTGACCCTGCTGATATGTAGACTACCGGTGACATAGCTTCCAGAATCACAGCAACTCACAAGCCAGCACAGTACAACAAACTGACAGATGAGTGGTGGATTTATGAGTAATTAGTATTATCTCCAGAATCATGGGGAATTCAGAGAATTATGCAACAGCAGTAGATTTACCTCCTAGCTCTCTTCAGTCATCAGAAAACACTGCGATATTATTAATATTTTCATTTCTACATATGTCTCCTCTGCATGTGAACAATTTGGGGACAAAGATAGTACAGTATCTGTCTTTATATCTCTCGTGATTCACACAGTTCCGTGATCCACAAAGAGTGGTCCATGAATGTTTTCTGACATCTTAGCAATACCATGAAACCCAATGTACGCTTTGTGAAGTTAAATAAAGTGATTCCCTTCCTACTGTTCAATGATTAGACTGACTGTGATGGCAGTTATTTTGTATTCTTATTGGATAATGGCTTTACATAGCTTGATGGTCACATTTTACATAAAATTTTGTGTCTCAGTCTATTAATTTAAGTCATTCAGATCAAGTTTGTTTATATCTGATAAAATTATATAAACTAAGCTACCGGAAACTCATTTTCTGCCTGTCTTCATTTTCCAGCTAAATTAGGCTTCAAGAAAGGAAATATGCTTCTCTCTCACAGTCTGCCACGTTTAAACAATCTCAAAGGCCTATTCCCCATGGATTATATTTGGCAAAACACTGCTGTTAGCCTGTGTATGGGGTCATGTGAAATACTGTGATCTGAACAGTCAGTGGTCCACCATTCACTACTGGATACCACCTTTTTCTGGCTCTCTCATGGGAAAAGAAAAACCCATGCTTCTTGCTTCAGGAAGACAATGGGAATGATTGGGGAGTTGTGCCATATATATACAACTATTGAAATTCTGGTATTTTACTTTGTTCTGGACAATTACCAGTTCAATATTGAGAACTTATTGTTGTATGGATTTCCCTAATGCATTTCTATGCATTGGAAGATGGAATTTTCCTTTTATATTGTATTTTTAGATACAAATAAATTGATAATAATAAAAATGGATACATTCGGTAAGAAATTTGACAAAGGTGAAGCATTGGTTTCATTTGGACATGAATTATTTGTATTTTATTTAAGAATCCAATATAAAAAACTACCACTCTTTCAGGTGTGGCAAGCTTTTATATTTTCTATTTAGTGACAAAGAATTTTAGGGATCCAACATTCCACCTTGAAAATGATGAAGGCATATATCGTTTTGCTAATGCATAAACAAAACAGGGATAGTGCAGTAGCTTCATGCAATAAACACTGGACTGTGAACCCCAAGGTACCAGTCCATCAGTCATTCCTCAGGGGGAAAATGAGCCTTTCTGCTCCTGTAAAGATTTAAATCCTTGGAAACACTATACAGAGTCACTATGATTAGAACCAATTCAATGACACTTAACAACAACAACAATAAAACAAGACAAGAGATAGTTAGGCTCTAGCTTTGAGCAGAAGATGCCAATCTGAGTTCCCTTAGCAGCTTCAGCAATTCAAGAATGCCAGCTCTTCTGATTTTTCCCATCCTGTTATAGGCAATTCCTCTGTTTTGTCTAGGTTTAACGTAAGTCTCACTCACAAAGGTGCTTGTACTGACAGACACAGAGTAAGTGAAGAAATTGCCAATTTAAAGTAAACACATTTCAAGAACACCCACACTTATAGATAATACCTACTTGACCTGGCTTCAATGATTGGATGATCAGAACCCAACTAGAAGAAGAAAGAAGAGGAAAAAAAAGAGTAATCTGATATAATTTGATGAACTTGACCTACACCTATGGATGCAGTAGCTCAAAAGAGGGAACAAATCTTTACAGCAAGGATCATTCCTACCTCCTCCAAACACAGAGTAGACAGGAATGGGCAACTTGGACATTGGCTACCCAAAGTGGGGGGAACTACAAAGGCAAGAAGTGACTGGTTTACAAGCTTTCAAGAGGGAACCTAGATACAGAGGGCGTGGAGGAAGGTAGAACCTCTACTGTGTAGTATCCAATCTGTCTAGGCAAGGCTGATGAAAGGAAATGCGGATAGGTCTCTTGTGATACAATAGTGAATAATTGTCATCAGGACTGATTGTGAGGGTTGGAAATATAAAGGTAGATGTTTTGTAGCAAGGAAGGGAGTGATTATCTAGGAGTGGAGGTCCCTGGGTCCATGAAGAGAGAAGAGCGGAGATTGGGAACCTACCCAGAGAAGCAGTGATGCCAGAGATGGAGGCAGAGATGATGATGTGGAGAGTTGGAGCAACTGGGGACTTTAGACCCAGAGAGGGAGAGGAGTTGTATGTTGATGACTGGAGGGCAGGCTTGCAGGGTATATACCCTTTGATTGGTTGATGATGCATGGAGGGGATTGTAACCAAGGCAATGAAATGATATACAATAGGATGAATGTAAAACTAATATTCTCCCATGTAAGCTATCACATATTTCACAATAAAACATTTTAAAAAATCATAAGAGAATCTTAAAAGTGCTCATTGTCCTGAAATTCATTGTTTAATTTCAGTGCTCATTCTGCTGTAGCAACTTTTCTTATCACTAGCATTATCATTAATAGGAGATGTATTCTGGAATTTAAGCTGGTTAACCAGCAGTATGACGAGGCCTGAAGATTCCTGGACTAAGGGGCAGGAACATGGCACCAGAGGTCTAGAACGAAGTGTGAAGCATCCAGCTAATATGAAGTGAGGGGAGATGCACAAGAACATGCACACTTGTAGATAGTACCCATTTGACCTGGCATCAATGGCTGGGTGATTAGAATACTACTAGAGGAAGAAAGAAGAGGAAAGGTAAAAAAAAGGAGTTACCCACTACAAGTGGATGAACTTGGCCTATGCTTGTGTATGCAGTATGACAAAGGAGCGGACAAATCTCTATAGTGAAGATCTTTCCCACCCCCTTGGTACACAGGGTTGACATGGATGAGGAACTTAGACATTGGCTACCCAAAATGGGGGGACTACAAAGGCAAGAAGTGACTGGCTTACAAGCTTTTTATAAGGAACCTAGCTCCACAGGATACAGAGAAAGGTAGACTCTTCACTGAATAGTTCCCAACCTATCTGGATGGGTTTGATAAAAGGTGAGGGGGAAAGGACTCTTGTGGTTCAATAGGGTATGATTGCTGTCAGGTCTGACAGTGAGTGTTGGAAAGGTAAATGTAAATGTTTGGTAACAAAAGGAGGGGGAGAGGCTGATTTTGGACTCCAGGAGCAGAGATCCCTGGAACTATTAAGGGAGAAAAATGAAATGTGAGACCCTGTCTGGAGAAGCAGTGACACTAGGGATGGAGGCAGAGATGATGAGTGGACAGAAGGAGTGGCTAGGGACCCTGGACTCAGGGAGGGAGAGGGGCTGTGTGCTGGCAGGCAGCAGGAAGGCATGTGGGGTGTACCCTGTGGGTGTTTGATTGCATGCAAGGGATTGTGATCATTGCAATGAAACAAAATACGATAGGATGAATGTAAAGATAATGTTCACCCATGTAAACTAACGCATAATTCACAATAAAAACTTAAAAAAAAGAAGTAAACACATTTCAAAAACACTGAAATTTGATCCATGCTTTAGTTCTTTTTGATAAGAGAGGTGATGATTAGAGATGAACTAACAGCCTGGTCTTACCTATGAAGTACAAATACATAAGCTACTCTATCAGTCTTCTGTTACTCTATCAAGAATATAAAACATTTTAAAAGAAGAAAATCCCTTTAACCTAGTAAACACGAATGCATTGTTATCTTAGTGCTTTATAACTAATAAGTGTTTTTATAACTAACAAGTGCTTTATAACTAACTAGAAAGTGTCCTGGACCAGATGTCAGAAAAGGTGTGTTACTTCTGACTGTTGAATTAGAGTTTTGACAATGGGCAGATTGCTTGCCTTTAAGGCTTTTATAAGCTGTTGAAATTTAGACCATCATATAAAGGGTACAAAGGACTACAGATTAGGTAGCAAATAAAATGTTGCAGGAATGTAAAAAACAAAAGAAATTGCTTACTTCCCAAATACAACTCATAATTTGAACACATCTTAGCAACAGGAACAGCAACAACCTTATTCTAGTATTGGTGTTGTTAAGTACCGTTGAGTTGTTCCAACTCATAGTGACCCTGTATAGGGTTTCCAAGTAGTGGTTGGTGGGATTGAACTGCAGACCTTACCGTTAGCAATCCAATGCTTATATGCACACCTCGAAATTCAATTGACTTCTTATTTAAAAAGAAAAAAAAAATTTTGATCTCCAATTCTCATTGTTGTCAGAGGGGACACATGTATTTAAACTTGCCCACACAGTGTAACTATGTCCTTGCAGTTTAAAACCGTCACTTCAGGATTTAGATCAATCTGTTCTGGGGTTTCCTCTCCCATCTTCCTCTACCCTTTCTCATACAACAATCTTTTTTTTTTTTTTTGAAATACATATTTATTGACCCTCTTGTTGTATAAAGAAACTGTCCCAGTGATCATCATTTTCATCAGAAGTAATTGCATACATTTTATTGAATGGAACTATTATAAAATGAAATGCATGTTTGGAGCTGTTTTACTTGCTAGAACAACAGTTATTGGTGACATTTGTATTAGTGTCAAAAACAAAAGCTGATATGAATACTCACCAAGATACAAATGGGAGTCTTGTAATATATTTGGAAATTTTTGTTTTGTTTTGTTTGCTTTGCTTTGTTTTGTTTTTGACTATCTCACAATGTAATTGTTACCATGGAAAAACATCATGATAATTTTCTCTGATGAATTTAAGAGTAGTAAGTCCCATACTACAATCTTTAAGGAGATTATGTACCATTCTGTTATTGCTTGACAGAAGGATTTCTATAACTTGTGTGACCTCTGCTATGGTCAATCCTGTCATACCTACTCCCCAGTTGCCCTATGCTGTTTGGTAGCTACTGAACTATGGCTAGAAAAACAACTAGACCAATTAATAACATCTTGATAAACAGAAGAAATATTGAAGTTGTCAAAGACCTCATTCTCCTTGACTGCACAATAAACATTCAGAGAAGCAACAATCAAGAAATCAAAGAACATATGATTGGGTAAATCTTCTGCACATGTTGAGGACTAAGGTATACCTGACTCAAGCCATGATATTTACGATGGTCTCATATGCATGTGGAAGTAGAACAATTAATAAAGAAGGCTGGAGAAGAATTGATGCATTTGAATTATGGTGTTAGAGAAGCATATTTAAAATACCATGAACCACTAGAAAAGCAAACAAACAAATCTGCCTTGGAAAATATACAGCCAGAGTGCTCCTTAGAGCCAAGAATGGAGAGACTTTGTCTCTGGTACTTTGGACATGTTGTTAGGAGGGACCAGTTTCTGAAGAAGGACATCATGCTTGGAAAAGTGAAGGGTTAGCAAGAAAGAGGAAGACCTCTAATGAGACAGAATGACACAGTGGCAACCACAATAGGCTTAAATGTAATAACAATTGTGAAGATGGTGCAGGACCTGGCAGTCATATGTTCTTGTGTGCATAGGGTTGTTATGAGTCAGAACCAATTCGATGGTACCTCACAGCAACATGGCTTGTTTTATCTGCTGTTGTGTTGGAACTGGATGCTAAAGGTTCCTGGATTCTGTTATAGCCCCTATTCTCTAGATTTCAACACTATCTATTTCTGGTTCTATTTCCTTTTCTCTTAGTCCACAACCCTTACTGAGACATACAGTAACTTCTGTATTTCCTTGACAGTATGTCTGAGACATTGGGAACCAGAAGTACTCCTATTACTGGCCAGTCACCATGGGCAGCGCCATTGTACTGCTCACCATGGTAAAAGAGTGGATTAACCCCAACCCTAACTGGGTCTATATATCATGGCCCCCTGCTTTATCCCTGAGGTTTCACTTTGTGCTAACCTTTACAGATTTTCTGTCTCTTCTCTTAGACCCTTCCTCTTAGCAACAGATAGTAAAGAACTTTGTTCACATTATAACATATCATATAAATAAGGGTACTTCAGAAAGTTTGTGGAAAATGGAATTAAATGATAATGGAATTCTAAAAAAAAAAAAGACAATGGAATTCTTTCATGAACTTTTGAAGATTCCTTTTCATATATATGTAGATAGATAGAAGCTTCAAAAAGTTCATGGAAAATTTCTATTATCTTTAATTCCATTTTTCTATGAACTTTGTGAAGTTTGGATTCTTAATATACATTAAAGGTTGAACAATAATATATTGTTACTTAAAAAAAAAGTTTTATTGTGAATTATGTGATAGTTTGCATGGGAGAACATTAGTTTTACATTCATCTTATCATATATTGTTTCATTGACATGGTTACCATCCCCATGGTTACCATCCCCTCAAGCATCAGCAACCAACCAAAGGGTATACCCTACAAGCCTGTCCCCTACACCCCCCCGGTCATCAGCACACAGCCCTTCACCCTTTCTGGGTCTAAAGTCTCCAGCTGCTCCATCTCTCCACGTCATCATCTCTGCCTCCATCTCTGGCATCACTACTTCTCTGGGTAGGGTCCCGCTCTCTGCTCTTTTCCCTTCATGGTCCCAGGGACCTCCATTCCTAGACTTCAAAGTTAATCACTCCCCTCCTTGCTACAAAACATCTACCTTTATATTTCCAACCCTCACAATCAGTCCTGATAACAATAATCACTATTATATCACAAGAGACCTATCTGCATTTCCTTTCATCAGCCCCGCCTAGACAGATTGGATATTACTCAGTGGAGATTCTACCTTCCTTCATGCTCTCTGTATCTAGATTCTCTCTTGAAAGCTTGTAAGCCAGTCACTTCTTGCCTTTGTAGCCTCTCCCATTTTGGGGTAGCCAACGTCCAAGTTGCCCATCCTTGTCTACTCTGTGTGTGGAGGGGGTGGGAATGATCCTTGCTGTAAAGATTTGTTCCCCCTTTTGAGTAACTTCATCCATAGATGCAGGTCAAGTTCATCAAATTGTATCAGATTACTCTTTTTATTTCCTCTTCTTTCTTCTTCTATTTGAGCTCTGATCATCCAGTCATTGAAGCCAGATCAAGTGGGTAATATCTGCAAGTGTGGGTGTTCTTGTGCATATGGCCTCTCTTCTTATCAGCTGGATGCTTCACTCTCCACTCTAGTCCTCTGTGGCTATGTCATTGACTCTGGGTCCAAGAAACCCCAGGTCTTTCCACATTGCTGGCCAACCAGGTCTCCACCCGGGTTCACAGGAGTCTATTGAACATTGTAGGGCTTAGCTCGTAGCTTCATTGCTGTTTTCCCCTCACTTCCCCTCATCGGTGATAGATGTAGTCACCAATCAGAGCGTGTATTCCTACTGAGTCTTAGTATTGGAAGGGGGTTTGCTCTGAGGGGACCTTACCACTTGCCTTGATATCTCCTGGGTGAGCAACTTTCTTGTTCTTGTAGTAATCAGTCGGTCTTCTGTTACTGTTTTGTGTTTTTCCTGTCGGTCGGTCTTTCTTTCAAGAAGTATCTTCTATTCTTTTTGCTGCTCCAGGCTGGCCTGTTTGTCCTTTCAAGTGGAAAATTCCCATCTCTGAAGATTCTGTATGCTGTTCAGGATTCCACCTATGGTCTTTTGTAATGCATAGGCTCTGCAGGGAGCCTCTTTCACTGGGCATGTTGTAGCCCCATTTTAGGTATTCCAATCATAAACTGTTACTTTTATTTGTTGTTGTTTTTGTGCCGTGGAGTTGGTTCCGACTCATAGCGACCCTCCACAGGGTTTCCGAGGCTGTAAATCTTTACGGGAGCAGACGGCCTCATCTTTCTTCCGCGGAACCGCTGGTAGTTTCGAACTGCTGACCTTGCTGCTCACATCCCAATTCATAACCACTAGTTAAAGATAATTAAATATTGAGAATTTCAAATGGTTCACCCTATGAAAATATGATTTTGAGAAAATATTATTTGAAAATCCAAGTTTGAACAGCAAAAATCAGATAATTATGCTCTGATGATATATAATCATCATTCTCCCCTACTATGAGGAGTGAGTTTCAGCCTCAAGTTCTACCCTTCATGATAACAGGAAATTTGAGGGAGAAATAAAAATAAAACTAAATTACTGAGACTAGAAATTATATCAGGGTATTTCAAAACATTATTTTACTGTGACTATAAAAATTCAAATAAGAAATGAATACAATTATTGTAAGGTTTCCTTGAGGAAATGATGTGATTAGCATTAACATGATTATATTTTATCAGGAAGAAATAATGTTAAAATGTGCATATTTCTGATCTAATTTTTTTCAAAGTTTTCTTTCTGTTTTGAAGAACTGTTTGAAAGAAGGGACAAACAATAATGACTTAATATTATATCATTCCTTTATATGCTTCTATAAAATTTATGGTTTTATAAAAGCATTTCATATAACTTTATTTCATTTTGTCCTAATTAATAGCCTGTATACTTCTAAATTTCTAATGCATTTTCCTCAGACTAAAGAACTGTTAAATTTCATGACCAGGGGAAATGACTGGGCTCAAACTATTGGTATGTTTTAATTACTTTCCTCTCCCAAATAAGCATGCATCCTAGGAAATAATCATAAAGTCGGCTAACATCAGAGCTGAACAAGCTGTAAGATATATGGAGTCAGTGTGTGTACAAGATGAGGCATCTGTTCTATACACAGATAAGAGTGATGACATTAAACCACTCTGCATTGTTGCTATAATCTTAGAAAGCACCAACCTGTAATCTGGAACAGACAAAAATCTTCTATATGCCTTTACAAATACTACCAGAAACCAGTGTCCATCAAATCCAACTCATGACAACTCTATAAGTAGAATAAAACTATGTTATATAAGGTTTTCAATGACTAATTTTTTTGTAATTAGATCACCAGATCTTTCTTCTGAGGTGCTTCTGGGCTAACGCAAACCTCCAAACTTTAAGCACTTAACCTTTGTACCCACCCAGGGAATGACAGAGAAAGAATCAAAAGAAGATAGGAGGAAAACACAGAGTCAATGTACCAAAAAGAATTGGTCAATGTTCAGACATTTCAGGAAATAGCATATGACCAAGAACTGATGGTATAGAAGGAAGAAGTCCAAGCTGCATTGAAGACCTGGAAGGAAAACAAGGCTTCAGGAATCAGTTGAGAAGCAAACAATTGCAATGCTCGGAAGGCTTACTGCTCTGTGCCAAGAAATTTTGAAGACAGTTACCTGGCCAACCAACTGGTAGAAATCCATATTTGTGATCCTTTTAAAGAAATTTGATCCAATGAAATGCAGAAATTATCAAACAATATAATTAATACCAAACAAAAGTAAAATGATTTCAAGAGTGCATCAACAAGGAA
>NW_006408665.1:3649762-3666167 GCF_000296735.1 Chrysochloris asiatica | reverse complement strand
CCTCCTCCTCTCAGAGCCAATACCAGGTGGAAGACTGAACTGCCCAGAATCTTGTAATCAGCAGCTGTCTTCTCATCATTCATATGTTTGCCACTGTAGATGAGTCGCTGTTGCTGTGGGGGAATTCCCTTTTTCTCCTCCACACGCTCCTTGATTCGCTCCACCTTGTCTGTGGGTTCAATGTCAATTTCAATCTCCTTTCCTGTCAGTGTCTTCACTTTAATTAGCATCTTCTTCCCAGTTTGGTGCTGCACACAGATAAACTGCTGTTTCTATCACTGCAGTCTTCGCTGCCGCTCCCCAGCACTCCGCCAGTGGGAAAATTGGATAGCTTTTTGAAGAATGGGAATTCCAGAACACTTAATTGTGCTCATGTAAAACCTATAAATAGACCAAAGGGTAGTCATTCAAACAGAATAAGGGGATACTGAATGGCTTAAAATCAGGAAAGGTGTGTGTCAGGTTTGTATTCTTTCACCATATTTATGCAGTCTCTACGTTGAGCAAATAATCTGAGAAGCTGGATTATATGAAGAAGCTTGCAGCATCAGATTTGGATGAAGATTCATTAACAATCTGTGATATGCAGATGATACAACCTTCCTTGATGAAAGTGAAGAGGATTTGAAGCATTTACTGATAAAAATAAAAGACTACAGTCTTCAGTATGTATTACAACTGGTCATAGTTACCTACTGCAGTTACTACAGAAACAGCACAGGTATTTAGTTTTAGCAAACAAAAATTTATTCTCTCATGGTTTTGAAGTCTAGAATTCCATATTTATGATGCTAGCTATAGGGGAAGGTTTTCTCTTCCTGCTGGCTCTAGGACAATGTCTTTGTCTCCTTTTAACATCAATGAGTCTGACATAGAAACGTGTCTTGAGATAAATCTTTTCCTGGGACTAGGATGTTCTCATTGATCTTGCAAAATTCTAATATGTGATCTCCAGCATTGTTTCTACCATCAAGACCATATTTTCCAATTACTCACCCTTCCTCTTTGTTTCCAACATTTACATTCCAATCACAAGTAATTATCAATACATTTTGATTGCATGCTTTATCAATTTCAGACTAAAGAAGTTGATAGAATTCTTCAACTTCATCATAATAGTGATATTCACTGGTCTTCCTTGCAGGTGTATGAATATTACACTATCACAGACAGCATTATACTTCAATATAGTCTTGAAAAATTCTATTTGATTATGAATGCAACACCATTCTTCTTCAATTTGTCATTCATGGCATAGGAAGCCATAAGATTGTCAGATTCAATTTAGCCAATACCATTTCACTTCAGCTCACTAATGCCTAGGATATCAATCTTTACTTGTTCTATTTCATTTTGGAATATTTACAATTTTGCTAAATTCATACTTCATACATTCCATGTTCTAATTATTAATGGATGCTTACAGATGTTTCTCCCTATTTTGATTTATGCCCCATCAACAAATGAAGGTCCCAAAAGTTCTACTCCATTTGTGTCATTGTCGTCAAGTTTACATTGAAGAGGCAGTTTTCTCCCAGTTGTATTTTGAATGACTTACAACTTGAAGGGATCATTTTCTGGCACTATATCTTAAAATATTCTGGTGCTTTTCATCATGTTTCAATATTCAATATTCTGATGCTACCTGATCATGTTTCACTGTTATTTGTAAGGTTTTCAGAGGCTAAATATTCAGATAACTATACACATGGACTTTACTATATGGGATACACAGAAATAAGTTAATGGTATCTTTAGAAAGAGACAATGGAAAAGACAATGCCAGGGGCAGACTGAAAGAGACCATTAATTGTTCATATGCAAGTTCAGGCTGAAGAAGAAGAAAATTAAAACAAGTCCATGAGAGCTCAAATTTGACCTTTAACATATCCCTCTTGAATTTAGAAAACATCTCAATAAGAGATATGATGCATTAGACACTAATGACAAAAGAACAGGGGAGTTGTGGGATGACATCAAGAACATCATATAGGAAGAAAGAAAACAGGTCACTAAGATAAGAAAGAAGGAAAAGAAAAGAAAAAAAAAAAAAATAGATGCCAGAAAAGACTCTGAAACTTGCTCTCTATTGTTGAGATGGTAAGGCAAATGGAAGAAATGAGGAAGGAGCTGAATAGAAAATTTTAAAGGGCAGCTCGAGAAGACAAAGTCAAATATTATAATGAAATGTGCAAAGACCTAGAGTTAGAAAACCAAAAGGAAAGAACATGGTCAGCATTTCTCAAGCTGAAAGACCTGAAGAAAAAAGTCATGCCTTGACTTGAAATATTGAATGAATATTTCAGAATTTCAGAAAGCATCAAAAGATGATGTACAGAGTCACTGTACCAAAGATAAATGGATGATCAATCATTTCAAGAGATAGTACATGATCAACAGACAATGTTATTGACAGAAGAAGTTCAAGATGCACTGAAGGCATTGACAAAGAACAAGACTCTGGGAACTGATGAAATACAAACTGAAATCTTTCAACAAACTGGAGCACTGGAAGCACTTACTCATCTATGCCAAGATATTTGAAAGACAACTACCTGGACAACTGATTGGAAGAGATCTACATTTGTGCCCATTCCAAAGAGAGATGACCCAATGGAATGTAGAAATCATTGGACAATATCACGCAAGTAAATTTTTGCTAAAGAAAATTCAAAAATAGCTGCAACAGTACATTGACATGGAACTTCCAGAGGTTCAAGATGGATTTAGGCCAGGACATGGAACAAGAAGTACCATTACTGTTGTCAGTTGGATCTTGACTGAAAGCAGAAAATACCAGAAAGGTGTTTACCTGTGCTTTACTGACTGCTCAAAGGCTTTTTGATTGTGTGGATCATGGCAAGCTATGGATAATTTTTGTGGAGAATGAGTATTCCAGAACACTTAATTTTGTTCATGAGGAATCTGTATGTATATAGACGACGAGACAGTGTTGCAAACAGAAAAAAGGGATACTGCAGGAATGGTTTGATAAGTGGCATCAGCAATGAGCTCAAGCTTAACAACGATTATGAGGGTGGTGTAGGCCTGGGCAATGTTTTATTCTGTTGTGCATAAAGTTGCTATGAGTTGGAATTGACTTGACAATACTTGGAACTAACAACAACAAGAATGACAGGATGTCCTCAGAATAGGGACATGCTGTGCTCCCAGTTCTACTTTTCTGGTAGTATTGGAGCCCCTCCTTCTCTGGTCACTTTTTTACTCTGTGTTATATCTTGAAAGAAATTGACTCAGGATACAACTTCATACTGTCAATGCGTCCTGCTTCATTGACATAACTTCCTGAAATCCTGTCTCATTACATCATTTTGTTTTTGTTGCTAAGTGCTATTTAGTCCGTTTCAACTTATAGTGACCCTGTATAGGGTTTCTGAAGAGCGACTGGTGAGTTTGAACCAACAACATTGTGGTTCAAACTGATCTTGTGATCCAATACTTTATCCTACAGTACCACCAACCTTGTGGTTCAAACTGACTTTTCAGTCCAGCGCATTAATGCGCAGTGCTACACCAAGACTTCCATTAACATCATAGAGGTAAGGATTTCGAATGCCTCCCCAAATGGAGAATAGTCTCATCAGATCACAAAATGGAGAACAACAACACAAAACTTAGACTAATGGGTTCACTAAATTGACCCATATTTTTGTGTGGATACAATTTAATCCATGACATTCTACTCATTGATTTCCCCACCCCTCAAATTCATTATCTTATCACATGTAAAACACATTTACCCAATCATCATTCCAGGATTCTTAAATTGACTCAAAGACAAAAAGTTCATCTTCTGAATCATCTAAATGAAATGTGGGTAATATTTTAGACAAAATTCCTCTTCATATGTAAACCAGTGAAATCTAGATAACATGTTACTTTTTTCTATAGTACAATGATGGAACAGGTAAAAGGTGGATATGCCCATTACAAATAGGAGAAATTAGAGGTAAGAAAAGGATTAATAGATATCAAGCAAGGCCCAAATCCAGCAAAAAGTTTAATTTAGTCCTCAAAGCTTTAAAATAATCCACTATTCTCTTAGAACATCTAGGAAGTGGTGGTCCCATCTTCCAGGCAAAGCTCTTTGGATTCTGGATGGAAGTCCTCAGCCATGGGCTTCAGCTTTGCCTTCCAGGTCCTCTCAATGGTAATTCTGTTCCCTTAGCTTTGGATGGCCCTATTCTTCCATAGCAACTGATTGGTGATCCCACTCTTTTGTCCCTAACAGTTTCCATTCTTCTGTCATTTGAGCACGGCAGCATGCCCCATCAGCTTTGGGCAACAGATTCAGCACCATCCCCCTAGCACTTGTGAATGCCAGCCCCACACTCTAGAACTGAGTTGTGAAGATCTGAAGGTTTGAAACCTGGGATACTACAGCCCAATCCTTTCAAACCTCAGACGCTATGGTTCCACCCTTTGAAACCACCACTCTTTGAGACAGGCAGCTCTGCTTTCCATGCTCCTTGGCTCTTTGGATTTGCTAACTGAGTCCTTGGCCTCTCAGCCCCATAACACCTCAAGCATTTTGTTTTCAATCTCTTCCTTCCCTTATAAAATATAAGATATAAATGGGGCTATTGCATTTTGGTTTTATGCATGTTAGTTGAAGCTTAAGTACTAGTGTGATTTTATTTGTTGTTGTTGTTAAATGTCATTAAGTTGGTACCAACTCATAGTAACCCTATGCATAACAGAACGAAACACTGCCTGATCCTGTGCTGATTTCATAGTCATTGCTACATTTGAGCCCATTGTTTTCATCACTGTGCCAATCCTCTTGTTGGGGGTCTTGGCAGTCCATGCTACTTTTAATATTCTCCTACAACACCGTAGCTTAAATGCATCAATTCTTCTATGGTTTTCTTTATTCAATGTCCAACTTTTGTGAGTGTATATGGTTATTGAAAATACCATGGCTTGCGTCAGGTGAACCTTATTCCTCAAAATGACATTTTGCTCTTCACCAATTTAAAGAGGTCTTGTGCAGCATATTTACCCAATGCAATATGTCGTTTGATTTCTTCACTTGTGCTTCCATGAGTGTAGATGATTGATTAGAGTAAATGAAGTCTTTGGCAACTTCAATCTCATCTCCAATGATATAGAAGTCCTCTTCACTTTCAACAAGCAAGGCTGTATCATTTGCATATAGTCCAGATTCTTAGATTATTTGCTTAGCATACAAATTGAACAAGTATGATGAAAGATACAACCCTGATGAAAGGCACAACCTTTCTTAATTTTAAACCATTCAGGATTCCCTTATTCTGTTTGAACAACTGCCTTTTGGTCTATGTACAGGTTCCTCATGAGCACAATTAAGTGTTCTGGAACACTCATTCTCTGCAATGTTGTCCATAACTTGTCATGATCCACACAATTGAAAGCCTTTGCACAGTCAATAAAGCAAGGGAAACATCTTTCTGGTATTCTCTGCTTTTGGCCCAAATCCATCTGGCATCTGCTATGTTATCCTTCATTCCACATCCTCTTCTGAATCTGGCTTGAACCTCTGGAAGTTCTCTGTCAATGTAAGGTTGCAACCATTTTGGGATTATCTTTAGCAAAATTTTGCTTTTATGGGATATTAACGATACTGTCCGATGAGTTCTGCATTCCGTTGGGTCACCTCTCTTTGGAATGGGCACAAATATGGACCTCTTTCAATCAGTTGGCCAGGTAGCTGTTCTCAAAACTTCTTGGCATAGATGAATGAGTGCCTTCAGTGCTACATCAGTTTGTTGGCAGATTTCAATTTGTATTCCATCAGGTCCCGGAGCCTTGTTCTTCAATGTACCTTGGACTTCTCCTTTTAGGATCATTGGCTCTTGATCATATGCTACCTCTTGAAATGATTGAATATCAACCATTTCTTTCTGGAATGGTATCTTTGTGCATACCTTCTTTCTTCTTTTGATGCTTTCTGCATCATTTAATATTTTGCCTATAGAATCCTTCAATATTGCAAGTTGAGGCTTGAATATTTTCTTCAGTTCCCTCAGTTTGAGGAGTGCTGAGTGTGCTCTTCCCTTTTGGTTTTCTGACTCCATGTCTTTGCACATTTCATTATAATATTTGACTTTGTCTTCATGAGCTGCCTTTTGAAATTTTCTATACTGCTGTTTAACCTCCTCATTTCTTCCATTTGTTTTAACATCTATGATGGAGAACAAGTTTCAGAGTCTCTTCTGATACCTATTTTGGTCTTTTCATTATTTCTTGTCTTCTTAATGACCTTTTACTTTCTCCCTATATAATGTTCTTCATGTCATCCACAATTCTTCTGGTCTTCCATTATTAGTGTCTAGTGCATCAATCTGTTCTTCAGATGATCTCTAAATTCAGGTTGGATATGTTAAAAGTCATATTTTGGCTCTTATGGATTTGTTTTAATTTTTTCCATCAGTGTTGTATCTCTCTTAACCTTCTTCATAATCATATTTCCCTCAGACCTCGGCTGGGAAAGACTCTGCTTTTTAAAGATTCATATGATAATGTTAGGCTTACCTGGGTATCTAATGATAATCTCCCTTTCTCAAGTTTTTTAGCCTTAATTATGCCTGTAAAATCCCCTTTTGCTATGTAAGGAAACACATTCATAAAATCTGGGGATTAAAGAGAGACATTTTGGGGGAACTGGGCACTGATTCTACTTCCTACTACAATTTTTTGCCATGATGAAATTCACTATTATTTAAATCTAACTAGCTGCAACCTTGGACCATCACTGTTTTCAATAGAAGTTCTTGTTTCTTTGGAATTTATTTTATTTCTTTTAATTATTGATACAAATTTTGTCATAATCTGTAAGACTCAAGATCATATTTTTAGCATTTATATTTGTAGCAGACAGATATTTTTGTTGTTGTTGTTTTCTGTCAAGAAGTCTTATTCTTAGTAGACCCATCCCAGTTTGGGCAATCTCCCTTTTATACTTGCAGGCTTTGTGATTTGGGTGCTGGTGACATTCCTGGATCTATGCCAGTGCTCAAGGAAACACACATGCCCATCCAAAGCTTTATATCTCCCCAGCCAAGATAATCTACTCACAAAATTCCTCCAAGAGAGTGAATGACAAGACTTAACAGGGCTGTTCTAAAAGCAACCCTCTGGGAATGCTTAGCATGTACAATGCCAGTATAGAGCAGTTGGTGACTAACTAGATACAGCAAGGGGAGAGTGGGCCAGAGAAGGCCACTATGGAAGCAAGTAGAATTGGAAGTCACAGATAGATTCCTGACTCCTATGGTCATTGCCATGTCTAAGAATTTTAAGCACAAAAATCTATACATACTCTTTGTGTTTGAGCAAATTTAACTTGGGTTCCTAACTCTTGAAACTCTCATATTCCAGAATAGCTACAGATAAATATGAATTTGACTCAGACACTCAAAAGCAATTGCTGAAGCATGAGGCAACTTCACAGGTCCTATCTGCCCAGGATGGTGAAAAGTCCATGTCTGCAAAATAACTAGTGATGTCATTTGTAAAAGCACCATGGCTAATGCCCAGTAGAATATTTCCTTTATGATGCTACACAAATCTAGAAAATTGTCTACAGCTTTGGAAGGCAGTAATCTCTGTGGGCATTTGCTTTATATTTTATAGGCTTACAAGTTGTTGAGCACTTAAGATTATGTAGGATAATGCTCTGCTCAAGACCAGTCGTATACTACATACATCATTTAATTTTCTCTGCCAAGTATAATATACGTTTTGTGAATACGTACAGATAGGAGGTATGTGAAAACCGGGGGTGATGCTCAGTAAGGAAACTTGATGAATGTAAACTGAAGAGCATCTAATAAACTAAAGGAGTGCAGGAAGTCTTTTTTTAACAAGCATATTATGAGCATCAGGATCCAAATCCAAGAATGGAAAAACACAGTTTTATAGTTTCCTGCTGTTGAGTTCTCTCTAGATTATTTGGTTATTATTGTTAAAAGAAAGATTTACATTCCTTAACAATTACTCTCTCTTTCCTTTTTCTTAAATTACTCTCATATATACAATTTATTCATCGTGGTTGATGACACTATAGTAGTAAAACTTCAAAAATCTTGTTAAAATAGCAGAACATGAAATATAGTATTTAGATTACAGTAGTGCATACATGAATAAATATTTATATAGAGAGACTCTATATAATTATATATAGAGAGTTAAACTCACGTAGGGTCTCCATAATAAAGAATTAACTCAGTGTCAACAACAAAAGCAATATGCAAAAATACACATTTTTCTTGGAGTAGTAAAATTAATTTCTTCAACTTCAGCCTGAACTTTCATATAAGCCATTGACAGAGTCACTGTACCAAAAAGAAATGCTCTATGTTCAACCATTTCAAGAGGTATCATATAATCAAGAGTCAATTAAACTGAAGGAAGAAATCCAACATACACTAAAGGTGTTGGTAAAGAACAAGGTTCTGAGAACTGATGGAATACAAATTGTAATCTTTCAGCAAATGAGTAGCACTGGAGTCACTCACTCATCTATGCTAAGAAATCTGGAAGACAGCTATCTGGTCAACTGGAAGAGCTCTGTTTTGGTGCCCATTCCAAAGAATGCAAAATGTGGAAATGATAGAACAATATCATTGATATCCCATGTGAGTACAGTTTTACTAAAGGCAGTATACAAACAGCTGCAACTATACATTGACAGAGAACTTCTAGAGGCTCAAGCTGTATTCAGAAGTAGAATAAGAGATCTCATTGCTGATATTAGATGGATCTTGGCTGAAAGCAGAGAATACCAGAAAGATATTTCTCTTGCTTTGTTGACTATGCAAAAGCTTTTGATTGTGTGGATCATGACAAGCTACAGACAACATTGCGGAAAATGAGTATTGCGATACACTTAGTTGTGCTCATGAGGAACCTGTACATAGACCAAGAGGCAGTTGATTAAACAGAATAAGGGAACACAGAATGGTTTAAAATTAGGAAAGGTGTGTGCCAAGGTTGTATGTTTCACCAAACTTATTTTTAATCTCTATTCTGAGCAAGTAATTTGAAAAGCTAAGCTACATGAAGACAAACGTGGCATCAGGGTTTGAGGAAGACTCTTTCATAACCTGGGATATGCAGATAATACAACCTTGGTTGCTGAAAGCAAAGACGAAGACTTAAAATATTTACTGATGAAGATCAAAGACCACAGCCTTCTGTATGAATTTAATTTCATATGTAAAGGAAAGAAAAATCTTGACAACTGGACCAATAAGTAACATCCATATAAATGGAGTCCTAGTGTGGCACTGTGGGTTAATGCTTCATACTACAAAGTCAATTTGAGCCACAAGGTTGGTGATTCAAGCTCACCAGCCGCTCCTCGGAAACCCTATACAGGGTAGCTATGGGTCGGAATTGACTCCATGGCACTTAATAACAACAACAACAACAACATATAAATGGAGAAAAAAGATTGAAGCTGTCAAAGACTTTATTTTGCTTTTATCTGTCATTAACACTCATGGAAGCATCAGGCAAATTTGCTGCACAAGACCTCTTTAAAGTGTTCCAGAGCAAAGGTGTCAGTTTGAGGGCTAAGGCACACCTGACCCTAGCCATGGTATTTTAATAACCTCACATGCATGTGAAAGTTGGACAATGAATAAGGAAGACTATAGAATAATTGATACATTTGAGTTATGGTATTGAAGTAGAATAATAAAAATACCACATACCACTACCAAAAGAACAAACCAATCTGTTGGAGGAAGTGCAGCCAGAATGCTTCTTAGAAGCCAGATGGCCAGACTTCATCTCTCATACTCAGTCATATCAGGAGGGAGCATTCCCTTGAAGACTTCATGCTTGGTAAAGTGGAGGGTCAGTGAAAAAAAGGAAGACTTCCAATGAGATGGAATGGTACAGTGTCAGCAGCCATGGGCTCAAGGGTAACAACAATTGTGAGGCTGGTGCTGGACCAAGCATACTTCATTGCTTTGTGCATAAGATCACTAATGAGTCAGAATTGACTTGACAGTACCTAACAAGACACAACAGTGAGATTATTAGGTAATTTTTATTTTGTTTAAAATTTTAGCTAGTATTATCAATGAAATACTTGGTAAGTATAATATTTGTGGTGGAGATAGAAAACAATCAACTGACTTATAAGAACACTTACCAAAATAGGCTCTTATAGGAATATATTCATTGATTTAATAATGCGCCATTGTTTTGAAGTAGAATATCAATTTTCATGCAGCTTGGCCTTCTCTTACTCTTATGACATTTTTCTTGACCTCTGTTTCCCAAGGGTGATAATTAACATGATCTTGGGAAACTCTTTCTAGTTATTCTCCTTACAACTAGAGAAATGTCTAATAACTTCTCTACAGCTACAGAAGACATAACAGAGAGATATTTTGGATTGACCCCTATTGTTTCAGTCATCAAAAAGGGATTAGACTCTCGGAATCAGTTCTTGAAGAGCTCTCTGAGCTGTTTTGTCTAGTAACCGAGAAGGGACCCACTGTTTCCCCAACTCCCAGGAGGCTAAATGTAACCATCTGTCATATTAGAGTTGCTGCATTTCCAACTTGAATTTTGTTTTTTCCTGAAGTAAATCAGACAGACGGGGTTTCCAGAAGACATCTGTTGACCAGTCTACTTTTTCAGAGGTTACTGGTCTTCCTTCATCACAGAGCTCAAAAGGCCCTCAACCAGGGGTTAAAAGCTACAATTTCTGCACAGGTCAGTCTGGTAAATGTGTTTGTGAAGGGGGCCAGTGAGGAGTGTAGTGAACTCTGGAACTCATGCCCCTTCTGAAGGAGGCTGACACACAGCTCTAATTATTTCTCACCACAAAGGAAAGTGCCTCTGACTTCATAAAGAAAAACAGCTCTCAGAATCTCAATGGCTTACGTGCAAACTCCCTCAATATTTAAACTTTGCCAAAATATTCTATGCAAACCTGTGTCACTAATTTTATTAGAACATCAGCTTAGAAGCCTTAATAAGATGAAAGCAAACACTGAGATGCCCAAACAGATATACAATGCTGGTTCTTACACTTGAGTTTTATTCAAGAATTGGTTGGGAACTTGTTAAACCTGTAGATTCCTAGTGCCCACTCCAGATATTCCAGTTTAGCTGGTGGGTTAATCTGCCTTTCTGTGGCACATCCAAGGTGATTTTGATGCATATTATCCTAGGATCACCCTTGAATAATCTTGCTTTAAAAGATATTGAATGAATAATAGGACAGAATCTTTTGAGGTTTTATCTGGTAGCTTGTATTCACACGTTATTACTTTTGTTAGCTGCTATCAAGTTTGGTGACATGAAGCACAAGCTACCTGGTCCCATGTCATCCACATGATAGGCTGGGGTTGAACTGTTTTGGGGGCTTGACTGTTTTTATTGACTGACTTTGGGAAGTAGCTCATCAGACCTTTCTTCCTGCTTCATTTTTATTAAGTATGGAAGCTTCTCTGACATCTGTTCAGCATCATAGCAATGCGTAAACCTTCACTGACATAGGGGTGGTGACTATGCATGCAGTGCATGGGCCCAAAATTGAACCTGTGTCTCCCCCATGGAAAGCAAAATTTACCACTGTACTACAACTGGCCCCTTCTATTCACGTAACTGAGGAATAAACTAGCTGCCTGATCCCTGACCACTTTATGTAAAACCCATAAATTGCTGTAGCATATCACAAGGCCTCCAACTCCCTGGGCTAAATACATGTGGACAGGGAGCTCAGGAAGGTCTGGATATTGTTTTTGTATGAAGATGGCTGGGATGGTGCCTGCCTAACACTGTCCACAAGAGACTTTGGTGTTGGCTCAGGAATGTGCTCCAAGGACCCTCAAGAAAGAATAACTTGAAGGAAGCTCACAGATTTAATCCTGACCACCTTGATACTCCCACTTGTTCATTTTCCTTCACATGTTTCTTTTATTTTGAGAAAAGTCTTGCGAATTTCTCTTCTGATTCTTGTCTGTTGACTTTGAATAGTCCCCGAAGCATACTCGTTATTTTTGACACTTGGAGGTGATTTGACAAAGCAAACAGAAGTGATAATAAGAAATTATGCAAAATAGAATGTAATCAAGCACCGAAACCAGAAGCACAGATATGGAAGGTCAGTAAGAGACAAAGTTAAAACTGGTTTGGAATGATTGTAATCGCTTGATGCAGAGTAATTAATACAAACTAAAAAACACGTACAATTTATTGAAAAACTAAATTACTATTGTCAGATTGAGAGAAGAATGTTGTTTTTCTGAAGCTTCAGAGAAAGCCTAGAGGAAGAGCACAGCGTCTAAGAACCTTCTTCTATGATCCAAATCAGTCAGACCTTCTTTATTATTTAAAAATGTGTGGAATGAGAGATGAATGTGTGCTTCTAAAAGATGTACAGTAATCTTTCTCCAACTTTCTCTATTAATTTTCAGACTCTTTGTTCACTTTCTATTCAATCAAATTCAATAGGGATTTGGATGTAATTTTCCAAGGAGCCAATTACCTCATATATTTGTTTTTCATTAGCAAAAACTCTTACTAATCATTAGTAAAAATACAAATGAGAAGTAGGCTTGATTATAATCCCCAAATTATTTCTTCTTGGGCTTATGTTGAGTTGGTTCACACATAGCAACTCCATATAGGGTTTCCTTGGAACAGCTGGTAGGTTTGAACTGCTGACCTTGCAATTAGCAGTCCATTGTTTATCCCACAGTGCCAAAATAGCTAGAAGTTATTGATGATCATTCTTTAGAAATGATTGTTCATGACATTACCTAGAAGTGTTCTAATTTAACAAAACTCTCTTAATTTATTAAAGAATATTTCAATGGCACAACATGGAATGAATTTCATTATGTAAGTTCCATGAGAGGAAAAGAATGTAGCTTTTTGGTTTACTGCAAGTATATGCTCAATTATATTTTGCAGAATAAAATTAACTGTAGTTTAAGTTATGCACCACTGTTTAGACTAATTTATATTTCTGTTTAAAAAACGATTTCTGCATACTTGGTTGTATTTTTTTTTTTAAGAATTCTGTTGGTGAAGCATTAAAAGTACTTAGCTACTGACTGAAAGCACTGTCGTTTGAAGTTTGAACTCATGGCTGCTCTACTAGAGAAAGAACTTGTACTTTGCTTCTTTAAAGGCTGCAGTCTTGGAAAGCCTACAGGAACAGTTGTACTCATATTATAATGTCACTATGGGCTAGAATTGATTTGGAGGCAATTTTTTTTTTAAAGGCAAATTAAGAGTTTTATGGTAGAATGGGGTGGATGGATGGTTGTAAAAGTTATTCTGAACAAAGCGTAAAAGGTGTTTTTTTTCTTAGATAAGTCCTTTTTCAGGAAAAGGATAACGTATTTAGTAAGTTGTTGTTGTTAAATTCTGACTTATTTTGACCCAGTATAGGGTTTCTGAGACTTTAAGAGTTTTACAGGAGCACAAAGTTTCATCTTTCTCCCATAGAGAGACTAGTGGGCTAGAACCATTGTCCTTGTGGTTGACAGTCCAGTGCTTATCCTACAGCACTGCTGAGACACATAGCAATATTACTAATTTTAATATTTAATGAAAGGTTATTTTTAAGAAAATTTGATACAAGAGCGTCTATCTCCTCCTTGCTTCTATTAACTAATTCTATAAGAAATCAAATAATTTGTCCATGAGGTCACAGCTCAGAAACTGTCAATTTATCTGAATTATAGGTGAATTTGTGTTGCTCATTTTACTACTTTTAATTTTCTCTTTTATTTCATCTTCTTGAATAAAAAATCGTTTGTACTTAGTTTACTCTGAATGTCTGACTACCTATGGAGAAACTAGAATTTATTGCAAGGCAAACATCAATAGAGCATACTTAGTTTCTGACCATCAAAACTGTGTTTGACGAAAGCTTTGTGTGGCAGATTAAATTTTTCAAAGATGGCCATAACAATACATCCCATCCCATGTGACCTTCTGAAATGTGAACTGGCCACACCCTACCAAGAAATGAAATCTTACTCCCTTCCCATGAAATCTGGACTGGCTTGAACAATGCTCTTGAAACTAATAGATTTAAAAGAATTCTATTTTACTTGCCGACCTTGTGGTTCAAGCCGACTTTGTAATCCAGCACATTAACCCACAGATACACACCAGGACTCCTAGTCGAAAGTGAGGTGAGATTTGTAAAACTGCTTTGTTGTTGTTGTTAAGTGCCATTGAATTGATTCTGACCCATAACAATCCTGTATAGATTTTCCAAGGAGCAACTGGTGAGCTTGAACCACCGACCTTGCAGTTCAAATGACTTTGTAGTTTGATGCATTATCCCACAGTGCCAATAGGTCTAAAAAACCCCTACTGTCATTTAGTGTATTCCAATTCCCAGTGATCCTATAAGAGAGAGGAAAAGTGCTCTTTAGAGTTTCCCAAACTGTAAATCTTTATGAGCACAGACAGCCTCATCTTTCTCTCTTGGAACAGCTGGTGAATTTAAACCACTGACTTTGTGGTTAGCAGCCCAGTGCTAAACCCATAGCACCACCAGGACTGCTAAATTAAAGGTATAGCATCTCTAGATGTGGCACTGTGGGATAATGCACTGAACTGCAAAATGTGTTTGACCACAAGACTGGTGGTTAGAGCTCACCTGCTGTTCCTTGAAAACCCTATACTGGGTCACTATGGGTTGGAACCAACTGAACAACTTATGTATAACAACAACAAGAAAAAGGTAGTAACACATAAGCTGTCAAGAGCTTTCCATGCACTTTTTTCAACAAAACATTATAAAGTGATTCCAGTTTTATAGAAAGTGAAGAGACTGAGGTCCAGAGATGCCAGATTTCTGTCTTTTTAGGTCAAAATGTTAAGTTAAACAGGCAAAATGTTTTCAGGATTTTTTTTTTATAATTTTGTAAACACTATAAATTGCAAGTCTGGTACTGCAAGACCAAGACTAGGAGAGTCTTTAAGCCTAGCTTGTACAGATCTGAAAACGAGCTTTGCGATAGAAGATTCTCTGCTGTGTGACTGGATTTGAATGGATGGCAACTTAATGCTCCTTTTTCTCACTGATTTTTCTTTTAACCATTCTTGTGTGTGTGTGTGTGTGTGTGTGTGTGTGTGTTTGTGAGAGAGAGAGAGCTTGTCAGTGGGTAACTCTTTACATTTATAGCTGGTAGTTGAGAAGCTGTGTGTACACTCATTTAAACTCTGGCTGGATGAGGCCCTCTGGCTTGTTGACACTGCAGTTCTATAACTAAGTCAGCCCCCTGTTGTCCCAGAAACTCTCTCAGCATTTCCTCCTGAGCAAACCCTGTGTGCATTGTTAGTGCTGATGGGGAGCTCAGACACAGACTTGGACCAGGCCCTGCGTGGTTGCCTCTCAAGGTGCCACCTTGATCTTGCCACCTCTTTTATTGACCATCTTCTTTCTCAGGTAAAAGTCAGTTCAGAATGATTAATGTGGAAGAACATCAGTTTTACACTCATCATTTCATTGCAATAATTATAATCTCTTGGGAGGTCCCTTTTAATCTCTGTATCAAAGCATCTATTTGCTTTACTTTACTATTTGTTTTGTTTTGTTTTTACCCTTACAAAATTCAGACCAGAAATAAAGGCACCCTTCTTCACTTTCACTTTGGAGATTAAAATGATCACACTTCTATAACATTTGGAGCTAAATTTCAAAAGTGATCTGTGACTCATGCTTCATTCATAACATTTTTTATTTTCTTCCTGAAAAGCTAGTTGACTCTAAGGAACCCACTCTTTGCTGTTTCCTCAACAGACTCTACAGAAAAAAACCCTGTGATTAGGGACCTCTGTTCGCAGTGAAAATCTGTCTTCATTAAATATGATTCATGTGCTCCAGAGGTACATGGAGTTTTTAGAAATTGTAATTCTGTCTTAAGTACAGAAGTGCTACAGATTTACCCTAGGACCATTTTCATCAGAGGTCAGTGACCTCTAGCATCTGTCTGTCTTTCTACCTCCACCACTTGGCAAGACAATGCTGAGGGTCGGATGAACTCTAGATAGCTGGGAATGGGCTTTTAAAGGCTGGTGCGTCCATGTTCCGGAATTTCATGGAGTCCAACAATATTTGTAGGGTTTATGATCACCTGGTTCCTTTCTCCTGTAATTTCCCTTCTCCTTCTCTTTCCTCCTCACTTCTGCATAAGAACACAACCCATTGCTACTCATCATGAGCTATGATTTCAGGGTTTTTGTTTTTTCCTTTCTTAAAGTATTGTATCTGTAAAACAAGCTTTCTCTTATATGAGTAGAGGGAACTCTGAATCAGGTCTCCTCTACTAACTAAAATCTGGACCTTGTTAGGGTCTCTTTTTCAAAGGTTAGTGGATCAAATTCACCAGCCACTCCTCGGAAACCATAT
>NW_006408665.1:3642339-3649127 GCF_000296735.1 Chrysochloris asiatica | reverse complement strand
GGTTTGAACCACAATGCCTGCCATTCAAGCTCACCAAATGCTTCTTGGAAAGGGGTTGCTATGAGTCCAAACCAACTCCAAGGCACTTAACAACAATCACAACGATGCTACCTTAAGCTTCTAATTTTAAATCAGGACGAATCTTAATTACTGGATGGAATCATGTCAAATTAATTACTTCAGCAGGATATTAATTTATGCTCTAATATTACAAAAATTACTTTTAAAAGTAAAATATCTTAAAAGCTGAAAACGAAAAGATTTTCACATTCCAAATGCTGTCTTAAAAAGTGCTCTCATAATGTAGAACAGCCATTCTAATACAAAACTTTGAAAGAAAACGAGAGAATTCACTAAACCAAATACCTATAAGGAAAACTGAAAAAGACAAACATTAAAACACTAAATGTAGCCTTTTCTAAACCTGTATTATTCCATACATACATGAGGTTTTTTCCATTGAGTAATATTAAAAATCCTCCAAGATCTTGCCTCTTCTTAAAAGAGTGACCTGATTAGATACGCCAGCTTTAACATCAAGAATTGCTCTATTGTAAATACTCATAACCTGAGAGCCTTAACTTGCACATTCAAACATAACCTACTGGGAATCCAACTCCATGTGTTGATGAAGTTTTTTGTTGTTTTTTTTTTCTTTCCCTCTCTACTGTGGTGTTATTTCTGTAGAGTTTCATTTGGATTCGTTTCAATATGCATGAATATCATATTCTTTTTGGCAAATACTTGCTTATAAGAATGTAAAACAGTTTGCTATTTTGCTTTATTTTTGGATTAACCATCATTTACTCCTCTCTTTTGAATTGTTTTACATAATAGTGATAATGAACTTAAAGGATTTTGCTAGCATATAAAATCTAGTTCAATTACATAAAATCAAACAATGACTAAACGTGAGGGAAGTACTCTGTAACAATATTTTATTTGTGTGGCTATATTAAAACTCAGTTTAACACTTATGGAAGATGATGCATAGAACTTTTAACAACCTGAGTTCTAGTATCAAGCTAAAGTTATAAAATCTTCAAGTAGAGTTGGTTCACTAAGGAAGCATTTTTGAATACTAAGGAAACATTCTTTAGGAAAGAGTTATGGTGCGGGACTGTAGGATAAGCACTGGACTGCTAACCACAAGGTCAGCAGTTCAAACCCACCAGCTGTCCTTATAGGAAATCCTATACAGGGTCATCATTAGTCAGAACCAACTGACAACACTTAACAATAATCACCAATGGTAAATCTATTCTGAATGAACAATTACATTTAAAGAGCTTGTCCCTTCTGCTATACCAGCCATGGTATCATCTCTGGGTTTCTCTTTAATAAACCGTGAAGCAGAGAAACCAGGAGAGGAAGGGAAAGAAACAAGGCACACAGGAAAGTGGCATTCTCTGAGTGAAGGGGATAGAGTACCATGATTAAGGTTTGGAACTGAAGATCAGAAATGAAGTGAACATGACCTCGCTGATGAGTTGTTGTTGTTAAGTACCACTGAGCGGGTACTTATAGAGACTCTGTGTATGGTTTCCGATGCTTTAAATCTATTCGGTGACAAAAAACCTTATCGTTCTTCTGGCAGGCTCGAACCTCGGACCTTGTGGTTCACAGTCCAGTGTTTATCATGTGGAGTGACTGTGCTCCCCTTTGATTACTAGGTATAATGAATCACCTGTTGTTGTTGTTAGGTGCCATCGAGTTGGTACCGACCCATAGTGGCCTTATGCACAGCAAAAAGAAACACTGCCCAAGCCTGGGCTAACCTCACTACTGTTGCCACGCTTGAATCCACTGATGCCACTACTTGGCCAGTCCATCTCTTTGGCGGGGGGGTCTTCCTCTTTTTCTCTGACCCTCCACATTACCAAACATGATATCCTTCTCCAGCGACTGGTCCTTCTTGACAATATGTCTGAAGTATGAGAGACGAAGTTTGGCCATCTTGACCTCTAAGGAGCATTCTGGCTGCACTTCTTCCAACACAGATCTGTTGGTTCTCATCTGTCAGTTTGTCATATTGTGGTGGCTTGTGAGTTGCTGTGATTCTGAAAGCTATGCCACCAGTACTTTAAATACCAGCAGGTTTTTAAATACCCATGGTGGACAGGTTTCAGATGAGCTTCCAGATGAAGACAGACTAGGAAGAAGGAGAGACAAACTACTTCCGAATAGTCACTGAAAACCTTATGACTAGCAGAGAATCACTGGTAGTACTTAATAAAATGCAAATAAATCCACATATGCATTCTAAATAAGAATCTCTTTCAAAAGAGCCTAAGAATCTAAATTTTCACTAATTCTCCAGAGTATTCATATGTATGTTAATTTTGCAATTAAAAAAAAAGTCAATTGAAAGTTGTTTTTTTTTTCCTTTTGCTATACAAAGCCAATTGCCTAATAGTTAATTTAAGCCTCTTTCTAAGAAGAAAGACAATGTTTGTAACCTGAGATCAAGCTAAGTAACAACTAATACCAGTAATATTTTATTTGAAGGGCACTACTGTGGGGTCCAGAGTCCTGGTATGGTGTTGTGGGTTAATGCGCTGGACTGCAAAGTCAGTTTGAACCTCAAAGTCAGCAGTTCAAGCTCAGCAGCTGCTCCTTGGAAACCTCAGAAAGGGTCACTATGGGTGGGAACGAACTCAACGGCACTTAAGAAGAAAAACAACAACTATGGGGTCCTAGTTGTGAGATAATGCATTGGACTGCAAGGTTGCTTTGAACCACAAGGTCGGTGGTTCAAATTCCCCAGCCAGTCCTCAGAAACCATATATAGGGTCGCTATGAGTTGAAACTGACTCAGTGGCACTTAACAACAACTGTGGAATAAAACACCAGAGAGCAAGGTTGGTTTGAATCACAGGGTTGGTGGTACAAATTCACTAGCTGCTCCTTGGACACTCTCTACAGGGTTGCTATGAGTCAGAACCAACTTGAAGACATTTAACAACAACAACTTTTTACCAAGGACTTCTGGTGTGGTGCTAAAGGATCAGCACTGGACTTCTAACCCCAAGTTCAGCAGTTCAAGCCCACCAGCTGCTCCTTAGAAACCCTATACAGAGACGCTATGAGTTGGAACCGACTCAACAGCACTTAACAACAAACAGCAACTTTTTATCAAAGTATTTCATTTTTTATAAATCTTGCTCTAGATTATATGTCTGTATTTATTCATCTCTTAGAAAGTAACTAACAAAGAAATGCTATTGTTGTGTCTTCGAGTCTGTTCCAACTCATTGTTGCTGTTGTTAAGTGCCATCAAGTCAGTTCCGACCCATAGCGACCCTCTATAGGGTTTCCGAGGAGCGGCTGGTGAGTTTGAACTGCCGACCTTGCAGTTCAAGTGGTTTTTCAGTCTGGCGCAGTAACCCACAGCACCACACCAGGACTCCAACTCATTAGCAACCCTATATAGGATTTCTGAGGCTGTAAGTCTTTCTTAAGGAGCTCTGGTAGCATAGTGGTTACGAATTGTACTGCAAACCACAAGGTCAACAGGTCGAAACTACCAGTTGTTCTGTGGGAGAAAGTTGAGGCTTTCTGCTCCCGTAAAGATTTATAACCTCGGAAACCCTGTACAGGGTTGCTATGAGTTGGAACCGACTCCATGGCACATAACCAACCAACCAACCAACCAAAAGTCTTTCTTATCTTTCTCCCAAGAAGCGGTGGTAGGCCTGAAACCACTAATTTTGCAGCCTGCAGTTCAGTGTTCATTGTACAGAGTCATCTCACTCCCTACGGAGCAAGTATTGTCTCCAATGGGGAAAAGTTACCACTGACTAGGAGATCTGGACTCTGAGACTGGCTTTAGTCTTTTGATCTCTCTGGGCTTTGGTTTTAGTCTTTGGTAAAATACAGGTTTGGATTAGATCAGGAGAATGAAGATAAAGCTAGTCAGTGGAAATGCCTGGGAAACTCATTGGAAGTAATGCAAGCTGGGTGACAGGAGAGAACACATGAAGTTAAGGGGTGACTACTGTTCAGCTCTAACCAAATGAGTCCAGACAGGAATGCAGGCCCAGTGTTGCCAAATTATCCAGTTTTTCAAGGGAAGTTGGAAATTAAACTGTTAATGTTAGCTGTCCTGATGGTTAAATGACTACAACTAATACAAGATACAGTATTTATCACGTTGTTGTTAAATCAGTTGCTTCAACTCATAGTGACACTGTATGGGGTTTCTGAGGAGTGGCTGGTAGATTTGAACCACTGACCTTTTGGTTAATAGTCCAATGCTTATTCTACAGCATCACACCAGGATTTTAAGGAACAATTAAATCACTCTGGTGGTTGGATTTAACCTGCTGGCTAATTTGTGACCTCATTCAAATTCTTTCTAACTTTAAAATTCTCTCTCTTATTTTTTTCAGCTATCCAGATCTAAGCTACTGCAATAGCAACTCTAGACACCTAGAAACAATCCAAGTAGTAACTAGGAGAAAATTGGTTAGTGGGAAGTCCTTTAAAGGGTTAATCCTGCTTTAGTATGAAAGAATCATATAAGGGATGATCCTAAATGGTGCTCAGTAGAGCAAATGCCTGGCTATACATAAAGATTGCTGATCCTTATTTAACATGTCATGGCTAATGATTATGTCTATACGTGTGAGTTAGAATTAGATATGGAGTCCTAGTGTGACACTGTAGGATAAGCACTGAACTGTAAGGTTGGTTTGAACCGAAAGGTCCGTTGTTCAAACTCAACAAACACTCCTTGGAAACCCTACATATATACAGGGTTGTTATGAATTGAACCTTACTTAACGGCACTTAACAACTACAACAACAAAATATCTAAGCAGTCAGATTACCTGGGATTCATTAAATCTACCCTGTAAGTGGTAACACTTGTATTTCCACATCATGCACAAATACAATGAAGATAGCTAATAAGGACAAACACTGTCTCTCTTTGTTATTCATTCAATACTTGGTTTGGATTATTTTCTCTCTTAAATGTTACATATACCACATGCAATAGTTTTTAATTTAAAAATAGGCCATTATGTAATTTATAGAGACTAGCTGGGCATATAAGGAGCTCTGGTAGCGTAGTGGTTACAAAGCAGGCTGCCAACCTCAAGGTCAGCAGTTCAAAACTACCAGTGGTTCCATGGGAGAAAGATGAGGTATTCTGCTCCCATAAAGATTTACAGCCTCGGAAACCCTGTGCAGTGTCACTATGAGTTGGAACTGACTCCATGGCACATAACAACAACAACAAGCTGGGGATATATTTTTAGTCCATTGTTGCAGCCACTGCGTCTGTCTATCTCGTTGGGTTCTTCCTCTTTTCAGTCACCCTCCATTTTACCAAACATGATGTCCTCCAGAATTCCTCTTTGACAGCATGTTCAAAATACGTGAGACAGCTTTACCATCCTTCTTTCTAAGGGGCATTCTGGCTGTACTTATTCCAAGTCAGATTTGTTTCCTCTATAGGTAGTCCATTCTTCTCTAATACCATAATTCAAATACATCAATTCTGCTCTGCTCTTCCTTATTCATTGTCAAGCTTTCATATGTACATGAGGTGAGTGAAAATACCATGTCTTGATTCAGGTGTACCTTAGTCCTCAAACTGACAGCTTTGTAGTTTAACACTTTAAAGAGATATTGTGCAACACTTTTGCCCAATGCAATATGTTGTTTGATTTCTTGACTGTTGCTTCCATAAGCATTGATTGTGGATTCAAGTGAAATGAAATCCTTGTAACTTTAGTCTTTTTACTGATGGTTACTGGTCCAATTGTGCAGATTTTTGTTTTCTTTTTTTTAAGTAGTATCCATAGTAAATGTTTGATCTTCATCAACAAGTGCTTCAAGGTTGTCTCATCTGCATATCACAGGTTGTTAATGAGACTTCCTCCAATCCTGAAGTCATGTCCTTCTTATAGTCCATTCTCAGATTATATGCTCAGCATACAGATTGAATAAGTATGGTGAAAGGATACATCCCTGGTGCATAGCTTTCTTGATTTTAAAATATTCAGTATCTTCTTGTTCTATTTGAATGACTGCTTCTTGTTCTATGTACAAGTTCTGCATGAGTACAAGTTCTGCATGAGCACAAAGAATACCCATTCTTTGCAGTGTTATCCATAGTTTGTTATGATCCAGACAGTTGAATGCCTTTGCATAGTCAATAAAACACAAGTAAATATCTTTCTGGAGCTCTCTGATTTTGGCCAAGATCCAGCTGACATCAGCAATGATGTTTCTCATTCCACATCCTCTTCTGAATCTGGCTTGAATTTTTGACGGCTCTGTTGATGTACCACTGCAACCAATTTTTAAATTATCTTCAGCAAAATTTCACTTGAGTGTGATAGCAATGATATTGTTCGATACTTTCTGCATTCTGTTGGGTCACCTTTTTTGGAATGGGCAAAAATATGGACTTCTTCCAATTGTTTGTCCAGGTAACTTTTTTCTAAATTTCTTGGCATATATTATTAGTGAGTGCTTCCTGTTTGGTGTCACTTTGTTGAAACATTTGAATTTGTATTCTGTCAATTCCTAGAGGCTTATTTTTCACTAATAACTTCAGTGCAGCTTGGATTATTTCCTTCAATACCATCATACTTCCTAAAATGGTTGAACATTGACCTTTTTTTTTTTTAAGTTTTTATTGTGAATTGAGTGATTGTTTACATGGGAGAATATCAGCTTTACATTCATCCTATCGTATTTAGTTTCATTACAATGATTACACCCATCCATGCATCATCATTCAACAACATTTACTTCCATTCCCTCTGTTTTTT
>NW_006408665.1:3638728-3641477 GCF_000296735.1 Chrysochloris asiatica | reverse complement strand
TGTATTCCTTCCATCTTCTTTAAGTTCTTCCTGCATCTTTCAATATTTTGCCCACATTTTTGCTGTTGTTAAGTGCCATCAAGCTGGTTTCAACTCATAGTGACCCTGTATAGGGTTTCAAAGGAGCAGCTGGGGGATTTGAATATCTGCCCTTCAATTAGCAGTCCAATTCTTACCCTACAGCGTCACACCAGGACTCCATTTTGCCCTTAGAATCCTTCAGTATTTCAATGAAAGGCTCAAATGGTTTCTTCAGTTCTTTCAGCTTGAGAAATGCTGAGAATGTTTTTTCCTTATAATACTCAACTTTGTCTTCTTGAGCTGCCCTTTGAACTTTCCCGTTCATCTTTCAGCATGTGCCAGATGCTTTATGTATTCTGTTTCTAATCTTGCAACCACCTTACATAGCAGCTATTTTGATCCCCATTTTACAGTTGACAAAACTGAGACTCAAAAATAATAAGGGTCAGGTGATTAAGCTGGGATTTGAACCCAATTCTATATGGTTCCAAAGTTACATTCTGTTTATTAGTTTCCAGTGCCTCTCACTTTTCTCATTCAAAAAGCATGGCGGTTGAACAAAACACTCATTAAAGGTTTTTCAGTTTCTAACATCTTATATTAATGTTATAGGGTTTTCTGCTGCAGGGAATATGATTCATTCTTAGGCGAAACCCTGTTTGGATGTTTTTAGATACTTCTGTACTGACTGTGATTTTCAAACAGGCTGTTGACAGATATACTTAATATTAATCTTGTCTGCCACAGCATTTGGATTCCTGCCGGCAGTTCATGGTACTTGAAACAATGGTAAGGCATTGTTTTCTCTGTTCTTTTATTTTCATGTAAACCGGTTCTATATTTTTTCTTGTCCTAACCCAGAGCTATGGGTTTACATTTAACAAGAATTTTGGCTTAAAATTTTTTATTTGCATATTTGGCCAACTATAAATATAGATTGCTAAATACCTTATTGATGTTCTGGTGTGGTACTGTAAGATAAGCACTAGACTACAAGGTCGGTTTGAACTAAAAGGCCAGTGATCAAACTCAGCAGCTGATCCTCAGAAACCCTATACAGGGTCTCTATGAGTTGGAACTGACTCTACGGCACTTAACAACAACAATAAATACCTTATTAAATCCATAATTATCTAGACTCACTTTGGAACATCATATAAGACAATGTCACATATTCATAAAACTGGTTAACATAGAGAAGATAATATCAGAGAACCAACCACATTGCCAGCTGATGAGTAAACTATTAGAACTAATAAAGACAAAATTTAAATTGCCTCCACATCACCTATGGATCTGAAATCTACACACATACTTGTAGTTACTTGCTGATAGCAATAGGTATAAGTTTAAATCCATAGACTTATTAAAGACAAATATTTTAAAGCTGAGTTTGGAGATCGAAGCTACATCTCAATGAATGTCAGAATTTTAGATGCTAAGTCAATTCTTATGTAAGTTCAAAAATACTACTTCAGTATTTTCTGTTCTTCTGCTAGTTGCATTCAATAATTCATCTTTTAGACAATTACTTTGATATGTTAACAAAGCAAAACAACACACAAAGCACATAGCATCTTAATTATTTCAGTGTTGTTTAGCTTTCCTTGGAAATAATAATGTTCTATGATGTTTAGGCTGTAATTTTGGAACTTTCTCCCCTGGCTCATGCATGTGATGGCATTAGATATACAAGTTCATGGGAAAAAATACATTATATTTTCATTCCATTTTTTCATAATTGTTTGATGTACGGTGTAATTTTGATATAAGGAAACTAAATTAGAATGCTCAGATACTGATTATTGCAAACTCTTAGCTGGATTATAGCCTCTTACACCAATTTAGGCATTGTAATGTACACACTTTTTGCCCCTATCCCATGAATCATTCCTTGGAAATCCTATACAGGGTCATTGTGAGTCAAAATTAACTTGATGGCACTTAACCACAACAACTTATAATAGTAATCTGGGATAAAAATAACATTTATTGGCAATCTTTCCATGCAAGTCAACAGTACTGGAAAGTGTAAGAGAATACAAATATCAAAGATGCAGTTGTTGTTGTTAGGTGCCATCAAGTCGGTACTGACTCATAGTGACCTTATGCACAGCAGAACAAAACACTGCCCAATCCTGGGCCTACCTCACTATTGTTGTCACACTTGAGTCCATCTATGCTGCCACTTGGCCAATCCATCTCGTTGGGTGTCTTCTTCTTCTCTGACCCTCCACCTTATGAAATGTGTAATCCGTCTCCAGAGACTGCTCCCTCCTGACAATATGCCCAAAGTATGAGAGATGAAGTTTGGCCATCTTGGCCTATAAGGAGCACTCTGGCTGCACTTATTCCAAAAAAAATCTATTGGTTCTTTTGGAAGCCTATGGCATTTTCAATATTCTCCTCCAACACCATAACTCAAAAGCGTCGATTCTTCTAGTCTTCCTTATTCTCTGTCCAGCTTTTGCATGCATATGAGGTTATTGAAAACACCATGGCTTGGGTTAGGTGCACTTTAGTCCTCAAGCTGACATCTTTGCTTTTTGCTTTCAACACTTTAAAAAGGTCTTGTGCAGCAGATTTGCCTAATGCAATACGTCATTTGATCTCTTGACTGCTGCTTCTGTGAGTGTTGATAGTTGATCCAAGAAAAATGAAGTCCTTGACAACTTCAATCATTTCTCCATTGATAAAAATGTTGTGTATTGGTCCATTGGTGAGGATT
>NW_006408665.1:3633201-3636373 GCF_000296735.1 Chrysochloris asiatica | reverse complement strand
TTTCTACTCCCGTAAAGATTTACACCCTTGGAAACCCTGTACAGGGTCGCTATGGGTCGGAACCGACTCGACGGCACTTAACAACAACAACAACATGTTGTTAAATGCTGTTTAGTCGATTACGACTCTTAGTAACCCTGTATGATTTCCCAGGAGATGTTGGTGAATTTCAATCGCCAATCTTGTTATTCAAACTGACCTTGCAGTCCAATGCTTATCCTACAGCACCACACCAGGACTCCATTTTATAATGTACAAGATGGCAATATTAAAAGTCTATAAAGAGTACCTGAGGGAATCTGAAGAGCTGGGATTTCATTGGAACTTGAAGAATGGGTAAATTTTAGACAATAGCACTGTCATAGCATTAAGAGAAGATATTAGATAAATGGACTGGAACAAAGATCTTCATGACTTTAATAATTTGGTCCACCTTTAAATAAATTTCTTCTGCATCCAGCCTCTTTCAAGAACAAGACTTTCTTAAAATTTAACTCAAATTCCTCATTAAGGCTCATTTTGGGGTCATATCCATCTTTTAGAAATCCTTCTCCATCTAATTGGGTTAAGACTTATCATTCAATTTAATTGGGACTAAAGAATTATCCTCTTATAGTCTTTCCCTTATCATTAAATTAATTTCCTATTGATTTGTTTCACAAGTTACAATATCAGAAATTTTCCTCATTATCTTTATTTCCATCCCATGTCAAATCTATTCCCACATCTCACTAATTCAACTTCCAAATTAAGATTAAATCCATTCTCACCAATTCTACCCTTTCTGATCCAAGTCAACAGTACCTCTGAGCTAGACTATTGAAATATCCCCATTTGATCTAGTCTCAACCTCAAGGTTGTTTTGAACTGCAAGGATGGTGGTTTAAACTCACTAGCCGCTCCTTGGAAACCCTATAAAGGGTCACTATGAATTGGAACCAACTGGATGCCACTTAACAACAGCAACAACAAAACTTCCTATCTTTACAACCTCATATCCTGCTACTGTAAGTTCCCTCATTCATATCCTTCCAAGGATATTTGATTTGTGATTGTTAGTAAAATATATCACAGGCTTTCCTGAAACCATTTCATACTTGCTATTTTCATTTGCAATATGCTCTTCCCCTGTCTCTTTATACATTTAACTCCTCATCATTCGTGTTTCAGTTAAAATAGCCTTTCCTTAAAAATGATTTTGCTGACCAACCTCATTAGTGTGTTTCCACTTCCATTTTTCCCAAAATCCATTTATTTCCTTTGTAATTTTAAAGCCAATTGACTTGAGCTACAAAGTAGGTGTTTGAACATCATATTTGATGGAGGGTTACAGTGGAAGGTTAAATAAAAGAAGGGGAAATATAAACTTTACCTGTAAATATATGAATCTGAAGCTCCTGGAATGTGTTGGATGGGAGATGTAAATTTATAAATTATTAGATTAAAGGTGATATTTAAGGTCACAAGAATGAGTGAAACCAGGAAAAAAACTCAAGATGCAGAAAAGGAGCCTAGACTAGGTTCTGATGGCCTTTAAAGGATTTTAAAAGATTTAGCAAAATGTACAGTGAAGAGTAATCAGTAAGAAAGAAAAAAACAAAAAACAAAACACAGAACTGTATGGTTTACCATAGGTCAAGAACAGAATGTCAAGACGAAAGAGTGGCCACCTGTGTTATACTATGCTAAAATTTAAGTGAATTTAAGACAAGGACATTTACACTATATCTGACATCATGAAATGAACCAGACTATAGTGGATTAAACAACAAATGAGAGGGAGAGGAGGAAATGAAGACAGTTCATGGAGATAATCTTTTTGAAAGCTTATTTTAGAATTAAGAAAGACAATGGGGGTGAATGATGAGATGTTTTTACAAGATTCCAGATAGCAGACATGTCCTTATGTAGATGGTATGAGCTAGTTAAAAAGCAGTATTTGATGCGAGATGGGTAAGTAAGCTACATATCTGGGGATGATGAGAATGATGGTGTCTGAAATATGAGTGGGAGGACTGGCCTTGAATGGGAGGAGGGACAGTGTCTCCACTGTAACTAAAGGCAATTAGGGGAATACAGGTAAAGATCTAAAGCAAGAATTTAGATTTGGTGGTGGGAAGATAAGACAGTATCATTTGGTGGGTTATGTACTCTCAGTGAATCATATGTGAGTGAAGTCATTGGCTGGGATTAAGTGTAGAAGAGTGGTGGGAAATTTGAGAAAGGGTATGGAGAGGTATGAACTATTATGTATTAGTTGTCTTGGAGAATAGGAAGTAACTTACTAAAAAATCATGACTGATTTGCTGGACAAACTTGAATGTTCTTCTAAAGAAGGTTGTGATATTTTGTCATTGGAGCAAGAGCAGGTATTTTGTCAGGCAAGCATGATGAGAGGAAGAAACATGAGCATGTAAAAGAAGTTTTTTTTAAAAATGGGCCAGTTCATGGAAGGTGCTGAATATCAGATTGAAAATATCTAAATTTTCAGGCTATGAAAGTGACATTGTCCAAACTGTGCTCCTCTATAATTTAACTTGCCTTCAGTATAAAGCACTGATGTGATTAAGGAGAAGAAAGCACCAAACCAAAACCAAAACCCACTGCCATCAAGTTGATTCTGACTCATAGTGAAACTGTAGGGCAGAGTAAAACTCCTACATAGGGTTTCTGAGGCTATAAATCTTAATGGGAACAGATAGCCTCATCTTTCTCCCTCCAGACAGTGGATAAATTTGAACTGCCAACCTTGTGGCTCAACACTTAACCCACAAGGTTAAGTGGATAAATTTGAATTGCCAACCTTGTGGCTCAACACTTAATCCACAAGGAAGGAAGGACCAGGGGTACATAATCAAGTAGTAAATGAATTCTGGACCATTGAAGGTGAAAAAGATCTTGGTATCTGTGGGAATCACACTAATTTAGTGGGGATATGTGAAAGAGAGAGTAAGCAAAATAAGGGTTCAACTAGAATTGGCAGAATCACTTAGAATTCTACTTATCCATTGTAATAAACATTATTTGGTGATTACAATAGTTAAGCAAGGGTGAAGATAAATTATGATTGAACTTCAAATCAGGGTCAGGAAGAAAATACAATAAATGTAGATTACATTAGAAATGTTTGAAAGATTCTGTGGATAAAATAATATGTTGTTGGGAGAGAGGG
>NW_006408665.1:3631436-3632498 GCF_000296735.1 Chrysochloris asiatica | reverse complement strand
TCTGGAAGGGCAGAGGAATAGAATAGATGAGATGGAAGGAAGAATCAACGAGCTGGAAGACAGGTCTTTCAACACCACTAAGATAGAAGAACAAACACAAAAAAGGATAACAAATTCTGAAGATGGTATAAGATTCATGCTGGACAACATGAAGAGGAATAACTTAAGAATTATTGGCCTTCCTGAGCGAGAAGAATCACACAAGTCCACAGAGGAAATAGTCGAAGAACTACTGGAAGAAAATTTCTCCAACATCCTGAAAAGCAAAAATATAAACATACAAGAAGCTCAACGAACTCCAAGAAGGGCAGACCCCAAAAGAAAATCATCAAGACATATCATAGTCAAGCTTTCCAAACTCAAAGATAAGGAGATGCTTCTGAAAGCAGCCAGAGAAAATGGAAAGGTCACATACAAAGGCAAGCAAGTCAGATTAAGCTCAGCTCTCTCAGCAGGAACCATGCAAGTGAGAAGGCAATGGGGAGATATATAAAACCCTGCAAGAAAAAATTTGCCAACCAAGAATCCTTTATCCAACAAAGCTATCAATCAAATATGATGGTGATATCAAAACATTCCAGGATAAACAGAAGCTATGGGATTTCACCAAAGCCAACCCTGCACTACAAAACATCCTAAAGGGAGTTCTGTGGACTGAGAACCAATAAGAACAGACAACATCCAGAGATTGACATATGTGGCAGCGCCTCCCTGAATTAAGTCAACAAAAAGAAGAATTGCTAACAAAACAAAACTATAAGAACAAACTCAGAGACTCTGGGAGGTCAGTCTATGACCAAAACAATTACAGTGTAAAGAAAGGTAAACATATAGGAAAAGAGACCCAGATAGGGAGAAGGTCAGGTCAATTACAGGATAAAATAGACTGCACTAAATGGAGAGAGAATTCAATGGACCATAAGGCAACCTTAAAGAAAATTAACACTTCACAGCATGCCAAGAGAATGAAAATCCAAGAAGAATATGAAAACATTAAAACTATACGGAAATGCATAAGAAAGAGCACACAAATCATGAATTCAACAGAGAAAGACAAACAGA
>NW_006408665.1:3617040-3620920 GCF_000296735.1 Chrysochloris asiatica | reverse complement strand
ATAATAAAATAATAATATGTTGTTGTTGTTGTTAAGTGCCATTGAGTTAGTTTTGACCCATAGCATGTAGAAGCAGACATACATCAAGAGACATAATTATTACTAATAAGCGTGAGAACCCAAGGAATAACCTTGAGTTATTGGATCCAATGACAGAGCCAAGAAAAGTTCAGGAAATTGTGATTGTGTGATGTTGTTGTTGTTAAGTGCTGTTGATTTGGTTCTGACTCATAGCAATCTTGTATAGGGCTTCTGAGGAGCAGCTGGTGTGTTTGAACTACCAACCTTATGGTTCAAAGTTCAGTGCTTATCCTACAGAGCTGCACCACGAGTCCCTGCACGTGATGGATATTGTCAAAATGGCTCAAGGCACACACATAAGAATCACATGACGACCTTATTAAAATGTAGATTTTGAGTCAGTGTATCAAGGTGGTGGTGTTCCAACTCAGTCGGTTCCAACTCCTAGTGAAGATGTATAGGTTTCCGAGGCTGTAAATCTTTCTGGGAGCAGAAAGCCTCATCTTTCTCCCTCAGAGTGGCTGGTTGATTCAAATTTCTGACCTTTCAGTTAGCAGCCCAATGCATATCCACTGTTCTCAGCAGGGGACTGAACCAAAATAAATCACTTAAAAGCCCTGATTAAATGTATATCCAGCCAATGTTTTGTACCCATCAAACATTGTTCTAGGTCATGGATACAAAGAAAAATAAGACACTACATTTTTTTTTTTATTATTCAAGAAATCTATAGTCTATTTGGTACTGTAGGATAAACACGGGACTACTATCCACAAGGTGAACAGTTCAAACCAACTGCTCCTTGGAAACCTAATACAGGATTGCTATGAGTTGGAACTAACTTAAATCTTAGTGGGAGTAGATAGCCTCATCTTTACAAAAGCAACAGCAATAGGCTATCTGAGCTGCTCACTGAAAAGTCAGTGATTTGAGCCCATCAGTAGCTGCACGAAAGATGAGGCAGTCTGCTTCCATAAAGATTTACAGCCTTAGACACACTATGTCCTATTGAAATCACTGAGTCAAAATTGGCTGGTTAACAGTAGGCTTCTTTTGGGGTGGGAGGTGGGATGGAGTTTTTAGTGAAAAAAACAAAAACAAGCAAAGAGATGTTTATAGTAGATATTGATTGTGGTGTGTACTGGGTTTATGGGTAAAGCATAATTTATTCTAAGGCGAGGGATTAAATGGAGGGGCAGTGGTGATGAGGACAGTAGGAAAAGACTTCCCAGAAAAGGATCACAATACAAAGGGGCTAAGGTTAGTGCATCCTAGAAAGAGGAAGTAGCCTGGAGGTTCTGACCTCAGCGGCACTTTGGGGAAAATTTTTAGTCCTTACATATGGCTAGAGCCATCACTATGATGCTTTGATTAGCTTCAATTTGACCTATTTCATGTAGATTTTATTTCTGCTGTTGTTGTTATTAGGTGCCTTTGAGTCTTACCTACGCAAAGTGACCCTATGCGTAACAGAATGAAATGCTGCCTGGTACTGCGTCAATTTCACAATCATTGCTACCCTTGAGCCCATTTCTGTTGTCACTGTGCCATTGGGGTGGGGAGGGGTTCCTTTTTTACAATGATCCTCCACTTTACCAAGTATGATGTCCTTCTCCAGGGACTGGTCCCTTCTGATAAAATTTCCAAAGTGTGAAAGACAAAGTCTGGCCATCCTGGCTTCCAAGGAGCATTCTGGCTGTACTTCAAACATCGATTGGTTTGCTCTTTTGAATTTTTTTCATGGTACTTTTAATATTCTCCTCTAACACCATAACTCAAATGAATAAATTATTCTACAGTCTTCTTTATTCACTGTCCATCTTTCGCATGAATATGAGATTATTGAAAATACCATGGTTTGGTCAGGAGTACCTTCATCCTCAAACTGACACCTTTGATCTTCAACACTTTAAAGAGGTCTTATGCAGCAGATTTGCCTAATGAAATACATCTTTTGATTCCTTGACTGTTGCTTCCATGAATGTCGATGGCGATCTGAGCAAAATAAAGTCTTTGACAACTTCAACTTTTTACAATTTATTTGGATGTTGTTTATTGGTCCAATGGTAAGAAATTTTGTATTCTTTACATTCAGATGCATCCCATAGTGAAGGCTAGGTCTTTGATCTTCATCAATAAATATTTTAAGTCCTTTTCACTTTCAGCAGGCAGGGTTGTATCATGTACATATGGTAGGTCATTATATGTTTTCCTCCAATCTTGATACCACATTTTGCTTCACAAAATCAAGCTTCTCAAATTATTTGCAAAGCATACAGATTGAATAGGTACAATAAAAGAATATAACTCCGGTGCACACCTCTCCTGATTTTAAACCATTCAGTGTCCCCTTGTTCTGTTCTAATGACTGTCTCTTGGTCTATGGATAGGTTTTTCATGAGTGTAAGTGTTCCAGAATACTTGCAACGTTGTCTGTAGCTTGTCATGATCTACACAATCAAAAGACTTTGCATAGTCAGTAAAGCACAGGTCAACATCTTTTTTATATTCTCTGCTTTCAGCCAGGATCCATCTGACATCAGTAACACTATCCCTCATTCCTCGTCTCCATCTGAATCGGCCTGAACCTCTGGTAGCTCTCTGTCTATATACTGCTACAGCCATTTTTGAATTTTCTTAAGAAAAATTTTATTTGCATGCGATATTAATGATATTGTCTGATGATTTCTTTATTCTAGTGGGCCACCTCTTTTTGGAATGGATACAAATATGGGTCTCTTCCAATTAGTTGGCCAGCTAGCTGTCTTCCAAATTTCTCGGCCTAGATGAGTGAGTACCTCATGTGCTACATCACATTGTTGAAAGATTTCAATTTGTATTCCATCTATCCCTGGACCCTTGTTCTTTGCCAATGCCTTCATTGTACCTTAAATTTATTCCTTCTTGATCATATGCTACATCTTGAGAATTTGAATATCAACCATTACTGTTTGGTACAAGTAACTCTCTGTGGTCCTTCCATCATCTTCTTATTATTATTCTTTTTTTCACTAAAGAGGGTTTATTTTTAATTAAGACTATCTTGAGGACATGACTAAACTTTGTCACTACAACCCACCCCATCTATCTTGTAGAAGGGTTTATACAGTGCAATGTTTTAAAGTAGATATGAACAACTTAAAGATTGGAACCAACATTAGCTGACAACAACTTTCTTCTAAACCATCATAAAAATGTTTAAGTATATTAAACAAAAAAAAAAAGTAAAAGCGGAAGTGGGGAGCAGTCGGGATTTCTGATTGAATGAAATCCTCATGTGTCATCTAATACATTCAATCCTGGCTAGAGTGTAACAAAATGGAAACAGGACTACCATAATACAAAATTCCCACTACAACACACTGTACACACCTGTATTCCAAGCCCACCCCCAACCCCCTAATGCTTCCAACTCAACTATTTCCCAGTCTTTTGAGACTGCCAATGAAGGAGCTTGTAGATCTCCTTGATCCAATCTTTGTGGTAAGGTTGATATGTCTGAGTATCAGCTCAGTAAACAAGACAGCAGAGGTCTGTCAGATATCAATAAAATCAAACAACTGACTGATATCATATATGATTAAGGAACTGTTGGGATTCATTCTCTTCAGATGTTTTTCATATATTTTACAAACACCTTCCATGCATTCATTCACAGATTCATAGTCAGCATAAGTTCTTCCTTCTAGCCTCTTGGTAGGCTGGACTAGCAAAATGGTGTGAGACATTGCGTCAAACTCTTTCACTGCAGCCGCTGCTGATACCACCGCAGCACATCCCTTCTATCTTCTTTTGATGCTTTCTGTATCATTCAATATTTTGCCCATGTTGTTGTTGTTAGGTGCCATTTAGCTGGTAC
>NW_006408665.1:3588813-3616001 GCF_000296735.1 Chrysochloris asiatica | reverse complement strand
AACATCTTTTGGTAGTCTCCATTTTCAGCCAAAATTCATCTGATGTCAGCAGAGATATCCCTTGTTACTTGTCCTCTTCTGAATCCAGTTCGAACCTCTGGAATTCCTCTGTCAGTGTATGGCTGCAGTGTTTTTTCTATTATCTTCAGTAAAACTTTACTTACATCAGATATCAATGATATTGTCTGATTTCTGCATTCCGTTGGGTTCCTCTCTTTGGAATGGGCTCTTCTAGTCAGTTGGTCAAGTAGTTAGTTGTCTTCAAAATTTCTTGGCATATGTGAGTGAGTACCTCCAGTGCTTCATCAGTTTGTTGAAAGATTTCAATTGCTATTTCATCACTTCCCAGTACCTTGATTAATTCAATCAAAGGCTGGGGTTAATGCGCTGAACTGCAAAGTCAGTTTGATCCACAAAATAAGTGGTTCAAACTCACCAGCCACTCCTTGGAAACCCTATACAGGATTGCTATGGGTTGAAACTGACTCGATGGTACTTACAACATGTTTATCTTACACATTGCTGTTGTTGTTAAGTACCATGGAGTCGGTTACGACTCATAGTGATGCTGCACAGAGTTTCCGAGGCTGCAAATCTTTACGGGAGCAGAAAGACTCATCTTTCTCCCATGGAACAGCTGGTAGTTTCAAGTTGCTGACCATGAGATTAGCAGCCCAAATTATAACCACTACACTACCACAGTTCCTTTACCCATAGAATCCTTCAATATTGCAGGTTGAGGCCTGACTTTATTTTTTAGTGTAATCTATACTCATTGTGTTTTCCTCCTTCCCTTGATTTGAAGTTCAATCATAATTTATCTTCATCGCTGCTTAACTTTTGTAAGCACCAAATAGTGTTATTGCAATGAATACATGTAATAAATACAGGACTAATATAAACCATATTTCACTAAAATACAAATAGATGAAATGTCATTAAAAAGGTGAGGTATTTATTATATATTTATTGTCTTAAATGAAATTAACTAAAAGAAAACTAATGTAAAGGAGACAATAAAAGACTGGCAGGTATGCAAGTGCTCTTCAGGAATACAATGTTTTCAAAGAACAAATACTTTTCATATAAATAAAAGTGTTCATCAGCATGCTGAACCTCCAGATAAGTTTCTATTTCTGTAAAGATGCATCCTGTAGTGAATTCTTAGCATCTTGGTACTGCTTTATTGACAAATAAATTAATGCACTTAGTTTTGTTTGCCAATATTCCCTTGTATATATCTTTGTTTAGAACCCACAGCCTCTGTTAAATAAGTTAATTCCCTGTGGCTTTAAATAGATAGCAACCTCAAAAGAAGGACTTTTCTCAGATTCAATTACTAACTCTTGAGACTTGTATGGAAAAGTTACTGGTATGAAAAAGAATACAATCAGCCACTTGAATCTGTAGATGTTGTTTACAGCATCAAGACAGATAGATTATACAAGGTCTGGTTCTAATATTTTCACTTCCCTAGATACAATTATAAAAGATAAGTACTGATTCTCAGTTTCAAAATAGCTCTGTATTTCCCTCAACGTCTCCTGACACTCCATTCAATTTATGGAGTTAATTATGTTCTTCAAACCTTAGCTTTTAAGACCCCAGGCGTCTTAGCTGCTGGGACCTACAAGTTAGATAAATAAGACATTTCCAGTTTCTCATGTGACCCTTTTAAAACTACAAATACCATGATAATCCAGTGAGGATTCTATAGTTCTGGCTTCAAATATTCTTGTGTATGAATGTAATTTTATATATCAGAAACTAAATTTATATGTAAATGTATGTTACACTGTGTGTTCTGATTTTTTGTTCTAATAATATGAGCACTGGAACACAAGGTCAGTTTGAACTGCAAGGTCAGTGGTTCAAACTCACCAACCATTCCTCAGGAATCCTATACAAGATTGACATGAGTTGAACCAATTCGATAGCACTTAACAACAAACAACAGCATAGTGTTTATATTGTGGCTGTTAAGTACCATTGAGTTGGTTCCCACTCAGCAACCCTGTATAGGTTCTTTGAGGATTGACTGGTGGGTTTGAACCACTGATCTTACAGTTAACAATCAAGCACTTATTTGAAATGAAAGTGCATTTTAAGTTTTCATTTAAGAAAAAAAATAAATCCTGTTCACTATATAAGCTAATAAACGTACAAGGTGGTGGTGGAGTCAGTTCTGACTCATAGTGACCCTGTATAGGGTTTCCAAGGCTGTACATCTTTATGGGAGCAGAACGTCTCATCTTTCTCCCATGGAATGGGTGGTAGTTTCGAACTGCTGACCCTGAGGTTAGCAGCCCATCTTGTTACCACTATGCTACCAGAGTTCCTTAAATAAACGTACAAACACTTATGTAAATAATTATATGTGTCTGTATGTATATATATATGTTGGAATTGTTCAGTGTTTCAAATTGGTTTTGACTCATAATGACCCTGTATAGGGTCTGGAGGGGCTGGTGGGTTTGAACTGACAACCTTGTGGTTAGTAGTCCAGTGCTTATTCTATAGCACAAAACCAGTATACACACACACACACACACACACACACACACACACAAATCAAAGTAAACTGTTTGGTTGTGGTACACACTACGAAAAATGAAATAAAATAAAAGCATATAGAAAATGTACTTTCGCCAGCAATTTACTTAGCTCCCTGGGGTAAGGCCAGAGGTTTGGCACTCATCCAGAGTTAGACAGACCTATGCCCCTAAAAACCCATCAATTAGTTTCACTGGTCAGTTGTGAAAACAGAACCAGAAGGGACTGTGTATCAGATAGGTTGACATCTGTGGCTCAATTTAGAGCATGAAATATTTACTTAAATTCAGAATCCTGACAATTACCCATTGTCAGAAAATGTGATAGATTTACTATCTATTCCCTTATAAATGTAGGGACTTTTTAGGAGCTAAGGTAACTGTAGGATTCTAGATTTGTTTGATACTATTGACCAGAGTACTTGTTCTGCATTTGAGAACTCGCAAGTTCTTGTTTTAATCCATGCACTAATCACACATCTATCTCTCCTGCAGCCTTTCATTTTCTTAGACTCCTAAATTCATCTTTTTGATATCTTTGCTTACAATATAAGGCCCATCTATGGCTGACAGTTCCCCACCCACATATTTGCCAAATTCTAGTGTAGGGACAGAGCTTCTTTTCTATTCACTAGGAATGGTCAAGGAAAAAGTAATGCCTTTTGTGGGTCTATACTGAGATGACAGATTGACATGGCAGGACTTCCAGATCTTATTGGAAAATCAGGGCAGTGGTCTCAGATATCAATTTCTGATTAATAGTTACGGAAAATATCTGTAGAAATGTTTTAATATTTACAGGTCTCGTAGGTACCATTGATTATGCATTAATATACTTCTTCTGGGTCCAACTTCAGAGTAAGCAACTCGGGGAAAATATTGTTGCTCTTTCATTTCCTCCATATTTCTTGTACTTACATGCCTTTTGGCAAATATAAAGTTGTGACTTAATTAGATGGAGAAATTCAGAGGTATAATCATTTGATCTAAGACAGTGAGTCTTTTAATACAAATTTCTTCCAGATGACCACAAAGTAAATAGGGGAATATAGCTAATATATGCTATTGTGATGTGCTGTAGAGTTGGTTCCAATTCCAAGTGACTCTATGAACAACAGACTAAAACATTGATTGGTCTTGCACCATCCTCACAATTGGTAAGCTGAAGCCCATTGCTGCTGCCACTGTGCCAATCCATCTTCATTTTATTAGGGTCTTTCTCTTTTTTGCTGGTCCTCCATTTTACCAAGCACGATGTTCTTTTCTAGGGATTACTGTGTCTTGATAACATGTCCAAAGTGTGAGAGATGAAGTCTCACCATCCTGGCTTCTAAGGAGAACTCCAGCTATATTTCTTCCAACACAGACCTTTTGTTTTTCTGATAGGCTTTTGTTTTTCTGATGATACCTGCAATATTCTTCTCCAACACCACAATTTAAGTGTATCAATTCTTCTATAAGCTTCCTTATTCATTGTCTAATTTTCACATGTGGCTTCTCTAGAAATAAAGAATGTATATTAAAACCAAAGTCTCTCCCTCTTCTTTATTAAAGAATAGCACCTGGTTCTTTTACAACAGGATCTGATTCTGTGCATTCTTTCTAAGTTTGATTTGATGAGTTCAAGTCACCTTTCCCCCCTAAAAAAATCCCACTCTTCCTCTAAATTTACATTGTATGACCAATGTAGTGATTATCTAATCTCAATCTCCTTTCAGGAAATGTCCTGTCACTTAAACAAAATAATAGTGAGGTTTCTGGGAAGTACAGAAAACACCATTCGGTTTTTCCTTTTGGCAAAAAGAGGGGTTAGCTGTATCAGTATGGATGGCTGACTGACAATTGTTTGCAATCCCAAACTCTCCAGCTCAATTTATGTTAACAAAGAAATGCCCATCTGATGATGTGTGAAAAAGGAGTGCCTAAGAGTGTTCTGAGAATTTCCTGAAAGGAAGCATCTTTCTTCTGGCCTCTAATCTGGATGATTTCACAGATTCCCAAACAGCACGCAGAGCAGTCTCCATAGTTAGTAGGAAACCTTTGACATTGATGAAGTTCCAATTCCCACGTGCCTTTACTGACATTTAGCTAGCACGTGCCCTTTCATTCAGCCTCTCTTGAAAAAGCCATGGGCCTTGTGGTTTTTATTTGACCATTCCTAAGGGATGGACAGAAGGAAGGGAGCACCATTTCCTGATAATGGTATAATTCCAAAATTAGTCTTACAAACAAAGGAGGGAGGAGATATTGACATCACTGAATTCCCACAGCTGAAAAATCTGGACCCGAACCAAAAGCTTTAGAATGGATCTTCTTGCTCTTTGTTATTTATAAAATCAATATAATTCCAGACTTCTCACAGAAGAAGAGCCTAAGTATGCAGTTTGAAAATGATGGAGAAAGAAAGAAGATGAATTTTGTATGTTCCTGACAAAATAAAACAGAAACGGCCCTCCTCCAGTTTATAATAAGGTTTAATGAAAGCAGATTTTAGTGAACAGTTAAGATTTTTGTTGCCTTCTGTCCAGAAAGCTTTCCCACTTTCCTTTGTGTTATCACATTCCCTGATCCTTCACCTCTGGCACATGACTCAGGTGTGGTCAATGATGATACCTCATTGAATTGACCACAGTGATTAATCTAACAGGGCAAGAATATGATACACTCTGAATCCTTCTGAGATTTCAGTATAGATTCTGAGAAAGAAGATGCGTTCCTTGGAGTTGTATATAAATTAAGGCACCTTGGTTGCCAGTACAATAAGCCATCTCTGACTACCATAAGCAAATAAAATTATGGTATTTATGAAGTACTGTAAGATCCTAATTGAGGCACAGGTTTTACCTAAGTCCCTTTTTAACCTAGAAATCTCTAAGATGTTACTCTAAATTTGTATATAATACACTAGCCATAGCCCTAACGGAACTACTTTTGACCCTTGAGCAACATGAGGGTTAGAGTTAGGCTGCCTCCCCCCACCCCCAACACACACAGTCCAAAATCCACTATCACGTTTGGCTCCCCCCAAACTTTACTGTTGACTGGAAGTTTAATCAACAACATAAACATCCAATTAGCACATATTCTGTATGTTCTATGGATTCTGCACCAGCATAAAAGCTACATTGTCAACATGAGATAAAAGGTATTTCCCAAAAAGTAAAAGGTTTTCTTGCCTTCTGGTATTTCTACAAGGAGCTCTGGTGAAGTTGTGGGACAACCACTGGACTACTAACCACAGGGTCAGCAGTTCAAAACTCACCAGCCACTCCATGGGAGAAAGATGAGGCTTTATACTCCCATAAAGTTTGGAAGACTATGAAAGGACCATAGGCTCAGGAGTTCCATCAGTCCACCCTATACAGGGCCAGTAGGAGTCAGAATCAACTGCCACAGCAATGGCTTTGTGAATTTCCTTTCTTTCTCTCTCTCTCTCTCTTTTTTTTTTTTTTTAACAATAGTCCTTATGCTGAATTCATTTATTTTGAAATTGTGGGCAACCACAGCTACAGATGTCAATTCATAATGCACATCAAGCAATTAAAATTTATTTTATTTTGTAATGTCAATGACTTCTCTGCTTCTTTGGAACACCACCAGCACCATTAGTAACACTTCCTATGGGTTCCATGGTGTTAGTCAAGGCTTGAGATATTGCAGTTAAACTTGATGAACAATATGAGAGGACCATTAGTGATTACTTTTAATTGCAGTACACAATTTACTGGAGAAATGACCTGATTATGTGGCAATGATTAGCATCACATAATGTTTTAAAACACCAAAACAAAACCAAGTATAAATGGACCCTGGCAGTTCAAGCCCTTGTTGTCCAAAGGTTAACTATACTGTAATGCTTCTTGGGGTCTTCTGCATAATGCATCTTTAAACTTCTTAGAGACTCCTGGAACAGATACTTAATCAAATTCCTTTAGTAGACTAATGTGAAATCTATAATCCAGGTCCTTAATGTTCTGGTTGAAGATAAGGGTTTTCATCATATCCAGTGACTTAATGCTCATGCATAAACCATAGGATTTAGGCAATACAATCTTTTAATTTTTAACATTTTATTGTGGTTTGGATAAAGTTTGCAGAGCAAATTAGTTTTCCATTTTATAATACATACACATTTTATTTTTTGATATTAATTTCAGTCCCCCTCAATGTAACAGTCCTCTTCCCATTTCCTCCCTGGGTTCCCACTTCCACTTGCACATATTTCCTGTCCTTCTTGCCTTGTGAACTTTGTTATTGGGAAAGGAACTTTTGGTCTCCTATTGTTCCTATCTGGTGTCATTGTTTATATTATAGGCCTGTCTATTGTTTGACTGAAAGATGATCCCAGGGAAATGAGATGGGGTGGGATGAAGGTGGGATGTTGAATTCAGTTCCAAGTTTGAAGGGTATCAAAGACCATAGTCTTGGTGGTTCCACCAGGCTCTATCAGACCAATAAGTCTGTTCTTTTTTTTATGGTTTTGAATTTTGTTTTACATTTTTCTACTACTTTGTCCAGGGCCTTCTATCATGAACTCTTCCAGAGTGGTTGGTAATGGTTGCTGAGCGCCATCTGGTTCTTGTCTCAGGCTAGTGGAGGTTGTGGTTTGTGCTCTGTTAGTGCTTAGTACTAATTGTTTTCAGGTGATTCTGATTTTTCTTCACTCTGTTTTGATACAGGCCAAAAGACACCAGTAGTCGGCATCTTACATGGTTACTCACAAGATTTTTTCTTTTTTCAATTGACTGTTTTTCTTTAAATCGACTTGATTTCCATTTCATTTGGAGGTTCTATAAGTACATCACTTTCTCTATGCCTTTTATTGTTGTTGTTTTTGTAAACTAGTATCTCTGGTTCCCTGCTTTCAGTCTTGTAGTTTTGTTTTACTTTCAATATTTTTATGTCTTGGTTGAATTCTGGGTTATATATTTATGTGTTTTAGTCTCAGGTTGTTGTCTGCTGTTGTTGCTTCTCTGTCCAAAGAACTCGCTTCAGTAGTTTTTGTAAGGTTGGTACGGTTTTTCAAATTCTTTTAATTTCTGATTTTCTAGAAATGTCCTAATTTCACCATCATATCTGATGGACAATTTTGATGGATATATGATTCTTGGTTGGCAATTTTTTTCTTTCAGAGTTTTATGTGCATCATTCCGTTGTCTCTTGCCTGCATTGTTTCTGCTGAGAAATCAAAGTTTTGTCTTATCAGTTCTCCTTTGCAGGTAAGCTTTTGTTTTTCCTGAGGTGCTCTCAGGATTCTTTCCTTGTATTTGGTTTTGAAAACTTTGATTATGTCTTGATATTTTTCTTTTGGCGTCTGTCCTGTTTGGAGATTGCTTAACTTCTTGATTGACTAACTTCTTGTCTTTCATAATGTTAGGAATATTTTCTTCCAAGAACTCTTAGACTATTTTCGCTCTCTCTCTCTCTCTCTTTTTTTTCCCCCTCTCTTCCTGTTCTGAAATTCTAATCATATGTAAGCTATTCTCACTGATAGTGTCCCACATAAATCTTAGACTTTCTTCAAATTTTTTCATTCTTTTTCTGATTTTTGAAGATGAGTATTGAGAGATTTGCCTTGAAGCTCACTAATTTGGTCTTCCATTGATTCAATTCTGCTTCAATGTATTCATTCTAAAGTCTTAGTATTAATCTTCTGGATTTATAATTGCTGTTTTTGTACGGTTTCCAGTTTTTCATTTATTTTTTTAGATCATTCTTATTGTGCTTTCCTGAATTCTTCTAAAAGTATTATTATTTTTTTTTAATGTGTGTGTGTTCCCTTTGTTTTCATTGATCTTCATCTCAATTCATTGAAGGTACCCAAATAGCATTCTTTAAAAAATCCTTATCAGGAAATTCTGATACCATTTCTGGTATTATATTTTCTGACTCTTTTTGAGTCAGAAAAGTCACTTCTTTGAGGCACTCTGTCCTGTTTCATCGTGTAAACTGAAATAGTCTGTTTCATCTAAGATATGTTGATGTCTTTGTATTTATATTTATGATTGTACCTTGTGTCTTCAGGCATTTACTACTTATATCCTGGTGGATGTGGTAGAGACCAAAAGTCTTTACACACTGTCCTCTGTTCTCTGTCTATGTAGCATAGTTGAGAGCATGTCCACTTGTTTCCAGAAGCATGGGTGCACTCTTGGTCCCTGACCTCAGGCAGAATAGATGCTGTGTAGGAGGGGGTACCACTAGCCACTGGGCTGGTGATTGCAGGATTAACCATGCCCCTACTAGGAGGACACAAGAACAAGGGTGAGCTACATCCCTTTGCTCTGATTTCCAGCTGCATCCTGTACTCATAGGTCACTGTGTTGGTAGCCACTTGCAAAAGTGAAGATGACCAGGCCACTCCACACCAGCTTACAACTCACCTGTTTTTCTTCTCTGTCACTGCTCCTGTTCAGTTTCATCTTCCAGTTGGCACTCAGCCCACTTCTCTGTCCTATCCTCTGATGCTCAGGATTCTAGGATCACCATCTGTATCTGCTTCACATCGTTTCCCATGTCTTTGCTGCAGAGGGTCAGCTCAGTATGTTTGCCTACTTTGCCATCTTGCCCAGGAAGTCCAGCAGCTTCTTTGTGAGATCTCTAAATCCTAAGTGCCCCAACTTTCCTAAGCCTCACAGTAGACGACATATACCTATGGCTTTACCCCAGTCTACACCTCCCTCAAGAATGCACAATGGCCTCTACTGTCCTCAGGGTTTCACAGTCACAAGAAAGAAAATAAACTCACAAGTTTTTCAGACCATGTTATTGTTGTTGTTGTTAAATGTCATTAAGTCAATTTCTACTCAAAGTGGCCTTGTGTCGGGTTTCCGAGAAGCAGTAGTGATTTTGAACTGCCGATGCCGTGGTTAGCAGTCTAGTGTGTACCCCACAGACTCACACTAGGACTCCTTTAAGACCGTAGTAAGATGTAAAACAATGTCTTTGTGGACTATTTTTATATCAATTGATCTAGATGTCTCCTGAAACTATGGTAGAAAGGCCATAAGCCTAGTGAGTCAGGCACTTGCGATGTTTGTTTATGTATAAGAAGTTTTCATAACTTTGCCCTCTGCATGCTCTACTATATGTCGCTGTTGTTGTTAAAGCACTGACCCAGAGCAATCCTGGATGTGGTTTCTGAGGAGTGACTACTGGATTTGAACCGCCAACCTTGGGGTTAGCAGTCCAGTGCTTATCCTACACCATGACTTCTCTACCACACTATAGGACTCCTCTGCTTTACTATTGTTGCTTCTAACTCATAATGACACTGTATATAGGATTCCCACAGAGCAGCTGATCAGTGTGAACCATCAACCTTGGGATTCAAACTGACCTTGTGGTCCAGTGCTTATCCTACAGTGCCACATCAGGTAGCACATACAAATGTTGTTGTTGTTGTTAAGTGCCTCGAGTCTGTCCAGACTCATAGCGACCCAGTATAAGGTTTCCAAGGAGTGGCCGGTGTGTTTGAACCGCCGATATTGCAGTCCAGTGTATTATCTCACAGTGCCAAATATCCTCTGAAAAACCTATATATACTTGTGGGTGTAGTCTTATTCACTGTCCCATGGCAATAAAATCTTTTGCAAAGTATCTTTACTTTCCTAAGCCAAAGGAAGTAAAGATCCTTTTGAAATCTAACCTTAGGTACTTGCACACTGAGGCTTACCAAAAGGTAGATTTAAGCTATGAAGGGGCACAATAGGTATTTCACTGATCCTACTAGTAAATAAAGCCATAAGCACTTCAGTTGCAGGCTGTGGAAATGATGGAAGGAATTTGCTTTGGGCTGTGATTATTTGCACAAAGTAAAATCAACAAACAACACTCAGGCAGTAAGTAAGTTTCCTGCTGTGCCAGTTTTATAATAAAGGTGTTTTTCTTTTCAGCTTAACTTTCCATGGACTTAAATAATTTATTTCCTTGGAGGTAATTTAAGTACATAGCCAATGAAATAGTTTGAGTTTACTGTAGTTGCAAAAGAAAACACATGCACACACCCAAAAGATTCCCAAACCAAAACTGTGGTAGCTCACTGTTTCATCAATTTAACTGTGCTTAAAAAAATATTCCTAATATTCTGGAACATTCCTCTGATTAGAAGAAATGAATGGAAACCTAATAAATACAGCTACTTGTAACATGAAACAAATAAGGGGAAAAAATCACATGGGTTAAAAAAAAAAAAAGTTCTGATTTATTTAGAAATATTTCCTTAATCTGCTTGCAGTTATCAGTTTGTAACTATCATTGAGAAGCAGCTTTAATACAATCCAGGTCATATGCCACTTAAAAATCAACACTCCCCTTCTGTCCTTTAAAATTTGAATTGTTAACAATAAGGCTGGTCTTCAGAGCAGGAGACCATGACATAGCTTGATGGATGCTGAAAGGCAGACTCCTTCTTCATCTTTTATACGGTCTGAAATTAGGTCACTGGAGGTTTGTATATTTGGGTTATGAAGCTTTTTTGTCCTTAAGAAGAATCTGTTTTTACAGTGCTAATGCCCTCTCTAAGTACTATATTACATTTTAACCTTATCACTAGCTGAGAGTAAATTGGGTGTATGTTGGTTTTGTCCATCATTTCTCCTTCTTTGCATTACTGAAATATTCTTTCCCTGAAGAAAGTGCTTTACTCCCTGGACCACTGGTGGGATCAGAACAGCCTACTTCTATACCCTGTTCTCCACAAGCACGAATCAAGCTTGGTTAACCATATTCTCCACCTTTGGTCACAGGGATTGGTCCATGTCCAGGGATGAGTACCCAACCTAAGCCAGGCAGAGTTTGTTTTTATACTTTTTCTACTGGAAATGAAGAGAAAATGCTTTCTTTCATTTCCATAGGAGAACTATTAGACCAGCTCATAGCTGCTTTTGCTTCTCGTTTCTTGGGACGCTCGGATTTCAAGAATGAAGTCTTGATGCAGAGAGAGGCAGAGATGAGTGACAGACTATGTCCTGATGGTATCTGAGATGCTGACTCCAGTGGACGCTAAGGTTAATGGCATATGCTTTCTTAGTTTGTTTACTTGCACCCTCTTTTTAACACTACTATGACTGGGGCATCTGTCCTGTGCAACCAGCCAAGGTTTGAGAAGAGAAAACAAACTTTCCATAAAGGGACACAAGATAAGTGAGGGAGGGGTGGTGCTCTAGGTTCAGGAATGTGTGTGTGTTTACAGAGTAGGGGGAGATAGGTCAGCCATAATTGGAGTTCAGTGGTGGACATTGTGTATTACGGTTATCAATAGCTCTTTAGGTTTTATTTGGAAGTGAATGAGGGGTTAGGCTAGGTGACCAAGCTTTCTGAGAATGAGACTGAATATCTCTTTGTGCTACAAAGGCGTGGGCTATTGAATTTAGGATGAGGCTTCCTGGGGCCAGATGGGAGAGTTAGAATGCACAAATACTTTATTAAATACTTTTGGCTATCCACTGACTCAGTTTCTCCACCATATAAGAGAGAAAATATGTAATCCAGAAAGAAGTCACTGTTTTGATCCATGTTCTTGTTCAGTGCCGGTGAGTTGGTTCCAACTCATAGCGACCCTGTAGAAGTAGCTGGTGGGTTTGAACTTGATGTTCAAATGATTGGCTTTCTTTAAATTGATATCAGTTCATAAATACATGAGGTGAGATTTTTTTCTTTCTTTCTTTTCTTGTACTGGTAGTTTTTTACAAAACCGAAATTTAGAGAAAACATGGACTAAGAAATAAAAATAGGATTTAATGTGTTCTTTCCTGCCCTTCCCTCAACCATAACAGTGCTAATACTTTAATATCAATTTTAACCTCTCAGTATAGCAAAAGGATAAAATTATGATTAAACAATGCAAAATATTTTTGTCAAAATGAAAGTAACCAGAGTTAGATATCTTGCAATATAATATCTTATTGCACTTGATATAAAATAGAGTTGATAGACTGAAAGCTTCTCTCATGTGAGCTAATGATTTTTCTCGTGTGCTCTAAAAAAACTCTATGATGCTTTAAAATAGGAACCTTGAAATGTAAATATTCTTTAATGGATTTTTTATTTTATGTTTCATGGTGGTAAAAGAAATTCATAAACAGCCTTTAATGTTGAAAAAATTGACCTTCAGCATGCGTTTCAAGGTGATTGTGCCACAACCTGAGGAAAATGTGATTTAAAATTGAAATTTAAAATTGAACTCATATTCAAAACTTTACCGTGCAATCGGGATGCAGGGAGGCCCTCACTTTTTGTAGCTACCACATCACCTACTTCCTCCTCCATTTCTTTCCACATTGCTCCTCTTTTTCCAAAGTTACTTATGAGTAATAAAGGAAGTTTGAATAAGGACAATGGCATGTTCCTGGATTTCCAGCGTGACATACATCAAAGGAAGACATTTATCCCAGGGAACCACAGTTTTGCAAGAGATCCACCATGGAAAAAACAAACATTGATACTGATTCTACATTTCAAAAAAAGATAAAAACTATTGCCTTCTAGTTGATTCTGACTCATTTTTGGCTGTAATCTTTATGGAAGCAGATTGCCACGCCTTTCTTCCAGACCACTGCTGGGTGAATTCAAACCCCTTAAATTTCTGTGTCAATAATTGTGCTACCCAGGGACCTCTGTTGCACATGGTTGTTGTTATGTGCTTATAAGCACAGACAAAACCTAAGGAATCAATTCTTCCTGCTTCAGGTTGTTGCCAGCATACTTGGTGTGGGCTACATTGCTCCTCAGAAGTCTGACTGTCCAACTATTGCTTGTGTTAATCTTACCTGGAACAAGGTAATGCATAACTGTAAGGCCCTGGGGATGCAGTGGTTAAATCACTTGGCTGCTAACTCTATAAGTGAAAGATGTGACAGTAGGTTTTGAAAAAGATGACAGACAGTCTCAGAAATGGTACTCTATCTTTTTGGGTTTTTTTGGTACTCTATCTTGTTGTTGTTAAGTGCCATTGAGTTGATTCCGACCCATAGTGACCCTGTATAGGGTTTCTGAAAAGCAGCTGGTGAGCTTGAACCGTCGACCTTGCAGTTCAAATGACTTTGCAGTCTGGCGCATTAACCCACAGTGCCAGTCGGAATCAACTTGATGGCAATGGGTTTGGTTTTGAATTCATACATGTACTTACCTCAAAGGTTATTCTGAGAATTAAATACATGTGAAGTGTTTAGCAAAATAGTATTAAATGTCAACTCATTATCACAGATGGTGACAATCTGAGATTTTTGTTTCCCCCAGTATATGTTTATAATTTCTTCATTGGATTAATCCTTTTAAAAATCAAAACCAAAGTGGCTATTAAAATTCTTATAAATCCCCCAGATTTCATTCCCAGCCAACCTTTTCTGCTTGTTTCCAACTCATTTTTGCTGATTGTTTCAAATACTATTGTCTTCCCTTCCCTATGCCTGTCTGTACTTTTAGATAAGTTCCTGGCCCTTTGGAGAGTAGAGCGGATCCCTGAGGGCCTAGGGCCTCCCTTCTTAAGCCCTTCCCTTCCCACTGTTGCTCTGACTGCCACCAGTTTGTGCAACAACACTTATCAGATCTGTTCCAATCCAGCTTTTCAGCTTCAGAGAATTTCCGGTAGTGAAAAGCTTATTCATTCCCTGTCTCTTAAGGTGGCAGTGAAGCCAGCCTGGAGTTAGCTGTCTCTAGTCATGCTAAATGGAGGTCAGGCTAGACCAGCAGCCTGCTGGGCCAGGATGTGGCCAGCACTGGGGCCTTGATTTTTTGCTATGTTGCCAATAAAACTATATACACCACCCAGGGCGACGGGCCAGCGTGTAAGTGTCACATGGTAATACTGACCTCTAGGGGCTGGCTTTCCTTCACATAGAGACTTTATCTTCTCATTGAGCTCTAGGACTGTGATGGCAGCCTCTTGCTTAGCTGTTGCCAAATCAGTTTGTAGCTTTTTCATTTTCCTTTTGTGCTTTAGTTTCTTTTCAAAAACAAAACAAAACAAGAGTTTCTGTCACTAGAGACGCACATCAAAGGAATAAAAGGGACTAATGGTATCTGAATAAACATGGCCTTTGGATTCCAAGTTAAATGAAATGCTCCCTGTTTATCTGGACCAAATCCTGTTTGAGATCTGTGAATCAGAGTAAATGTGCTCTGAGGTTGGAGCATTTGAATGCCCAACAATAAAATCCCACTGGACATCATGGTATCTCTTACTCTCTCAAAGGGGTTTTCTCTGGATCTGAACCTTGTGGATGAGGGTTGCTTATAATAGAGATGATTAAAGAAGAACTCTAGTTGCCAGTTGGTGTTTCTCCACTTAGGTGTTAGTGCATTAAAATATCAGATTTTTGTTTTTTCTCTTCAAACTGTAAGTGGTGTTTTTATTGCTATAGTCTGTTCCGATCCTTGACGACCCCATAAGTACAGAGTAAATTGCTGCAGGGACTTTTCATGGCTGTGTGTGACCTTTCAGAAGCAAATTGTCAGGCCTGTCTTCCAAGGTGCCATAGCGGGTTTGAGTCACCAATCTTTTGTCTAGTAGTAGAGCCACCTAGGAACTCCTAATATCTAAGTAGAGTCACATTAAATAGTTAGAGCCTTGAGTCACAGCCACTTTTTCCCTGATAACATAATGATTAGCATCCAAATAAATGAAATGTTTTAGCTATTACCACAGAATGCTAATATTTGAAGACATTTATTCCTAACCACAAGGTTGGCAGTTCAAACCTACCAGCTGTTCACTGGAAGCCCTATACAAGGTCCCTATGAATCGGAATCAACTTAGTGGCACTTAACAACAACAACTATAGTGTCTACATAGGGAAAATGGCCAAGGGTAAGAATAGTTTTTGAAGGTTGGAGGATGGCAATGCCTTGCTATAACACAATTTGATTTATGAGATTCTAAACCTTTGAAAGACTTACACTTGGAAGTTGTTACATAATGGAAGTATCCACCTTGAAACCTACTGACTGGAAAGCTTCTTTTTTGAATTTCAAAGAGGGTTGGGTTATGGGTTTGTCAAAATGGAATTTATCTGCAGTTCTGGGGAAGCTGTCTATTGTGAAAAGTGCTGCATTTGCATTTTTGTGTTGCTTTGGTATTGCTGACTTTTCATTGAAATATTCATCTTGCCAAATATTTGTGGGCTGGTCATTTGGAAATGTGGAAAGTAAGTAACTAACATTTATTATCAGACATAAATCTGATGATAATAGGTAGGGAGAAGAAAGATTTGTGCTCCCCAGGGAAGATCATGTTCTTCCTGGAACCCAGAAAGGAGTACATTGTAGCAGCAATGAATCACCCCCATATTTTGAGAGTAAAGTCAATAAAATCAGTTTATCTAGGATGGGATTAGACATACTGTATTTTTTAAAATTAAGGTTTTTAAGTCAATAAAAGTTTACAGAGCAGATGATCAATTTTATGTTTAATAAGTCATATACCTCATTTCATTTCAATGATTACAATCCCTTCCATGCACCATCAGTTAACAGTATTTATCTCTAGTCCCTTTAACTTTTGCACTCCTCCCTGTGTCTTCTCTCACCTTCATCTTTTCTCTGGCAACTTCCCTCTTCTTGTATACTTCTGTCCCTGTCGTGATGTTAACACCTGTCTACCCTCTGTTGTTTTTGTTGTTAAGTACCGTGGAGTCGGTTCCGACTCATAGTGACCCTGCACAGGGTTTCCGAGGCTGTACATCTTTAGGGGAGCAGAATGCCTCATCTTTCTCTTTCTCCCTTCCCTTCCACCCCTGGAAACTGTCATAGAATGTTTCTTTTAGCATTAAAATCTTTTCTTGACTTTTTGCAGCTGTGGTATTATATAATATTTGTTCTTTTACTGAGTAATTTCACTCAGCATAATGTCCTACAGGTTCTTCCATGTTCTGAGGTGTTACACTAATTCATCGTTATTCTTCAACATTGGCATAGTTTGTTTAACCAGTTTTCTGTTGATGAGCATTTAAGTGATTTCCATCTTTTTGTTATTGTGAATTACGCTGTAATGAACATAACATTTTAAAAAAGTAAAAATAATGTATACATTTATACTCTTTTGTTTTTTTTTCCATCTGTGCACACCCCTGGCTCTATTTTAATAAGCATACTATGCCACATATTATAAGTGTGGGCACATTATTTGCAAAAAGATAATATGGTATACAGTTTTCTACTTAAAGAGATTGTCTTCTAGATCCAAAGCAAAAAGATCAGGACCCTTTTAAAACTTAGTTACTAGCACATACATGTCTAAAAGAGAATGCATCATTCCAAAGAGATGGTGGTGATGAGATATCTTTAATCGGACAGCTACGTACCAATTGCTGTTAAGTTGATAGAGCATATGACAACTCATGTGTGTCAGAGAAGAACTGTCTTTATAGGGTTTTTAGTTGTTAGTGTTTCAGAAGTAGATTTCCCGATCCTTCTTCTAAGGTGACTCTGGGAAGACTTGAACCTCCAACCTTATTGTTTGCACTAGAACAAGTTAACTATTTGGATCACCCTGAGGCTTGGCCCTTCTATTTGTTATGTGTGCTGTCTAGTCAATTTTCATGTGCAATGACCCTGTAGGACAGAGTCCTATAGGGTTTCCAAGACTGTAATCATTATGGTAGCAGATCACTGTTGGTGGGTTTGAACCACCAAACTTTTGGCTAGCAGTCAAGTGCTTAACCATTGTCAAACCTGGGCACTTATACTAGAGTGGTTGTATTCCCTCCTTCATTCAGATATTCATTTTATCATTATGCTAATAATTATGAAGGACCCCTTCAGTGTCTGTCATTGTGTTAGATGCATGTTGAAAAATCAAAACCAATAAGGACTCTACTTCCATATCATTAAGGCCTGTTTACCTTACTCCCTTCCTTTGAATCTACATCTACCAAAAATCTTTATGGTTTGACCCATCATGTAGCTTCAACTGTTCTCTGGATATAATAAATGGGCACTGTAGGTTAAGCACTGGACCACAAAGTTACTTGAATGGCAAGATTGGTATTTCTAACTCACCAACTTCTCCTCAGAAACCTTATATGGGGTTGTTATTAATTAGAACCAAATTAACGGCACTTAGCAACAACTAAGGAAAAGACTGGTGGTTGGGATTCATCCAGCAGTGAATTGGAAGACAGGCCTGCTGGTCTGCTTCTATGTGACTGCAGACAAGAAAGAAAGCAGTTCTACTCTGAAGCACATGGAATTGTCAGGAGTTGAAATCTAGTTGACATCAACAGGTAGATTCAACATGGAATTTTTTAGGCAGAAACTGAGATGATTGAGAAATGTGCATGTCTGGCATTTGATGATGATATTTCTCAAAGTAATTTATTTTATTAGCTCTATTCTGTGAGTTGGTTAGCTTCAGATTGTTCACAAGGAGATGGTCCATCCCAGGCCTATAAGGATAATACCACTGAGGTTCTGTGTAGTTATCATTGATCTTTCGTGATGCTACTTCAAGACTGCTCCATGCATAGATGTTCATACCTTCCTTTTGCCAGTTAGAACTTTAGGGATAGAAAGTAGAAGGAATAGCACATAAATGAACAACATTAAGAAAGTAGAGGGAATGAGGGAAAGCACATCAAGAGTGATTCAGAAGAGAGGGGTAATTGGAAGCATTGGAAAAAAAAAAACTGATAATGCTGACGTGTTAGGGTTTAATTATACTGATAAGTGCAATTTGCACTGAAATCCATAAGCTATCAGATGGATAGATGGGAAGATAGAGCAATGAATAGATAGATTCGATAAATCAAAGAGAGCAAAATATTAATTGTAGAATCAAGTTGCTGAGTGCAATTATTTCAACTTTTCTGTATGTGTAAAATTTTTATAATAAAATATTAGGAGGAAGATAATTGAAGATTTGTTTCCCTTTCTTAAGTGGTAATAAATGGTACTCAAATTCCCAAATCACATTACAACTATTCATATCCAGAGATGTTTTCGTTCAAAAACTATTTTAAAAAGTAGGCATTGATAATAAACAGAGCAGAAAAGTACACAACTTGGTGAGACTTTATAGGTAATTATTAGGAGCTGTCAAGGTATCACTCAAAAGTCTTATTATGTTCTATTTCCTTTCTAACAGGTGATTTGATGGGTACAATGTAGAAACTCTGGACAGAAATGGACTTTTCAATTTCAGCAGGGGCTTTAACTCAGTTTTCCATTCAAATTTACATACTACTTTTTGTCTTTCTCAGAGGATCATTCTATGGTCTGTTTCTCATTATGTCATTATATTTGTAAATTTGCTTTCTCATCTGAAAGAAATTAGGGGACAGTTAGTTTGCAGCAATAATATACAAATGTGTTGTGCCAGTTGATTACAGATATCTAAAGTAGTATTGGAGTCCTAGTGTGGCGCGGTGGGCTAATGTGTCAGACTGTAAAGTTGTTTGAACTGCAAGGTCAGTGGTTCAAGCTCAACAGCTGTTCCTTGGAAGCCCTATAGTGGGTCACTATGTGTCGGAATTGACTCAACAGCACTTAACAACAACAAAGTAGTATTAAGAGGAGTCCTGGTGTAGCACTGTAGGAGAAACACTGGAATTTCTAACTGCAAGGTTGGTGGTTCAACCCTATCAGCTCCTCCTTAGACACTCTATACAGGGTAGTTATGAAACTGAAATGACTTGTCATCACTTAACAACAACATTCAGAGGAGAAGTTGAGCCAGACAGTGTTATTTTAGAAATGTCATAAAGAACAAAGTATAGAACACAGGAGGAGGCAGATTTTGGCACAATATGGGAAAGCATCCCCAACAATATGAGCTGCATCCATAACAAGATAGGATGACTCCTGGCAAAGACCTGCTGTTCTGGGGGGATGGTCCAGTGGAGACTGGATGAGGATCTTCCTGCAGACCCCTGGTAACTTCTGGTGCCCACATCAAGAGGTAATTGTAGGCCTGGACTAGACCAACTATATCCATCTCTGGCTTTCTCCTGTCCCCACCTCCCAATTGCCCCTCAGAGACACAGACATGCATTCATGAATGCCTAATAGCTTCTAAGGTTGGTATGATTGTCAGGGATATTTTAAAGACAATTCTGATATTTGTAAAGAGTTGGTTAAGATGACAAGATGGCTTGTGGGTCTCTTAGATTTCAGGGGAAGCTCTGGTAGCGTAGTGGTTACGAATCGGGCTGCGAACCTTAAGGTCAGCAGTTTGAAACTACTAGCTGTTCCAACGGAGAAAGATGAGGCTTTCTGCTCTCGTAAAGATTTACAGCCTCAGAAACCCTGTACACGGTTGCCGTGAGTCAGAACCGTCTCCATGGCACATAACCACCACCATGACACAGAATGTATGAACTTTATCATTTAATTATAAGGGAACAAGGAGAGGGTAACAATTTTAAATTAAACGTTGAAAAAGGACCTACATTGGTTGTTTACAGTTTCTGATGGTATCCTTTGGTTATTCACACAAATGTTAAAATAGTTTAAAGTCTTTCTCCCTTCTCCTTTCTTCAGATAGAAATGCTTGTATGCTATTAATTCATAGCTTTAATCAAGCCCTTTGGGCATTTCAAGAAATTCAATTTACCAACATGTTTTTTATTAGTCATAGACATAAAATGATTTCAACAACAATAATATTTTCCTTTACTTCTCCGGTGTTCACTAGCCAGGCAACCAACTTCTGATGGAGTCTGTTATGGTCTCCTTGGTAACTCAGAACACTCCTTGGGTGATTACTACAAGGATAGACAGGTCTATAGCTTGGAGGTAAATCCCTACTAACATCCTCTTCTCCTACTGCTACAGGCTGGAATAGGGAAGAAATCATGTATTTGTGCAGTGTTTCGAAAAGGAAATGTCTATCCATATTACTTTCCTAAATAGCTTGCATTATATTAAGTCAATGGGGATTAGAAATCATCAGGAAACTATTTATAGGAGAGTTTCAATATGGATTTACCAACACTGCTTAAATTTTCTGGGTATTTATACACACAGAATTGTGGCCTAGGCTTTGTCACTTATTGGCCATGAGAAATTGGGCCAGGCACATGACATCTTCAAGCCTTAGATTACATTTCATACAGCTGTTGTGGGGATCAAATAGCATAATGTGTAAATAAAAGTGCCCAGCTTTGTGCTTGGAATGTAATAGATGTGTTTCAAGGAATAATAACAAAGACAGAATATATATCAGGGAAACCCCCAACCCTCCAATAAAACAGTAGTATATCTTTTTAAAAAATTCCATTCTTTACAGAAAATAAAGTTTGTATCTAATTGTAAATGACCTTTATTTTCTTTCTCTCTCTCTTTTTTTTAAAGAAATTAAGTTTTCTGCAAGATTGTATTGATTTCCTGCTTAGTTGGTCCAGGTAGACAAAACTTAATGTCCTAGAAACAGACATGAAAATAGCCTTGATCCAATCTCTAGCCAGAGATGGCTTGCTACCAAGGCCAAGTAGGTTTCTGCTTATATAGAGTGAGGTGAGGAGAACTCGGAGGCCTTGCCTATTATTCCCTGTGGCATTTTTCTCTTGGGCATGGCAGGACATAACTTCTTCCAACTTTTGAAATATCCCTTGATCATTTCATTCTAATTCACTTAGAAAGTATATATACTTAACAAAGACAAGGGGTTTGTGTCTCTAGTGGGTCACTGATAAAATGCTTACTATCAGAGAGTTTGGTTGGAATACTGAAGATATAGGAAGATTTGGAATAGTCTGCCACTAATAATAATGCTAGTCAAAGTAACAGTAGCATATAGATACAACTTGATTTACTGCAGCCTATAGTAATACATTATGATTCTGATTTCCACACCCAGAAAGTTTGGGCTTTCTAATAAAAAGAAAACAAAACCCCAGTATTTAAACAAGCAGCTTGACTAACTACAAGGGAAGAATTTACCTATTGTTGGAGCCAAGACTCCGTTCTTTACCCTCTGTGGGATAAATAATTATTAGAGGTAGAGTTTGCCAGCAGATATCCTGGTTTCCAAAATAACTGGGTAAGTGTTTATTTAAGAGAAGTTGCTAATTAATATTAGATAAAGAAGATAACCTTACAATTGTAGGGAATTCCAAAGATAAGGTAGAACTTTCTAACAATATTCTTGTCCTCCCAAAATGAAATGTCATGCCCTAAAAGATAGGAAGTTGTCCTTTACTACATGTAGTATACAGAATTTGGGGGTAATATTTCAGAGAGAAAGTAACACTTACTAACCACTTATAACATGCCAGATATAGTTCTGAGTACTTTATATGCAACAACTCATTTTATTTTTGTAGCAGCCCAAATCAGTAGATTTATGGTTAATCCCATCTTAAGATACAAATACTAAAGCACAGAGAGGTTTAAGTAACTTGCCCAAAGTCAAATAGTGAGTCACAATTGAAACACATTCAATATGGCCACTCCTCAGAAACTCTATACAGGGTCACTATGAGTCTAAACCAACTCGATGGCATTTAACAACAACAACAACAAAATGGCTCCAGACTGTGCCTTTGATCATTATGCTGTTTATGTCCTACTCAGTGACCTACAGTCTGGAGGGTTTGAGTAAAATGGCACTTTTGATTCTGTGTGAGTACTGTTTATATTCTCACCATGAAATATTGAAGTCATGGACTGACTACTCAGTATGACTTAGAAAATCAGAATTTCATGACATAGGAAATCAGAAATTGTTGTTGTTAGGTGTCAAGTAAGTTCCTACTCAAAGTAACCCTATGCACAATAGTCCCGTCTTGCGTCATCTTCACAATTGTTTTGTTTGAGCCCATTGTTGCTGCCACTGTGCCAGTTCATTTCATTGAGGATCTTCCAATTTTCACTGATACTTTACAAAGCATGATGTCCTTCTCTAGGGATTGGTCCTTCTTGACAACATGTCCAAAGTATGAAAGGTGAAGTCTTGCCATCCTGGTTTCTAAGGAGAATTCTGGTTATACTTCTTCTAGACAGATCTGCTTGTTCTTCTGGTAGTCCATGGTACTTTTCATATACTTAGTCAATATCATAATTCAAATGCATCAATTCTTTTAAGGTCTTCCTTATTAATTGCCCAACTTTCATAAGCATATAAGGTGATTCAAACTACCAAGGAATTGAACCTCAAAGTGATATCTTTGCTCTTTAACATTTTAAACAGGTCTTTTGCAGCAGAATTGCCTAATGCAATATATCATTTGACTTTTTTACTGCTTCTTCTATGAGCGTTGATTGTGGACCCAAGCAAATCAGATGTTAAGTGCTGTCAAGTCAGTTCTAATTTATTGTTGTTGTAGTTGTAGTTGTAGTTAAGTGCTGTTCAGTTGGTTCTGACCCATAGCAATCATGTATAGGGTTTCTGAGGCTCAACTCGTGAACTTGATCTACCAACCTTGTGGTTCACACCGACTTTGCAGTCCAGTGTATTAACCCACAGTGTCACACCAGGACTCCTCTGACTCATAGTGACTCACTATATAGTTTTCGAGGAGCAATTGGTTAGTTTGAACCACCGACCTTATGGTTCAAATTGACCTTGTGGTCCTGCATTTATCTTACAGCATCACTGAATTACAGATGACACAGAATTGGATGCAGTCTTAAACATACAATGGTCTAGCCCTAGCACTTTAGAGATGTAGAAATGGAAGCAGAGATAAATGAAATTATTTGCCCAAACACATAACTGAAAGTTGTAAGAAGCAGGCCTCAAAGCCAGGTTTTCACTTCCCATCTCTGTTTGTTTCTGTCAGACCTTGGTGCTACTTGGCCTGAAGATCATTGAGATGTGTATATGGTTAGAATCTGGGTAGTATCTAGAATCCCTGAAATCAAGGGCTTCAGTGCCACAAACAGCAGACTTTTTTTAGGCAGCTCTACTCTAAACCCCTGTTCACACAGGAAACTAGGAAGAATTGGTTGTTATAGTACATTTGATAGAAAGAAGAGTCTTTTTTTTTTTTAGGTAACTATTGTTGTTAAGTCGTTGAGTAGGTTCTGACTCACAGTAATCCTATGTACGATTTCCAAGGCATTAAATCTTTGCAGTAGCAGAAAGTCTCATGTTTTCCTGTGGAGTGACTGGTGGGCTTCAAAAGTTCATCTTGTGGTTTGCTGTCCAGTGTTTATCCCACAGAGCCACGATGCTCCCATTTAGTACATTTAGGCAATTGAGATCCTTTTAATTTCACAGAAATGGGCTGAACCAATGTCTATCAGCAATCTTGCTTCATAAAACCAAATTCATCATTGCTGAGTCAATGGCAACTCATAGTGACCCTAGAGAACACAGTAGAACTGCCCTATAAGTGTCCCAAGGCTGTAATCTTTAAGAGAGCAGAATGTTTACCCCATCTTTCTCCCTCTGAGCCACTTATGGGTTTGAACTAGTGACCTTTCAGTTAGAAGCTAAGCACCATCAGTGCTTCTTTTCTCCTACCAGTACAGCATTAGAATATTTGTACCAACCCAATAAACCCACTCTTAAATCAAGAGGAAGCACCACGGTGCCATCGTGGGTTACGTGATGGCCTGTTAATCACAAGGTCAGAAATTCAAATCCACCGGCTGCTCATTGGGTGAAAGAGGAGACTTTCTGCTTATGTACAGATTTATAACCTTGAAAATCCTATATAGGGTTGCTATAAATCAGAATCAACACAACGGCAGTGGGTTTGGTTGGTGGGTTGCTTATATAGAGTCCCTCAGTGGCACAAACAGTTAGGTGCTTGATTCACCAAAAGGTTAAAGACTCAAATCCACCCAGAGACACTTCAGAAGAAAGTTCTGGTGATCTGCTTCTGAAAGGTCATGGTTACTGAAAATCCTATGGAGCACAGTTCAACTATAACACACGTAGGTCACCATGAATAGGCATCAAAAATGGTTTGGTTTTTTATTTTGGTTACTTGTGTTTTCTTTTCTTTATGTAACCCTGTCTATTTAACTTTCTTACTAAATAAAAATTAGTTAAGCTGTCAATTGGGATTTTTGAGAATGAAAGAACTGACAGAGCAATAAATGTTTGAATATTACTGGCTGAGCACAATAGAGAACAAAACTGAGTGCTCAAGTAGGTCATGCAAAAATAAAATGTAGCCAGTGCCTATGAATAAAGTTAAGTCTACCTTTTGCTCTTCCACTCTCAAATCACACCTGGTAAATGGGGAGAAGGAGAAGAATGTTTTCATACCTAAAAGAGCCTGGTAGGAAGCTGTTTTCTATCCCAATTCTCCCCAGAGACAAGAAGCAATTTCTGTTTCTCAGCCCCACCTTTACAGGTGTTGGTGTCATTGGCAAGTAGCCATAAGAAGAAACGTGGGTGGAAGAAAACAGAAACCAGAGATGACAGAATAGGCAGTGATGAAAAATAATTCCCATATCTGCTTTGTGAAAGTTCTGCCAAGTTCCTCTAACATGATTACAAAAATAATGAAGAGCCTTTTCTCTGGAAAGGCTTCATAATTGAGTGGATACTTGTTTTTTGCTCTGTGCCCAGCTCCTGTTGAACTTGCCTAGGGCTGTCTTTTGGGAGGAGATGGACAATCAGTGGTCATCTGTGACTTATCTCTTCAATCATAAAGGTATGTGTTTAAAAACTAGAAAATTTAGATCCTAAAGCACCAAGGTATTCAAATCACCTTGTAGGATATTTTGGTGTGATAAAGAGAACCTAATTAATGTAACCTGCCTACCAACTGTTCTCCTTTATAAACACCACTTTCTCTTGAAAGAAATAAAATTATAAGGGATTCATGCTCAGTGAATACAAGAGTTGGCCTTAAAACCATTTAACAAAAGGTTGTTGTTGTTGTTAAGTGCTGTTGAGTTAGTTTCTACTCATAGCTACCTTGTATTGGGTTCTGAGCAGCTGGTGTGTTTGAACCACCCACTTTGTGTATCAAACTGACTATGCCATCTTATGCTTATCCTACAGTGCCACACCAGAACTCCATGACTCCAAATAGAGAAAAGGTTATCATAAGAGGAGAAATGATATTCATAAGTATGAAATAGTTTTTTATATCATACAAAATTAATTTTAAAAATACAGTAAAGTTGGCATTTTATATGCAATGTACTATTTTCCTATGAAATACAGTGTTAAAAGAGCTGCTGCTTATTTATTCTAAACTTAAAAATTTTTTACAGCAGAAATTTCTAAGCTTACAAGCCTTGGTATTTTCAATAACCTCATATGCTTGCGAAAGCTGGACAGTGAATAAGGAAGACTGTAGAAGAATTGATGCCTTTGAGTTATGGTGTTGGAGGAAATTATTCAAAGTGCCATGGGCTTCCAAAAGAACCAATAGATCCGTTTTGGAAGAAGTGTAGCCAGAGTGCTCCTTAGAGGCCAAGATGGCCAAACTTCGTCTCTCATACTTTGGACATATTGTCAGGAGGGAGCAGTCGCTGGAGAAGGATATCATGTTTGGTAAGGTGAAGGGTCAGAGGAAAAGAGGAAGACCCCAAACGAGATGGATTGGCCAAGTGGCAGCATTGATGGACTCAAGTGTGGCAACAGTAGTGAGGTTTGCCCAGGATCGGGCAGTGTTTCATTCTGCTGTTCATAAGGTCATTATGGGTTAGTACTGACTTGATGGCACCTAACAACAACCATAAACAATTGTTAAGTGCTATCAGGTCAGTTCCAACTCATATTGATCCTGTATAGAGTTTCTAAAGAGCAACTGATGAGCTTGAACTACCATCCTTGCAGTTCAAACTGACCTTGCAGTCCAGAGCATTAACCCACAGTGCCACACCAGTACTCCATTTACAATTAGATGGGCCCAATCAGAATTTCTCAAACATGGGGAACTGATGAGAAAATTCAAGCCTTGACTTTAGTTCCTGAAGGATTCTCTAGGCAAATTATTGAATGATGCAGAAAGCATCAAAAGAAGATCAAAAGAATACACAGAGTCACTGTACCAAAAGGAAATGGTTGATGTTCAACCATTTCAAGAGGTAGCATATGATCAAGAGCCAAGGATATTGAAGGGAGAAGTCCAAGGTGTGTTGAAGGAATTGGCAAAGAACAAGGCACAATTGATGGAATACAAATTGAAATATTTCAAGAAAGTGAGGCAACAATAGAGGCACTCATTCATCTCTGTCAAGAAATTTGGAAGATATCTGGCCAACTGATTGGAAGAGATCCATATTTGTGCCCATTCCAAAGAGAGGTGACCCAACAATATGCGGAAATCATTAGACAATATCTTTGATATCCCATGCAAGTGATGTTTTGCTAAAGGTAATACAGAAATGGATGCAAGCATACATTGACAGAGAATTTCCAGAGGTTCAAGCTGGATTCAAAAGAGGGCGTGAAATGAGGGATATCATTGCTGATGTCCGATGGATATTGGCTGAAAGAAGAGAATACCAGAAAGATGTTTACCTGTGCTTTACTGACTACACAAAGGTCCCCGGTAGTGTGAATCATGACAAGCTATGGACAACATTTTTTTTTTTTCTTTACATTGAAATGCAATCCATTGTGGACAACATTGTGAAGTATGAGTATTTCTGAACACATAATTCTGCTCATGAGGAATCTGTACATGGACTGAGAGGCAGTTGATTGAACAGAATGAGGGAATACTGAATGGTTTAAAATTAAGAAAGGTGTGTAACACGGTTGTATTCTTTCATCATACTTATTCA
>NW_006408665.1:3585224-3587728 GCF_000296735.1 Chrysochloris asiatica | reverse complement strand
CGCGGGAGAAAGATGAGGCTTTCTACTCCCGTAAAGATTTACACCCTCGGAAACCCTGTACAGGGTCGCTATGGGTCGGACCCAACTCGATGGCACTTCACAACAACAACAACAACAGGTTGACTCTTATACAACTGCAATTAAGAGAGTAATTTGTCAATTATTTGACTTTTCAATTGCCTCAATTTGGTTCCGTTGTGGGAAAAAACACAAGTCATTATTTTCCCCTAAGAAAATCTGAAAAATTTCCATCAAGGTCATTGCATGCAATGCTTGACAGTTTGACCAAGAGCATTTAAATACACATGAAGAAATTATCAGAAATTAAAGCTTTTAACTTGGCTCCTAGTTTAGGATGGTGTTTGCTACTCTTTTATAAGAAGGAAGGATTTACTTGAATATTAAACTAATGAGATAATATAAATTCAAGGAAATGTGGTGGTGATAGTAGTATGCCATGGAGTTGGCAACCCTGTATAGGGTTTCTGAGGCTATAAATCTTTAAGGGAGCAGAAAGCCTCATCTTTGTCTTGCGAAGTGGCTGGTAATTTCAAATTGCTGACCTTGAGGTTCTAGCCTGATTCATAACCACTATGATACCAGAGCTCCTTTCAAGGAAATAGAGTAAGTTAATGAAGCATATATTTTCTGATTTAGAAAAGTCAGAGCCATTTAGTGCTACTTTGACTGCAGAATCAATGATACCAATGAAATAAAGTCTGCACCTGCTGAAACCACTACTCTTTTTGTTTTTTAAGTTTTTATTGTGAATTATGTGATAGTTTACATGGGAGAACATTAGCTTTACCATAATCTTATCTTATCTTGTTTCATTGCAATGATTACAATCCCCTGCATGCATCATCAAATAACCAATGGGTACACCCCACAAGCCTGCCCCATGGCCGTCAGCACACAGCCCCTCTCCCTCCTTGAGTCCAGAGTCCTCAGTGGCTCCATTTCTCCACATCATCATCTCTGCCTCCATCTCTGGTGTCATTGTTTCTCTGGATAGGGTTCTGAACTCTTGTTTTTCTCCCTTGATGGTCCCAGGGACCTCTGCTCCTGGACTGCAAAATCAACCACCCCTCCTTTTGTTACAAAACATCTACCTTTACCTTTCCAACACTCACAATCAGTCCTGATAGCAATCATTCACTGTTGAGCCATAAGAGTCTTATCTCCGGCTCCTTTCATCAGCCCTGTCCAGACAGGATGAAAACCACGCAGTGGAGATTCTGTCTTTCCCCGCTCCCTCTGGAATTAGGTTCCCTATTGAAAGCTTGTAAGCCAGTCGCTTCATGCCTTTGTAATTGACACCACCCCCCACCACCATTTTGGTTAGACAATGTCTAAATTATATTTTTCAAGATGGCAGATCTAAGATATGTCTTTCAAGATGGCAGATCTGGTTGACGTGCGGTGAGCTATGTCTGCAACAACACAGAATACTGGACCAAGCAGCCTTTGGGGATGGTGCTAGAACTCTGAACCACATATAAAAAATATTCAGAAGCTTGGAAGGCTTACAGCTAGGGAAATGTGTAGCAGAGTCAAGAAATCCATTGCTTTCTAATTCAAGAATCTCAACTGCTCCTGGTCCCACCATCTTGGGAGAGACCAAGCAGGGGAAGGATCAGAACAGCCATGAATGCCTGACAGAACCGTGAAGATACAGGTGTGATCATTGTTTTTTTGGTATCTGTTAATTGGTCTCTCACTGTCTGCACACCTCCATTCTGGTGACTAGGGATTCCTGAGCGAATGGACAACCCGTCCCCTCCCCTGGAGGGTTCTACTACATATGTGCACAGATCTCAAAATTTAAAGTGACAGTTTCCACTTAAAACCAAATGGCTACCATTCGTCTGTCAGTTTATCATACTGTGGTGGCTTGTGAGTTGCTGTGATTCTCAAAGCTATGCCAACAATATTTTAAATACCAGCAAGGTCACCCATGGCGGACAAGTTTCAGGTGAGCTTCCAGACAAAGACAGACTAGGAAGAAAGTGTGACAAACTACTTCCGTATATTTAGTCATTGACAACCTTATGAATAGCAGAGAAACACTGTCAGATATAGTGCCAGAAAATGAGTCCCTCAGTTTGGAAGGCACACAAAATGCGACTGGGGAAGAACTGCCTCCTCAAGGTAGAGTTGACTGTGATACCACAAATGGAGTAAAGCCCATGGGAGAAAAGCTTGCAGGACCTTCATTTGCTGATGGGCCACTACTCAAAATGAAGAGAAAGAGCTGTAAACATCCATTGAAAATTGGAACATGGAATGTACGAAGTATGAATCTGGGAAATTGGAAGTTGTCAAAAAAGAAATGGAACACATAAACATAGATATCTTAGGCATTGGTGAGCTGAAATGGACTGCTATTGGCCATTTGAATCTGATGACCACATCGTTTACTATGCCAGGAGTGACAAATTGAAGAGGAATGGTGTTGCAGTCATTGTGAAAAAGAACACATCCAGATCAGTCATGAGATACAA
>NW_006408665.1:3576241-3583312 GCF_000296735.1 Chrysochloris asiatica | reverse complement strand
AACACTCATGGAAGCAGCAGTCAAGAAATCAAATGATGTATTGCATTAGGCAAATCTGACGCACAAGACCTTTTTAAAGTGTTGAAGAGCAAAGATATCAAGTTGAGGACTAAGGTGCGCCTGACCCATGCCATGGTATTTTCAATAACCTCATATGGATGTGAAAGCTGGACAGTGAATAAGGAAGATGGTAGAAGAATTGATGTCTTTGAATTATGGTGTTGGAGGAGAATATTGAAAGTGCCATGGGCTGTCAAAAGAACCAATAGATCTGTTTTGGAAGAAGTGCATCCAGAGTACTCCTTGGAGGCCAAGATGGACAAACTTCGTCTCTCATACTTCAGACATATTGTCAGGAGAGACCAGTTTCTGGAGAAGAATATCATGTTTGGTAAGGTAGAGGGTCAGAGAAAAAGAGGAAGTCCCCGAACGAGGTGGATTATCCAAGTGGCTGCATTGGTGAACTCAAGCTTGGCAACAGTGGTGAGGGTGGCCCAGGATTGGGCAGTGTTCCATTCTGCTGTTCACAAGTTCGCTATGGGTCGTTACCGACTCGATGGCACTTAACAACAGCAACAGCAGCAATGTCTAAGTTGCCCATCCTTATAGACCCTATTTACCAAGAGGGTGGAAATGATCCTTGCTGTAAAGATTTGTTCCCTCTTTGACCTACTGCATCCACAAGCATAGGTCAAATACATCAAATTGTAGAAGATTACTCTTTTTTGCCTCTTCTTGCTTCCTCTAGTCAAGTTCTCACCTTGCAGCCATTGACGCCAAGTCAAATGGGTACTATCTGCAAGTATGGGTGTTCTTGTGCATCTCCTGAAACCACTACTCTTATGTAGAACCTAGAAAGTGTTCAATTTCAGTACTGCTACCCTGAAAATTCTTTCTTCTGAATTTCTTCTTCTTGAGTCCTTCTTAGATATCCACTATCATTGATCCTCATCAATCAGATCGGAATTGAATAGTAATAAAAGGAAAGTCACATAGAATTAACACATAAGAAAAGGCTCAGGGGGATAACAAGTATTACTTAAACTGTTTTGGCCTTCAGTTCCTGCTATAGGCACAAAGCAGAGAAATCTGCTGATTTTCTAATTGCAAACACAGTCTTGAACAACTGTAGACATAGCCCAGTGATCAAAGCTGAAGTACTTTAAAGTTCATTTATCCAATAGCTGCAAGGTAAGATCACTTTGAGACTCTAATTTTAAACACATTTTGTAGTCTCCCACTATATGGCCCTCTTTCACATTCATGGCTATCCTTTGAATGGGAACTGGTGATGAGTGTGTAATAGATGACACTTTTCTAGTATTGGTGACATTCTAGTCTGCTCATCTGATGACAAGAAGATTACCCGTCCAATAATGCAACGAAATAAACCCCTTGCTTCTTGGCTAAAACCACACAATCTGACAGTTGTAAGCTTAGTCTTTTCTACGTGTTTTTTCTGAAGTCCCCGTCTTTGACTATTGTGGTAATTTACACTTTAAACTTGTCAAGGTGGTAGAGGAAATAGCTGTGATTTGCCACACTTGAAAACTTTCTTACAGAAAGTTATCCTTCTTCCTTTGTGTAGTTAGCACTTGAAGAAAAGGTATGAACATTAAGCAGTATTTACAACCTAAATATACAGTTTCATTCCTCATACTCAACATTCTAGGTGTGATATCAGTTACATTAAATATTATTTTTTCCTTCTTAAGTATTTAGAGCATGAGGCCTAAATTATATATTATAGGTAGGAAGACAAGAGTATTTGGATGCATTTATAGCTGTATGAATATAAAGAAGTACAGCCAGAATGCTCTTTAGAAGCAGAGTGGCAAGACTTTGTCTCAGGTACTTTGGACTTATTATCAGGAAGGATTGTTTCTTGGAGGACATCATGCTTGGTAAAGTAGAGGGTCAGTGATAAAGAGGAAGATCTTTAACGAGATGGATTGACACAGTGGCTGTCAACATGAGCTCAAACATAGAAATGATCATGAGGATGGCACAGAACATGGCAGTGTTTCATTGTATATACCTAGCTTCACTATGAGTCGGAACCAAGTTGATGTCATCTAATAACAACAACATAGTTGTTTCTAATAGTTATTAGGGCAAGAGATTAGGAACCTGGGTGGTACAGTGGTTAAGTGTTCATTTGATAACTGAAAGCTTGGTAGTTTGAAACCACCAGTCGCTCAACAGTAAAAAGGTGTGGCAATCTTCTTCCATAAATACTGAAAACCCTACTGACCAGCAGTTCTACTCTGCCTTAAAAGGTCAGTATGAGTCAGACTCGACTTAATGAAAATGGGTTTGGATTTGGGGTAGAGCAAGAGATGAATTTCAGAATCTGATGTTATAGATAAATCAGGTAAGATGTAACCAAGGTGAGTGGCAAAGGCATGACCCAATAACAGAAGCATTTGGCACTTGTGAATAGTACACAGTCAGAGAGGGAGGGGAAGGTGTGGTGATAATATGAACTTTTGTTATATAGATAGTAGCAAGTTTCAGATTGCATATTTTAACAAGTCTAAACAAATGTTCTTGCTGTAAAACAAGTCATCAACTGCAGATTGTTCTTTGGTTTTATTGGACCCAAGGATCACTCTGTCTTTCTGATTGATTCACTCTCCACCAAAGTGGGTTTTTAAAAAATTCTACTAGAAATCTAGCACGGAAATAACAGCACATAAATATGATCTCAATCTCCTACTTGGTACCTCTTTAAGCCTGTTCCCATCAATACACCCTCAATTCTGAGATATGCAGGGATATCTGGCAGGGAGGGGAACATGGGGACTTGGCTTAAAGCTACTTACCTCATCTCTAGTTAGTGACTTGTGGTGTCACAACTTCCCAGAGGCTAATATTATAATGATCAGATGAGTCGTTCATCAGCAAAAAGTAGAAGATATCCCAGCTTAGATAAATGGAGTGTTACCTGTTCCAGTCCTGACTCAGAAAGCCCATAGATGGGAACCATATTTGATCAGTTCTAGTTTGGACTTGAACTTCCAGGTCATCCTTAGAAGAATGAGAACAACATTGGTCTGCCAGGTGACCACCCACACCTTCAAAGGTTTGGTGCCCCAAAATACATCCTTAGTACACCCTGAACCTGATCCTCTTAAATAAGAATGAGCCAGCTGAGAGTCTATGAAACCAAATCTCAAGAGATTCACAATAAAGAAATGCTTTGCATTGGACTGAAAGAATGACTAAATAATATACCTCCTAATTTTTCTCAAAACCATGTGTCAAAGTAAAAACCGACTTCTACTTGCTTTCATTTCAGTTCTATAGTGCTTATCTGGGGCCCTGGTGTGGCACTACAAGATAAATATTAGACTTCTAACTAGGTCAGTGGTTCAAACCCCCCTGCCACTCCATGGAAATCCCATACAGGGTTGCTTATTATTAGTTTGAGTAGACTTGAAGGTACTTAATAACAACAGGACTTATACAACCCAACAATGAATCACAAATGTGCTTAACTTTTCAGCTGGAATACACTTCTTGAAATAATGATCACAGTGGTACAATAATTATAACATTTGTCTTTCCTAAAGGAACTGAAATTTTCATTTTTCAATTAAATTGCATTTTTTATTTTCTAAAACTATTAATTTTTTTTTTACTATTAACAAGGTGTTGTTGTTGTTGTTGTTGTTAAGTGCCGTGGAGTCAGTTCCAACCCACAGTGACCCTGTATAGGGTTTTCAAGGAGTGGCTGGTGAAGTTGAATCACCGAGCTTGCAGTTCAAACTCTAACCCATAGAGCCACACCAGGATTTCAAGTGACTGGGTGGGACTTTGCAAATAAGATATACAGGACTCTAGACTGGGATTAGTTAGTTTTGTCTTCCAGCTAGATCTAAAAGGAGCCACCTCAGAAGAAGAGATCTTCTGTGGCAGAGGTGGTAACGTAGAGAGACAGAGCAGCTTCAGGCTATGGGCTGAATAAAGCTGAGTGTCTAAGGACAGGAAACAGACCTGAAGAATGTATCCTTTGGGCATTCACAGACTGGCTGAAATAACTTTGTAACATGGGCTTGAACAGGGTAGAGGCCAAGGGACCATATGGCTAAGAGGCCGAAGACAAGAGTGAGGCATGCCTGCGATATGACAGACCAGAGGCATTCCTGACTGGAGAACTGCTGTGTCCTGATTTGTTTTTTAATCCTGAATTGTACCCTGTTCACTTCCCCAATAAACCCCATAATTGTGAATATTGTTATGGGTTCTGTGTTGCCACTGCAATGGATCATCGAACCTAGACGTGAAGCAGAACATGCTGGGGAAGGAATGGTTGGTGTCTAAAATAGAGTAAAGAAGGTACAGTGGAAGATGTCTGCCTTCTGTTTCATAGAAATCAGCCTCGGACTGATTTTGAGTTTGATTCTCTTTCCCCCTTTAGAAGGCAGGGTAGGTCAGAAATGGCTCCCATATGGTTTTTGCATTCAAGTACATAGATTCTTCTACGGTATTCCTTATTCAGTGTTCAACTTTCAAATGCATATGAGTCAATTGTCCTCAGATGGATATCTTTACTCTTGAACACTTTAAAGGGATCTATTGTAGCAGCTTTGCCTAATGCAAATACATCATTTGATTTCTTGACTACTGCTTCCAGGAGTGTTGGTTGTGGATTCAAGCAAAATGAAGTCTTTCACAACTTCAATCTTTTTTCCATTTATCATGATGTTGTTTATTGGTCCATTTGTGAGGATTCTTCTTTTTTTTATTTTGAGATGTAATCCATATTATTGGTCCCCATCAATTAGGTATTTCTAGTCCTCCTTACTTCCAGCAAGCAAAGTTGCGTTATCTACATAGTGTAGGTTGTTAATGAGCTTTCATTTTGTCCATAAAACATTCAACATTGCAACCTGAAGTTTGGATTTTTTCTTCAGTTCTTTCAGTTTGATAAGTGCAGAGCATGTTCTTTCCTTTTGGTTCTCTAATTCCAGGACACTGCACATTTCATTTTAATTCATATCTTCGCCTTCTTGAGGTACCTTTTGAAATTTTCTGTTCAGCACTTTTACTTCCTCATTTCTTCCATTTGTTTTAGCTTCTATATGCTCAAGAATAATTTTCATGGTCTCTTCTGACATCCATTTTGGTCTTTTCTTTCTTTTCTTTCTTTATAAGGATCTTTTGCTCTCTTTCCAAATGATGATCTTGATGCCATCCCACAACTCTTCTTGTCTTCCATTATTAGTTTCTAAAGCATCAAGCCTAGTCTTGAGATGGACTCTAAATATAGGTGAGATATACTCAACATCATATATTGTCTCTTGTGGACTTTAAAAAAATTTTTTTTGAGCTTCAGCGTGAACTTGCTTACAAGCAATTGATGGTCTGTTCCACAGTCTGTCTCTGGCTTTTTTTTGGTTGATGATAATGAGCTTTTCCATTGTCTCTTACCACGGATGTATATGAGGAAATTGAAAATATCATGGCTTGCATGAGGCACACCTTAGTCCTCAGAGTGACATCTTTGGTCTTTAACACTTTATATATAGATATTTTGTATATTTACCTAATGCAATATGCCATTTGATTTCTTACCCATTGTTTCCATGAGCATTGATTGTGGATCCAAACAAAATGAAGTCTTTGAAAACTTCAATCTTTTCTCCATTTATTGTGATGTGCAATCCATTATGAAGACTACAGTCTTTGATCTTCATCAGTAAGTGTTTCAAGTCTTCTTTGCTTCCAGCAAGCAAGGTTGTTTCATTTGCATACTATTGTTGTTCGTGTCATCAAGTCAATTCTGACTCATAAGAACCCTGTATAGGGTTTCCAAGGAGTAGCTGGTGGGTTTGAATCACCAACTTTGCAGTTAGCAGTCTATTGTTTATTCTACAGTGTTATACCATATGTTGGTGTGTTGGTAAGTGCTTTCAAATCGGTTCTGACTTGTAGTGACATTGTATAGGTTTTCTGAGGCTTTTTAGAAACATCTTTGCAGGAAGAGAAAGCTTCATCTTTTTCCCACAGAGTGCTATTAGCAGGCTCAAACCATGGACCTTGTGGTTTGTAGTCCAGTTCTTTTAGTATGGTGCCACCACACTCTCCCCACAAAATATAACAGGTTATTAATGAGTTATTCTTGAGTTTTAATGCCATGTTCTTTTTCATATAATCCAGTTTCTCAGTGTATTTGTTCAGTGTACAAATTAAATTAGTATGGTGAAAGGATATAACCTGGATGCACACCATTGCTGATTTTGAATCATTAAGTATCCCTATTCTGTGTTCAACTAACTGCCTCTGCCTTATGTACAAGTTTCTCATGAGCACAATTAAATATTCTGGAATTTCCATTATTCCCAATAGTATCCATAGTTTGTTATGATCCATACTTTCAAATGACTTGGCATAGTCAATAAAGCAAAATAAGCATCTTTCTCTGATATTCTCCACTTTTAGCCAAATCCACTTTATATCAGCAATGATAATCCTCATTGCACATCCTCATCTGAATCCAGCATGAATTTCTGGCAGTTCTCTGTTGATGTACTGCTGCAATTGATTTTGAACTACCTTTAGCAAAATTTTACTTGCATGTGATAATCATGATATTGTTAGATGATTTACACATGACTTTGGGTCACCTTTCTTTGGAATGTGCATAAATATGAATCTCTTCCTGTCTATTAGTTAGGTATCCATCTTCAAAATTTCTTGACATAGACTAGTGAGTGCTTCCAATATTGCATCAATTTGTTGAAGCATTTCCATTTATATTCCATCAGTTTTGTGTTGAATTCTTCCTTCAGTACCATTGGTTCTTGATCCTATGATACTTCTTGAAATAGTTGAACATCTTACAGTGATTGTGTATCCCTGCCTTCTTCCTTTGATGCTTCCTGTATTTTGCCCATTGTTGTTAAGTGCTGTTGAGTCAGTTCTGATTCATAGTGATCCTGTGTAAGGTTTCTGAGGAGTGGCTTGTGAGTTGAACTGCTGACCTTGTGGTTAGCTGTCCAGTGCTTATCCTACAGAGCCTCACCAGGACTCCAAAGAATCCTTCAATATGGAAAGCAAGGCTTA
>NW_006408665.1:3549122-3575111 GCF_000296735.1 Chrysochloris asiatica | reverse complement strand
CTAGGAAATTTTGAAGACAACTACCTGGCCAACTGATTAGAAGAGATCCATATTTATGTCCATTCCAAAGATAGTTGACCCAACAGAATGCATAAATCATCAGACAATATCATTAATATTGCATGCACATAAACTTTTTTTAAAGATAAATAAAAAAATGACTGCAACCATACATTGACAGTGAACTTCCAGAGGTTCATGTCAGATTCAGAAAAGTATGTTGAATGAGGGATACCATGCTGATGTCAGGTGGATCTTGGCTGAAAGCAGAGTATACCAGAAAGGTGCTTACCTGTGCTTTATTGACTATACAAAGGCTTTCGATTGTGTGAATAATGGCAAGTTATGGACATTATTTCAGAGAACACTTAATTGTGTTCATGAAGAATTCGTACATAGACCAAGAGGCAGTTGTTCAAACAGAACAAGGGAACAACGAATGGTTTAAAATTAGGAAAGGTACATGCCAGGGTTGTACTCTTTCCCTCTGCTTATCAATCTTTATATTGAGCACATAATCTGAGAAGCTGTATTATATGAAGAAAAACACAGCATCAGGATTAGATGAAGATTCTGTGATATGCAGACGATACAATCTTGCTTGCTAAGAGCAGAAAGGACTTAAAATACTTACTGATGAAGATCAAAGACCACAGCCTTTGGTATGGGTTGCTACTCAATGTAAAGATAACAAAAATCCTTACCACTGGACCAATAAACAATATCCATATAAATGGAGAAATTATTTAAGTTGTCATTTTTCTCGGATCAACCATCAACACTCATGGAAGCAGCAGTCAAGAAATCAAGCAATGTATTGTATTAGACACATCTGCTCCACAAAACCTCTTTAAACTGTTCATGAGCAATAATGTCCGTTTGAGGACTAAGATGTTCCTGACCCAAGCCATGATAGTTTTAGTAACCTCATATGCATGTGAAAGTTGGACAGTGAATAAAGTTGGATCATAGAAGAATTGATGCATTTGAATTATGGTGTGGAGGAAAATATTAAAAATACCATGGACTTCCAAAACACCAAACAGATCTTTATTGGAAAAAGTACAGCCAGAATGCTCCTTGCAAGACAGGATTGCCAGACTTTGTCTCTCATACTTCAGATATATTACCAGGAAGAACCAGTCCCTGGAGAAGGATATGTTTGGTAAATTGGAAGTTCAGAGAAAAAGAGGAAGACCCCCGAGACAGACTGGCACAGTTGCAGCAACACTGCACTCAAATGTAGCAATGATTGTGAGGTTGGCACAGTACCATACAGTTTTGTTGCATTTGTTGTGTATAGGATCACTGTAAGTCAGTTCTGACTTCATGACACCTAAAAACAACATTTAGGTTAGGGAGAAAGTAGTGCAGGAAAGAGATATTCCAGCATGCACAAGAGTGATGTTGCTAAATACCATTGTCTATATAAGAAATCACATGGTGTTTGTGGTCGTGTGCTATGGAGTTTGTTCCATCATAGTGACCCTATATAGAATTTCTGAGGCTGTAACTCTTTACTAGAACTAAAATTTTATCTTTCTTCCTCAGAATGATTGGTAGGTTCGTACTGCTGGCCTTGTGGTTAGCAGCCCAACTAGTAATCTACTATATTGTCTGTCCTCCTTCAGGAGATCACATATCATTTCTTATTTCTAGCATTCAAGTGCAAAGGGTAGAGATAAACAGCAGGAGGGATAGTAGATCATGAAGATCTTGTATATAGTTCTAAGCAGTTTGATCTTTATCTTGTGGCAATGCAAGAGTTTTAGATCTTAACAGATGCATGCTATAGATAGATCACTCTAGTGGTATGAGGTAGGTAGAATTTTAAGGGAGAAAGTCTAAATATATATGGATTTAAGTTATGAAACCATTTCAACGTCCAAGTGAATGAGGGAGTAGTTGGGGAACAAGAATGTTTAGGAAGAAAAGTTAAAATTGAGTGATTGGATGTGTTTATGGGGGATAATGGTCAAGTGGTGAAAGAAAGTATTGGCTTTCATAATGGAGTGATTTTCCAACTTCAATGTATGTAATAAAAATATAAACCCAGACTTTAATCAAGATGAAAGATTGGATTGATTTGCATAGGCACTCTTTCCACACGAGTCACACAGTCGTGCTGGAAAAACATATTACAAATCTAAAAACAGATATTAAAAGTTTCAATGCAGAAAAGTGAAAGTTGGCAGTGAAAACACAAGGAACTGAAAGCAAGGAATTCGGAGCAAAAGTGGAAATGAAACAGTCACCGGAGCATTGTGACCAGGCACTGACTTAAGGGTTGGGAATTGTAATGGTTACTCATGAATGGGAGTCAAACCTTGCTGACCTTGTGCATGGCAAGAAGCTGGACTCGGGCTGTCCTTTCCTACACATAACTTGAAGGTAGAACAAAATGTTTATCGTTTGAAAAAAAGGAGTTAAGTTATTCCATCCACCAACTCAGAGACATTGTAAGAATGCAGAAAATTGTGGAAAAGGAGACATCTAGGAGAAATTTGAATCCCAAATCTATATATACTATGTGTGGTGTGGCTGACTTTTTGTTTACCTTGTGGTGCAGAAATCATGAGCCAAAACATATAAAAATTGGTAGAGAACAATGAAACATGAATTTTAAAACCAAACTCACTGTCATGTTATTGATTTGATCCCAATTCATAACAACCCTATAGGACACAGCTGAACAGGGCCAAAAGGTTTTCAATGTTTTATAGACGCAAGCTGTCATGTCTTTCTCCCATGGAGTAGTTGGTGTGGTCAAACCACTAACCAGGAGAGGCAAAATTGGAGCTGTGCAATATGAAGTCCCATGGGAAACAAAATTTGCTAATGTTAAGTTCACAGACTGAAAGTATTTTAAAAATAATAATAATAATCCACTGTCATGAGAGAGGAGTAGCAGCACATTTAATAAATAGGAGAATTTATACCAGGGAAATGTTAATAAAAGATATAATTGAAAGTGTCATTAATGTTCAAAAATATGTTTTAAATCCATCTGATAAGAAATCATGTAAAAAAAAAAAGAATAGGTATGAAAAAGAATTAAGTAAAAATGCTTAAAATGAAAACTGCATTCATTGTAAAATTTAGGCGTTAAACCACAGAATAAATATAGCAGTTATGAGAATTAGTAAATTGGTTAATGATCATGGAGGAACTCATGAACTCACAGAAATGAAGAGGAAAATATGGAAGAGCATTTAAAGACATGAGCAAGGAGGAGAATCTCTGATAAAAGTCTAGTATGCTGTCTACTTCTGTCAGTAGGCAGGACCAATAAATCAGTACAGGGTCGGAGACAGCGTGTGTTAATGTGAAAGTTTGGGGTGATTGCTCAATGCCCACCTTAAAATAAAGATCCACATTCTGGATTGTATATTGGCACAGAAAATCTCTGGCACAAGGTGGTGGTTCAGTTGCCAAAACTTTCTCTTGGAGGGTATTCTAACAGAGGGTAGCTCACTGGCTGGTGCAAGGATGTAGGCTTTTGGAAAGTATGCATAGGACAATACATACAAAGACAATGGAATTGACTTGCTGTGGTTAATGAGAACTTGGTGGTAGTTAGCAAATGGTTAAAAACTAAGTGTGAATAGCAGAGGGTGTGTTTGGTAGTTGACAGAGTGACTTTCTTCCTGCAATGGTCATTGACAAGAAGCAGACTCTGGATCTTATAAAAATAGCATTAGTGTCTCTAATCTTCAAAGACTGTAGAATACTCAATGGAGGCAGGTTTGTTATATTAAAGTCAGGACTCTGGTTGGGAAAACCTGAGACATGAGATGAAGACATCATGGTGGATGGCCCATAAACTTGTAGCTTGGCAGACCTAATCCCTCAGAGCCTACAGATGTGAGTGAGCTCTCAATGTTTAAGCTAACATCTCCCCTGTATAGGGAAATACTGTAGTGGCCTTCTCCCATAAGACTCAACAGGTGTCCCCCCAGGACCTGCCCCCATCTCTTTCCTGCCTCTTAAGAGTAATAATAGAATAAACTAATAATCCAAGCCAGAAAATTGATCAAACATATCTTCTATGTTTGAAGAAAAAAATGGTGAAAATGTGAGTGAGTAAATGATATAAAACATAAAAGAAAAGCTTATTTTACATGTATATTCAAAAGGATGATAAAGAAACCTTCTGGCTGGGATAATTCAAGCAGACAGTCAAGGGAAGGAGGCATACCTGACGGGCAATATAATTTGCACTCTGGGGGTGAGGTGTGATGGATATCATGCAAAACATTTTGTGTACAAAATAACAATTACTGAATTCAGGATTTAGAGAGGGAACCATAAAAGTAGTATTCAAACATAATTTCAACGGTTAAGTTTTGAATGGTTGTAAAACTGATAACCGATATTTTTTATTACCATAAATATTTAGCTCTCAATATACTGTGGCACACCTCAGCCTCATTTCTTGGAGCATACCAGTTGGTAAACTCTGATACAGAACAATACCAAGATGGGAATGTGGGATCAAGGCAAATCTTTTTTACTTTGTTGTAAACCGCTGAGATCAACACAAGTGAAGAAAGAATTTATTGCTGGGAAACTTGGAGAACCAGACTGAGAAACAAGCTAGACACAAGGCAGTAGCCAGAACTCTCACCCTCACCCTCCACAGAACCAGTCTAATGAACACTCTGTTGAGCTCCTAAATCTCAGTGTGCCTAGCTTTTCCTGAAGCACTAGGTGCTGGATTCTTCCATCCTGCTACCCTTTCTCTGGTGCTTTGGAAACTAGAATTTGCTGATACCTCTAGGGAATCCCTTTGTCCTTTTCTGTACATCTCAAATTTACACTGGATTTGTCAGATTCTTCACTCTAGCTGCAAAGGAGGCTGGAAAATTATCTGGCCAATTTATTTTATGTGCTGTGCTCTGCCAACCTGAAGACCCTTAAAGTGGAGAAAGCCCCTGTTACAGGAAATGAGTTCAGAATTCTGGGCAACTAAGAATGTCCATCAAAATTGCTATAGCATCCCATTAAGCATTGTTGTGAAAATGAGTAAAAGATGCTCTGTAAGGTTTATGGGCTAGTCAATGGAATGGCATGTTGGAGAGAATTTTTAGAAACACCCTTTCCTGTAGGTGGATCCATTCCTGAACCAATGTGCTCTCTTAAACAAGCAGAATGTAGCTGGATTTCAGTTCCCACTTGCCCGTCAGCTGAGCATATTTGTTTAGGCATAACCTACTGTCCTACACCTGCCAAAGATAAGGGGATTAAATGTGATCATGAAACCACATGCACAGAAGTGGCAGATCCAGGTGGCAGTACTGATCCCTGAGTCTAATCTTTAAGGCCTCTATTTTACAACCTGCCTGAAAGCCATAAACTCTTGCTTCACAGTCAATTGTTAGATGTAATCAGAAAAGGTGGATAAAACCCCTCTTTTTCTTTTGTTATTTTCCAGGCCCTGAGCTGAGTAAGTGCAGAAGTTTGGCAGGTATGACAAAGGCAAGGAATCCTGCTTTGACTCAAGAGTTAAAATGGTCTTCTTTGAATTTTCTGAGTCCTGAGAATCTTGAGGACTCTTCTCCACCAAGAATGTTTTTTAACTGAGAAAATCCTGATATTGGTCTCAGTTCAGGTTAGGAAACAAGACTGGTTTTATGAAAATATATTGATTGAGAAGCTAATAATTTGTTTCCCATTAGTCTCTGAGTAAGGAGTCCTGATGGGGCAGTGGTGAAGCTCTTGGTGCTAACCAAAATGTCGGTAGTTTGAACCCACCTGCCACACCATAATAGAAACATGTAGCAGTCTGCTTGTGTAAAGGTTAAAGCCTTGGAAATCCTACAGTGAAGTTCAACAACATCCTATAGGGCCACCATGAGTCGGAAACAGAGAGATGACAATGGGTTAGTCCCTGGATGCTACAATGGGTGATTTTTCAGGCCTTGACATCTTCTGAAAAGTCATTCATTAACAACCCTATGGAGCAGAGTCTATGATGAACATGGGAGTTACCATGAGTTGAAGTCTTTCTTGAAGCTTACACACTACCTCATAAATATCTTCACTGGTCTCTAACCAAAGTCAACTGTAAAATTACTCATTTGGGGAAAAAAAAAAAAAATGCATAAGTTGTGGAAGCCTAAGACCAAGAGGCAGTGGAGGGAGGTTCTCTTGGGGCCTAAGAAATCACCCTCACATCCCATCACTCTGGGATTCCCAAGGTTTACTGTCTTTCAAAGATTCTCTAGAACATAGATGAGCCATGACTGGCTGAACATCTAGAGACCACTCTCCCTCAATCAGTGTGGACCCTTAGCAATCAGCCAGATATAGTCAGCATCCAGCCCCTGCAGGTTTGGGCTGTGCTGGATTGTGAATACCACACAGGTGAAATTGTAGGTGCAAATTCTGGCTATATATCTTATACAGAATAATTCTATCTATACTTATTCAATTCTACTAAATTCAAGGTATGATTTAGATAATAATTTTTAATATTTAGATAGAAGCCTTTTAGCTCAAGCAATGTAGTAAATTTTGACAACACACAATAACAACAACAGATAGTTCATTGTTCCTATTGTATCACCAATCTTCCATATGAACTTTATACAACTGCAGTGATATATGTAAATAGGGATGCCTACTTTATATCCAGAATGAATTGTCTTTGAATTAATAATTAGAACTAATACTTATTCACTGATTTCTATGCATCAAATAAGAGTCCTGGTGTAGCTCTGTGGGTTAATGAGCCGGATTGCAAAGTTGGTTTGAACTGCAAGATTGATGGTTCAAACTCACTTTTCAAGCCACTCCTTGGAAACCCTATCCAGGGTTGCTATCGGTCAGAACCAACTTGATGGCATTTATCAACAACAACAATAATCATGGTAAGGAGTCCTTGTGTGGTGCTGTTGGCTAATGTGCTGGACTGCAAAGTTGATTTGAACCACAAGGTTGGCTCACTAGCTGCTCCCTGGTACCCCTATACAGAGTCCATATAGTTTGGAACTGACTCGATGGCACTTATCAGCAGCAACAATCATGGTAACCTTGTAAAAAATCTATGTGCATCCTTATTTTGAAGTTGCAGAATCTGAGGCACAGAAGTTTCTTCAAGGTGATGGCAGAGCCCAGGGAAGGAATCATACCTAAAAAGTGGTAGAAATGGGTTTTATAACCCAGAAGGCTGACCTTAGGGCTGTATTCTTAATTTTTATACTAGTTGTACTGACTGGCTCCATGCAGGAAATGACTGAGGCATTCCAAGAAGACAGAAAGGATGAGGACTAGAGAAAAAAGCCAGGCATTAGGTAGTGAAAGGATTATGAGATAAACAAGATAAGGAAAGAGAAAAAGTGGAAACAGACTAAGAGAATTAGGATGATGGCTGAGCTCCTTTATTCCTCATCAGTTGTGAGTTTTTTATGACACTCAATAAAAGTACTGAGAGTATGTGACTATATTGAGGGTTTATTACAGGTTCCATTAAAGGAGGACATGGGAATGATTCTACACTGTAACCACAAGAAGAAAAAGCAGGTCCTTAATTAAAAGCAGCAAAGACAAGAAAATAACAGCCACTCAACAGTTTGGCCATACATTATTATTGTTGAGTGGTATCAAGTCAATTCTAACTCATAGTGACCCTATATTGGGTTTCCAAGGAGTGGCTGATGGGTTTGAGTTGTTTTCCTTGTGGTTAGCAGTCCAGTGGTTATCCTACAGTGCCACACCAGTACTCCACCAAACATATGTTGTTGTTGTTGTTGTTGTTATGTGCCATCGAGTCGGTTCCGACCCATAGCGACCCTGTATAGGGTTTCCGAGGGTGTAAATCTTTATGGGAGTAGAAAGCCTCATCTTTCTCCCGCGGAGCAGCTGGTAGTTTCGAACTGCTGACCTTAAGGTTCGCAGCCCGATTCGTAACCACTACGCTACCACCAAACATATAGAAAAAGAAAATTACCTGAAGGTGGAAAAAAATAAAAACATTGCTTACTTTTACATTGGGTGTTTCAAAAGGAAGATCATTAACAGTAAATGTATGTTTTCCTCTTAAGTAAAAATTGGTAAAGCTTGTTTTGTTCATGTCAGTTAAAAATAAAACATAACCAAAAAGTCCCTTAGTCTCTTCTTGGAATTTTCTATGATATCATCCTTGGTGCCCTTGTTAGAGATGTCAACCTCAGGCCTTAATTAGCATCAGTAGTGGCTTCCGATAAGAGTATTTGGGGTATGGAAAGGTGCGACAGTCAGATCATTGGTATAAGGCTATGTTTGCATTGAAAGCATGCTTTTTAAAGTTAGGTAATCACTGAAAGACATCCAACAACAACAAAGGAGGTGGTTTGGGAAACAGAAAATTTCACTCTCCAAGTTACTACTCTTTGGTGCTACAACTGATAAACTTACAGGAAAATGAGTGTCTCTTATTCCCCAAATACTTTCTTCAAATCTTAAAGATAGTCATCATTTATGTGTTTGTACACATTGCCCATAGTCAAATTCTGTTTCACATTTCCTGAGCCACTATTCCAAATCCTCTGGCCATGGATAACTTATTCACTTATGCCTTAAAACTAAATTGTTGTTTTGTTGTTATTAAGCGCTGTTGAGTCAGATTCTGATCCAGACAAGATTTATTTTCTGAAGCACTTCCTGCTGCCATTGGGATCCAACTCCTATCTGAGTCTCAATTTATTACGAAGGGAAGTAAAGGGGGCCAGGTGAGAAATCAGAAACAAACAGAACCACACAGAAATACTATCTTACAAATATTTGGTCAATTGATACCTACATTTAAAAATTTGATGGATGTTAACAAATTTCCCTTTACAAGGAATATATCAACTTACGGTCCACAAGGATTCCTGGTGTGGTTCTATAGGGTAAGCATTGGCTTGTGAACCCCAAGGTCAGCCATTCAAACCTACCAGCTGCTCTTCAGAAATCCTACACAGGATCACTATGAATCAGAACCAACTCGATGACACTTAACAACAACAATAAGGTATTCAATAATTCTTACATCCTAGCCTCCACCACTTGTCTGTCAGTTTATCATACTGTGGTGGCTTATGTGTTACTGTCATGCTGGAAGTGTCCCCACCAGTGTTTTAGATACCATCAGGACCACCCATGGTAGACAGGTTTCAGCAGCAACTCCAGACTAAAAAGACCACTTCTGAATGGTTAGTCACTGAAAACCTTATAAATGATAGTAGAACATTATTAGATACAGTACCAGAAGATGAGTCTCTAGGTTAAAGGTACTCAAAATACAACATGGGAAGAGCTGCCCCCTCAAAGTAGAGGTAACATTAATGACAAGAATGAAATTAAGCTTTCAGTATCTTGATTTGCAGATTGGACACAACTCAAATGAGAAGAAACAGCTGCAAATATCTATTAATAATCAGAATTTGAAATGCATGAAGTATGAATCTAAGAAAATTGAAAATTGTTAAAAATGAAATGAACAAATAAAGATCGATATCCTAGACATTTGTTGTTGTTGTTGTTAAGTGTCTTTGAGTTGGTTCCGACTGTATAGAGTTTCCAAGGAGTGGCTGGTAGATTAGAACCATCAATCTTATGGTTCAAACTGACATTGCAATTGAGTAATTATCTTACAGCACCATATCAGGAGTCCATCCTAGGCATTAGTGAGCTGAAATGCATTGGTATTGGCCATTTTGAGCCAGAAAGTCACATGGTTTACTTTACCAGGAATGACACATTGAACAGTCATGGCATCACTGTTCATCATCTAAAAGAACATTTCAAGATTTATCTTGAAGTATAGTGCTGTCTGTGGTATGATAATATCCATATGCCTACAATCTCTATCTGCCACTTGTCTGTCAGTTTGTGGTACTGTGGTGGCTTGTTAATTGCTGTGATTCTGGAAGCTATGCCACCGGTATTTTAAATACTAGCAGGGTCACCCATGGTGGACAGGTTTCAGAAGAGGAAGGAGAGATGAACCACATCTGAATATGTAGTCACTGAAAACCTTATGAACATCAGAGAAACACTGTCAAATATAGTGCCAGAAAATGAGCCCCTCAGGTTGGAAGGCACTCAAATGCAACTGGGGACAACCTGCCTCCTCAAAGTAGAGTTGACCATGACGACATGAATGGAGTAAAGCCTGTGGGAGTAAAGTCCTGAGCAAATAATCTAAGAAGCTGGGTTCTATGAAGGAAAACGTGGCACCAGGATTGCAGGACGACTCATTAACAACCTGCGCTATGCAGATGATACAACCTTGCTTGCTGAAAGTGAAAGCCTTCGGTATGGATTGCATCTCAATGTAAAGAAAACAAAATTCCTCACCACTGGACCAATAAACAACATTCTTATCAATGGAGAAAAGATTGGAGCTGTCAAGGACTTCATTTTTCTTGGATCAACCATCAACACTCACAGAAGCAACAATCAAGAAATCAAATGATGTATTGCATTAGGCAAATCTGCTGCACAAGACCTTTTTAAAGTATTGAAGAGCAAAGATGTCAGCTTGAAGACTTCAGTGCGCCTGACCCAAGCCATGGTATTTCCAAAAACCTCATATGCATGCGAAAGCTGGACAGTGAATAAAGAAGACTGTAGAAGAATTGATGCTTTTGAGTTATGGTTTTGGAGGATAATATTGAAAGTGTCATGGGTTGCCAAAAGAACCAATAGATCTGTCTTGGAAGAAGTGTAGCCAGAGTGCTCCTTGGAGGTCAGATGGTCAGACTTTGTCTCTCCTACTTCAGACCTATTTTCTGGAGGGACCATCACTGGAGAAGGATATCATGTTTGGTAAGGTGGAGGGTCAGACAAAAAGAGGAAGAGCCCACAGTGAGATGGATTGTCAAAGTGGCAACATCAATGGGCTCAAGCATGGCAATAATTGTGAGGTTGGCCCAGGACCTGGCAGTGTTTTGTTGTCAAGGACTTCATTCATTCTGTTGTACGTAGGGTCACCATGAGTCATTAACAACTCAATGGCACCCAACAGCAACAACAATAATCACTATAAGGTGGTTTGGTAGCATAGTTGTTATGAGTTGGGCTGCTAACCTCAAGCTCAACAGTTAGAAACTAACAGTGGTTCTGTGGGAGAAAGATGAGGTTTTCTGCTCCTGTAGGGTTTACACCCTAAGAAACCCTGGCATACAACCACCACTGACTCCATGGCATACAACCACCACCACCACCACAATCACTATGATTCAAATTTACTCACAAATGACTAAAGCCAGTGATGGACTAGAAGAATTCTACCAACGTCTTCAGTCTGAAATTGATCATATATTCAATCAAGATGCATTAATAATTACTACTATGAGTCGGTTCTGACTCGATGGCACCTGACAACAACAACAACAACAAGTGATTGAAATGTGAAGGTTGGAAACAAAGAGGAAGGATCGGTATTCAGAAAATATGGTGTTGGTGATAGAAATGATATTAGAGATCAAATGATAGAATTTAGCAAGACTGATGATTTATTTATTGCTATACCTTTTGAAAAGAATATTGTTGTTGTTGATGAATGCTGTTGAGTTGGCTCCAACTCATAGTGACCCAGTATAGGACTTCCAAGGAGTGACTGTTGGGTTTGAACCATTGATCTTGTGGTTAGTAGTTCAGGGCTTATCCTCCACCAGGAGTCCATTAGAACAACATAAAAAGGTGATAATATAAATGGACCTCACCAGATGGAATACATAGGAATCAAGTTAACTGTATCTTTGGAAAAGCTCTATATCAACAGCCAAAACAAGGCCAGGGGCAGATTGTGGAATATACAATCAATTGCTCGTATGCAAGTTCAGACTGAAGCTGAAGAAAATTAAAACAAGTCCATAAGAGTCAAAATATGACCTTGAGTAGATCCTACTTAAATTTAGAGCAGGGAGCTATCAGAAGTTCAAGTTGAATTCAGAAGAGGACATGGAATGAGGGATATCATTATTAGCAACAGATGGATCTTAACTAAAAGCAGAGAATGCCAGAAAGATGTTTACTTGTGTTTCTTTGGACTATGCAAAGGTAACTGAATGTGTGGATCATAACAAAGTATGGATAACATTGTGAAGAATGAGTATTCCAGCACACTTCATTGTGCTCAGGAGGCACTCATCTATAGACCAAGAGGCAGTCATTAAGACAGAACAAGAAGATACTGCATGATTTAAAATCAAGAAAGGTGTATGTCAGGGTTGTATCCTTCCAGCATTCTTATTCAATCTGTATGCTGAGCAAATAATCTGAAAAACTGGATTATATAAAAAAGAACATGGCATCAGGATTGGAGGAAGACTCATTAACAGGTCCTGGAGTGATGCTGTAGTTTAATGCACTGGACTACAAAGTCAGTTTGAAGCTCACCAGCTGCTCCTTGGAAAACCCTATACATGGTTGCTATGCATCATAACTGACTCGACAGTACTTAACAACAACAATATGCAGATGACACAGGCTTGATGGAAATAAAGAGAACTTAAAATACTTACACCAGATCAATAAATAATATGATAAATGTAGAAAAGATTGAAGTAAGCAAGGATTTCATTTTTCTTGGATCTACAATCAGTATTCATGGAAATGGCAGTCAAAAACAAAAAGACATTTTGCAGTAGGCAAATCTACTACAAAACATCTCTTTAAATTGTTAAAGAGCAAAAATGTTACTCTGAGGACTAAGGTGAGTCTGACCCAAACCATGGTATTTCCAGTTGCCTCATCTGTATGTGAAAGTTGGACAATGAATAAAGAAGAATTGACACATTTGTATTATGGTGTTGGAGAAGATTATTGATAGAATTAACAACTGTCAGAAGAGCAAACAAGTTTGTCTTGGAGGAAGTACAATTAGAATGTTCCTTATAAGTGAGGATGGCAAGGATTTTCCTCTTATACTTTGGACATTTTGTTAGGAGGGATCAATTCCTGGAGAAGGACATCATGCTTGGTAAAATGGAGGGTCAATGAAAAACAGGAAGCCTCCCAACAATATGGATTGACACAGTGGAAGCATCAGTGGGTTCAAACATAAAAACAATTGTGAGGCTGTCGCAAGATGGAGCATTGTTTCCTTCTGTTGTTCATAGAATCACTGTGAGTTGGAAATGACTGGATGGCACCTAACAACAACAAAATAAGGATTTTTAGTTTCACCAGTGTGATTCAAAAATTATTGGCACTCTAGTTATATTAAAATGCCTGTCCATGTTCAAGATTAATGAGAACATTGAGCATGCACATGAAGTGCTTCTGTTGATTAGATGAGTGCCAGTGGGTTATGTGGCAAATCATTTGGAAACCAGACATGGCTCTGCCTGTGAAATAATCCATGACAGACCTGGGTTTAAAAACTTTGTGCAATGGGTAAAGAAACGACTCATGGAAGAGCATAAACAGATGTGTTCGGACAGCTGCAAATAAAATTTGGATGAAAACTCAAAGGAAGGTCAAAATTTCTTTTAAAAAATCAGTATTGGTAATGGAAATGGATTCATCACTATAAGCCTAAGAGTAAACAGCAGTGTATCAAATGGAAACATCCCAAATTACTGACCAAGAAAAAGTTCAAAAGTCAAACATTGGATAGAAAATTGATGCTTATAGGTTTCTGGGATTCTCAAGGGCCAGTATTGGAACACTGTTAGGAACAAGGTTCAACAATCAACAGTACTCATTACAGTGAGATGCTCACTTCTTAAGAACTGGAGTCTAAATTTCAGATTGAATGCAAACGACTGCTATCCAATGGCATTGTGATCTTGCATGACAAAGCACATCCACATACCTCTGTCCACACTGCTTACACTGCAAAAATTTTGTTTTGAGGTGTTAAAGCATCATCCTTTTATTCCTGATCTTGCTCCACTGAACTTTCACCAGTTTGGTTCCCTGAAAGCAGCCCTTCAAGGACAAACATTCACCTCTGATGAAGAAGTAAATACAGGGGAGAATTTGTGGATGGCAGCACAGTCTAAAACATTTTTTACTAAGGAAATATGAAAGCTTTTTGACAGATGGACAAAGTGTATTGAAAAGCAAATCGAAAAATGATGTATTTGTCTTTTCTAAAAGTTCATTAAAATAAATTTGACAGCCAGAGTGCAGAAAATTTTTGACTTACCCTTGTATTTTGTTTTATTATATGCTGTTGTTCTGTCTAGGATTTATTTGATGCTACATTCATGGTCAGCAATGAAACCTTCCTATTTTGCAGAGTTCGCATGAGAAGCCAGGAAACACTGATGACATAATCTTCAGAAAATCAGTAGTTGAATGTAATTTCTCTGACTCTTAGTTTCCTTATCAGTTAACTAAAGGGATGGCACAAATGTTCTCAAATGTTATCTCCTCCAGGCAGATGATGTTTATCCAGTGTGACATCCGTGTCCTGTCACTTCAACTCTTCTCAAAATCATCCATAATTTCTTCCATTGAGCTTCTGTTTCGTCTTACCACTCACTTCCCTTGATTTCCGTCCCTCTGGAACCAACATTGCTGCTGAGTCCTAAACCTCACAATTTACACCTTAACGTCACTACACAATCTTGGTTTCAAATCTCAATGGAGTCCTCTGACTGGTTTAGCAGTCCTTCAGAGTCTCTTGCAGGTTGCTCGCATTTCCCACCATGGTCAGGTCGAGCTCCCACTACTGTCTGTAAGACTGAATGTAAATTTATTCTGTTATTCTACAGATGCTTTTGCCAGCTACTACACAGAGAACTTACTTAGATAAATAATTCAAACTGGAGTTACCCACAGATTCAGACTCCAATGTCCACAGAGTTATTTGCTTTTTCATCTATCCTTCTTTCTTACCCTGGTGTCACAATAGAAGAGGTGCTCTACCTTGGCCTAGGGAGACTCACTCACTATTGTTTTTGTGTGCTCTGGGTCCCTCCTCACAGGAATTTCCCTCTTCTGATTGTCCCTTCTTTCATATCCTCAAACCCTCTCTGTCTAGGCCCATTCTTAACAGCTTTAATGCTTAAAGATACTTAAACCTTTTCTGTTTAAAAACAAATGAACAAATAAAGCACTTCTTTTGTCCCGCTCATGTCTCATGCCCTAGCAATCACCTCCACATCCTTTCCCAGCCAAACTTCTTGAATGTTGCTGATTCTCATCTTTCCCTCTTATCATCTCCCATTCACATTCCAACTTCATCCAAAATGGCTCCAGTTCCCACTGCTGACCTGAAGATGTTGAGTAAATGAAAATATGTTGGACTGATATACTGAAATGAAATATCTCAGGTCACTTACAGATTTTAAGTAATTCATAACATTTTGATGAATAAAATCTTCATGTTGTTGTTAAGTTCCAACTCATAGCAGTATAGAGTTTCCAGGAGGGGTTGGTGGGTTTGAAAGACTGACCTTGTGGTTAGCAGTACAACACTTATCTGACAGCACCACACCAGGACTTACGTAGAAAAGAATATGATACTGTCTTGTGGACAATTTCCACTTGGCAAGTATTTCTAAATACTTGATTCCATTCTTTTGATCTTAAACATCTCTTCTCTTACAACTTATAACTTAATGACATCTAGAGAAAAAAAAAAAAAAAAAAAAGGCACTATAGGACAAACACTTGACTGCCAACCACAAGGTCAAACCCCCCAGCCAGTCCTCAAAACTGTATACAGGGCTGCTATGAGCCAGAAGTGACTTGACAACACTTAATGACAACAATAATAGAGAAATTAAAAAAAACAAAACCCACCACATGGCAAACCCACAGTATGTTTGCATATTCCTATGCTGCGGAGAGCTATGCCACTGGTATTTGAAATGTCAGTGGGGTCAGCAGACTAGGAAGAAAGTTCTTCTGATATACTTCTGGACATGACAACTCTATAAATTAAATGACAACCAATGACAACTCTACAAATTAAAATTACACAAAGCTTGACTGTCTTGCTTTGGATATGTCATCAGGAAGGATCAATGGCTGGAAAAGGACATTATGTTTGGTGAAGCAGAGTGCTAGTAAGGGTAAGGGAGACCCTTGGTGGGATGGAGTGGCACAATAGCATAACTGCAGACTGGAACATGTCAGTCATCCTGAGTACGACACAGGACCAAGCATTATTTTATTTTGTTGTAGTGAAGTCACCATATGCCAAAGTTAACTTGAAGGCAGCTAGCTGTCTGTCTGAAGTCCTGGTGTGATGCTGTGGGTTAATGAGCTAGACTGCAAAGTTGGTTTGGACCTCAAGGTTGGTGGTTCAAGCTTACCAGCAGCTCTTCGGATACCCTATGGTTTGGAACTGACTCGATGGCACTTCACCACCACCACCACAATATCTGTCCATTTAGCAATTGGAAACAACAACAAAACCCAGTACTCTTTGATAAACTGGGTTTTGACTGAAAAATGATTCCATTCCATAGGCCCAATACTTAAAAGTAAATGCATGGAGACGGATTTTGAAATAGATGGGTGAAATTGTTTTCAATCTCAAGCCATTCCTTGCACAGTGGCAGTCACTGGCTATCATGGAGATGCCTGCTGGGCACAGCTTCTTGTGGACTACAGTATTTTTTCATAGATACCACAAAGCTGAAACATGTGGGTAAATAGGAAGAATTGTTGACCATGTAAACATGACTCAGAGCTGCTTATCATAACCAATTCCTGAGTGCAATCTTTCTTACAGTTTTCCTGTAACCATCATGCCCCCTTAAAAAACAACATACCACAGTGTACATTGATTCTTTGGGTGTTGTTGTTGTTATGTGCCGTGGAGTCGGCTCCAACTCATAGCGACCCTGTACAGGGTTTCCGAGGCTGTAAATGTTTACGGGAGCAGAGAGCCTCATTTTTCTCCCGTGGAACAGCTGGTAGTTTCGAACTGCTGACCTTGAGGTGGACAGCAGCTGTTTCTTTAAATGAGAGCTTAATCTTTTCTGCCTTGCTTGGATGGTGGCATTCACTTGTTTTATTCTAAGTGTGTTCTTTTCAAGTCAGTCCAGGTCCCTCTCATTATCTCAGGTTAATTTATTCTTCTACCCATGACCCTTCTGAAGAACAGAGAACAGTAGTAGAATCTTGCTGTTTTCAAAGAAACACAAAGAATAGGGTGGCACCCTTTGGTTTGAAAAACAATAAACAAATAACAAAAGCTGATGCCCTGTGAAATGATGGCACAAGGCCCTGTGTGGCCACAAACATTATTTCCTCCTCCTGTCTTCCCAGGGTTACTTGGTATTTTAGGAACACCTGCTGATGGTGTCAGCTGCCAGAATTTCACTGGCACCACATGGTACGAAAAAACAAAGGAGCAAACACAGGGCCCTGTTGGCTGGGCTGCCCGGCAGGCTGCCATCATGAATGCACAAAGAGCAGCCACACCATCCACATCCTGCTGCTGTGTCCCCAAAACATCTCACTCATCCGCCCACAGCCAAGCCTTTCCTCCCCAACCTTTGTTTCTATAAGAGGGAAATCCAGTCTAACTCTGGCATAAAAGATCCATGAAATCACAAGGCAAGGACCAGCATGCCAAACTAAAATTGCTTAAATTAAACCAAACCTTAATCAGCCTGGGACCATGGCTCTATTATATTCAAGGTATAGGTTGCTTGCTTGTTTCTGACATTTTACTTTGTAGTCTCTGATCATTTGTTCCGGAAAACACCTGTCTACTCATCAAAATGGAGTTCTGGTGTGGCTTTGCAGGATAAGCACTGGAATACTAACCACAAGGTTGTTGGTTCAAACCTACTAGCCACTCCTTGGAGACCCTGTGGATCAGAACTGACTCGAAGGCCCTTAACAGTTACAACAGCCCATCACGATCTCTTTCAACTAAGTAGTTTAGGTTGTTGATTATCACTGAGTCTATGTTAACTCAAAGTGACCCCAAGTGACAGAATACAACAATTCCATAGGTTTTTATTTTGGCTTTAATGTTTACAGAAACAGATCGGCAGACCTTTCTCCTTGAGAAATATTGGATGGGTTTGAACTACCAACCTTTTGATTAGCAGCTAAACACATAACCATTATGCCACTAGAGATCCTAAATTTTCTCTGCATCCCACTAAAAAGAAAAACCCAAACCCCTAAACTAGTTACCACAGAGTCAATTCTGACACATGGTGACTCTATGGTCACAGAGTAGACTGCTCCATAGGCTTCTCTTGACCGTGATTTTAAGGAAAGCAGATCACCAGACCTTTCTTCTGAAGCACCCCTGAATGGGTTCCAACTGCCTATTGAACCAATTGATTAACAGTTGAATGCCTAACTGTTTGTACCACTCAGGATGACTCCTACTATCCTACTAAAAAGGTTTCATTCTCTTTTTAAATGAGAATTTAAGGCCCACAAAAATGACATGATAAAGCTGGTAGCTCCAGATATAATTTTTCTAGTGAAAATCATATCCCTGGATTCTAGGGTCTATCAAAGCACGTCTTCAATTACTAATAGCACGTAAGTGTTCTCTTAGTTGATAAGGTGCCATAGAACAGAGCTGGGAGAAAGATACAGAAATGGAGCATAAAGACAAACATATCTAGGCAACTCTTAAAAAGATGTTATTTTGTTTATTTTACATTCTTTGGTAGTGCTATAAAATCTATATGAATAGCCAATCCATATATTGTCTGGTAATCCAGGAATGTATGCTTTTATAATATTAATAAAGAAGAGTCCTGGTGTGGTGCTTTAGGATAAGCACTGGACTGTTAACTAAAAGGTCAGTTAAACCAAACAACCACTCCTGGGAAACCCTATACAGAGTCACTGAGTCTGAACTGACTCAATGGCGCTTAACAACAACAGCAAATTAATAAGGAAGATTAGGATATACATCAACATACACACAAGCACAAACCAATTGTCTAATAATTTAGGAATGTACATTTTTATAACAGACTAATAAAGGAGATTATTAGTATACACACATTACACTATACTTGTAGGTTTGTTCACACTTTTTTTTTTCCTTAAATTGTTGTTATGTGCTATCAAGTCGGTTCCAACTCATAGCTACCTTACATAAGTTTCTCAAGGAGCAGTTAGTAAGCTTGAACCTCCGGCATGAGAAGAAGAGGAATGAAAGCAGTTGCTCACACAAACTGCAATTCTTGTGAAGTCTTTGCAATGTGTTTTCTGTCATAGATTATGCCTGTAGGTCCTCTGGATAAGTGAAGAGACACCATTTAAATAATTACTTTGTAAATGGTAATTAAAATCAACAATGAAATATACTCCTGGAGGAAAGAAAAGGAAGGCAGAAAAAGAAATGTCCTATCTTGGCAGATACACAACTCAGAAATTCAAGTGATGAAGTACAAGAAGTGTAGAGTGTCACCAATGTCACCAAATTCAGAATCCTTGCGCTTGTTACAAAGTGTAGTGTGCACAGGAAAAGCAACTCCCAAAAGGCCTGATGTAGTGGGAATTATATATGACAGCCTCTTTGTCTGTATTCCTTTCTGTAACTCTTCCGTCATCTATAGAATAAGGGAACTGAGCAGATTGCATCTAAAATCGCTTATCTCCAACTTCTAAGATTCTAACATTATTACTGAGAACGTCTATGGTGTTGAAATCTGTGGCTCAGCCCAGACCTGTTAGCTTACAGATGTGAGGCATTCACTAAAATTTAGCATTTCAATTAGCTATCAATCCTTAAAAATTGGAATGTTTTATATAAAATTATGATTCAACAGCTTCTCTTGAAAACAAGACTGATTATTATGGGGGCACAAAACAAAATGAAAATGCGTATATCCCTTGTTCAAAAATTTATAAGGATTTATAGACAGTGACAACAGAAGTTTAAACCAAGTGTGGGGGTCTTCTAAGTGTGGGGCTCTGTGTGATTGCACAGGACAAAGGCCCACGAATAATCCTACTTGAAAAATCAGAAGGGTTGGCAACTGAGACAACCATCAGTTCCTGAAACAACCATCAGTGGGCCCATTGGTAACTTCCCCTTTTAGATGGAGCCTGCCTTCTCCAAGTCATCTCATCACTGCTTTCTTCATGCCCTTTTATCCAAACTGAGGTCAAGTGTCAATCAACATTCATCATTGCATTTGCTCAATGGATTTTTTGACCCCAGTTTCACTGAGCTATGTGCATGACCTGCCTAGCCCCTGTAGAAATATGAGTTTATGGTTAAAACTGCCCATTCCCAGACATGTTTACTGATTAACCGTTGGGAGCAGTGACCTGATACAAGGCTTTGTTGCTAATTGGGAGTGGGAGTCACACAGATACACAGGGTGAACAACTCCTGTTTCTAAAAGTGCAACCAAGGGAGGAGGGTGAACCTATCCACATGGCTTCCCTCTCCATGGCCTGAGCAGGGGAATTATGAAATAATGTGAGATGAGAAGATGGATGGACCCGCTTTCACTCTAGGATTCAAAATATAGTCTATCTTTCCACAAAAAGATTTTGTTATATAACCCACTTCCTCCTCCAAAAGATTGACAAGAACAAATAGTAGTTTAAAAAAAAACAACAAAAAAAGTCTTTCTTTGTATATCATTCTTTGCAAATCAACACTCATGCAAGGTGTTGAGGAGTTTTAGCCATTTCCCTTTGACTCTATCTAATGCACTTTGATGAACCTTTCTCACAAGAAAAAGAAATTGTGTTGCTTGGCTAATTGGAAGATAAATCAGAAGGGTCCAACTTTTACTGGACAGTAACCAGTTACTGCTGAATTGATTAAAACTCATAGCTAATTCCCATGTGCACAGAATAGAACTGTGCTTCACAGGGTTTCATGGTTGTGACCTTTAGAAAGCAAATTATCAGGTTTTTCTTCTGAGGTATCTCTTAAGTTGAATTGAATGTGAACCTTTGTAGTTTACAGCCCAGTACATAAAATATTTGCACTAGCCAAGGACTCCCACTAGATGTGACTATACTCCAGAATGTTGCTCCAGCCTCAAAATGAAACATAGGTTTGAAAGTTATATGGATCTCACTGTGACCACTGTTCTGCACTGTGAAACTGAGTTTGCCTTTAAGAGCACACAAAAATTGGAGGAATAGCTTTCTGCTCACAGTTCTTACTTCCCTTTATTTGACCTCGATATGGTTCCTGGCACCAGAGTATTTCATTTTTCTGGACCATTTCCAGTCTAAGCCTTGTTTTTATACAAGGTTTGTTCTACACAAAATCTGAATAGGTTCAGTGGTCAGTGTTCTGCTTGACTCATTCTGCCAGATTTCTTTCTCCCACTTGGTCAACATTCTTTACCTTGTTTCATACCTCCAGTATTTACCAGCACTTTTATACTCCTTTAACTTAAGCACCCACCTGGTAAACATTTGGTAAATACTTTATAAGTGAGTAAACAAAAATACAATAGATTTATCCCTTACGTGTCCAATATGAAGAAACATACTGCTTTTTAATGCTTTTACTACTCTTGCTGTTTAGTCAAGATAATTAAGAACGCATTTAGTCACAATAGGTCCTTTTCAAACAGTGCTTGAGAAAGAAAAGTATTCATTTCCTAGAACCTTGTTGCAGCTCAGGAAATGTGAAATTACTCATTTATATATTTAGCATTTCTCCTTTTTTTTTTTTGTTTGGCATTTATCATTTTTCTCTTCAACTGTAGTATAATAAACCCTTGGTCATAAACATCCTGTTTATAGACAACTCATTGTTGTTACTAAGTGCCATAGAGTTGGTTCCGACCCATAGTGATCCTCTATAGGGTTTCTGAGGAGTGGCTGGTGGGTTTGAACCGCCAATCTTATGGTTCAAACTGACATTGTAGTCTGGCGCATTATCCTGCAGCACCACACCAGGACTCACTCCAGACAAATCCTACTTATCCGTTAATATTATGTAAATTTATCCTCACTAGTAACACATTTGTCATTATGAGAACACCTTCATTTGTTCCACATACCACTTTTAAATCTTTGAGCTTTTTTGCATTAAAATACGACTAAATTAGAACTGTATACTTCTGCTCAGATTCACATACAAATTCCCCTTAAAGAGCTAGCTGTTGTTGTTGTTGTTGTTAAGTGCCACTGAGTCAGTTCCAACCCATATCTACCCTGCATAGGGTTTCCAAGGAAAGGCTAGTGAGCTTGAACCACTGACCTTGCAGTTCAAACCTTGCAGTCCAGCACATTAACCCACAGCATCACACTAGGACTTCAAAGACACTGTTAGGAAATGATTTTGTTTGTAACCTTGGGAATGCCTGCGTATTCATACCAGTATAGACATGGAAATTGCAAGCATTCTTGCACTGGTTGTCTTTGTTTTGTTCACTTGTTTGGGTAGTCCTTAAGAAGAGATGGTGAATGTTTTTTCTTTATAGCTCCATCTCTGCTTTGGTCCATGTAACTTTGGGGCTTCCTCAGTGTGCTGTTGTTTCTCAATAGATAACAAGGATGGACTCCATAATTTGATGACTATAATACTTAAGCTACTAAACCACAAACACTCTTTGTTTTTTACTCTCCTAATAAGGTCAGCAGTTCGAAACTACCAGCCGCTCCACAGGAGAAAGACGAGGCTTTCTGCTCCCGTAAAGATTTACAGCCTTGGAAACACTATACAGGGTCGCTATGGGTTGGAACTGACTTGATGGCACTTTACAACAACAACAACCTTAAGCATTCAACTTCTTACCTGGTCATTTGAGAACTACAAATTTTCCTTGTTTTTAAGATCCTAACTTTCCATTGTAGGGTTATGCTGTAATTTAACATATAAATTCTTTTGTTTCTGATTATTCAATATTAAAAGTATGTGTGATGGGCAGTCCTATTATTAGGATTTCAAGAACAGTTTAAAATTTTTATTACCATGTTGTCCTCAGCTTATCAGTGGAATTAAGGGAGCTATGTGCTTTCCATACAGAGAACTTCATGTCTGAGACAACCAGGGCTCAGGTTGGGAACCTTTCCCTGCAGAGTCTACCTGTGGTTTCCTGTGGAGCCACTACTTGGCATTGTTCAACCGCTTTGGGAGGAGATTTTATCCTCACTAGAAAAGACACAGGCATTCAGTGTATTTGAAGGTGAATCAGCATAGCATGGAATATAGAATTATGTTCCATACAATTTTTGGTCCACAATTTAAGTACAACCTCCAAGCAAGGGTTTGCTTTCACCGTGTTGGGTTATAGAGTATGTGGCTCATAGAAACTGTAGGCTTGGGGATTGTGAGTCTACAAACTTTGATCTAAATATTTCTAGGGCTCTTCATTTTCCTAGTCTCACATCAGTGAGGGAATATCAATAAGAAACCATCACAGTAAAATTGAGTCTTTAAATAAAGTTCACAAATTTTTTAAAAAAGGTTTAAGAGAGTCAGCAGGAAGACTGCACATTCCTGGCAGTCCATTCACTAATCCCCAGAAAGACATTTTGTGCATATTCCCACCTTAAGAAAACAACCATTGTCAATCGTATTTCTTGGATACATACATTCATGTTTACCCATGTGATTAAATGTGTCTTAAAAACTAGTGGATATTTTCTCAGCATCTCCAATGAAAAGTCTTCAGTAACATCATTTAATTTTCAATTTAATAATCTAGAGCTCCCTAAATAAGCCTAACTTTCTCTAAGTGAATCTAATGTATCTATGCCATTATTGTCAATATTTGCTACATGACAGCTGGATACATGACACTGAATAAGATGCTATAGGGACAATTGCAAAAAGACACAGGCTCTTTCTTGATTTACCAGAAAGCATCAACTAAGGCAACATTTGAGGATATAGTACGGGTCAGAGATTTGACATAGAATAGTGAATGGTGATGGTGATTATATAACTGACACATATTTATATGAATATTTATTTATAAAGTACACATTTCAGAAACTTCAGCTTGGATTCTGGACTAATTCTTATTATCCAGTACAAAACAATGGATATTTGTTTTGAGACTAAGGTTGGTGGCTTAAACACACCTGCCACTACTTGGAAACCAGATATATAAGACCAATAAATAATGAAATGATGAAATGAGAAAAGATTGAAGTTATTCAAAGACTTCATTTTACTTGGATCTACCATCAACACTCATGGAAGCAGCAGTTAAGAAACCAAAAGACTAATGGCATTAAGTAAATCTGCTGTACAAGACCTCTTTAAAGTATTCAAGAACAAAGATGTCAGTTTGAGGACAAAAGTGAGCCTGACCCATGAGCCATGGTATTTTCAGTAGCTGTATATGCATGTGAATATTGGGCAGTGAATAAAGAAGACAGTAGAAGAATTCATGCATTTAAGTTATGGTGACGGTGTTGTTGTTAAATGCTGTTGAGTTGGTTCTGACTCAGAGGAAATCTTCCAAGAGCGGCTGGTGAGTGTGAACCTCTGACCTTGCAATTCAAACCAACCTTGTGGTCGAGTGCTTTAATCCACAGAAGAATATGAAAGGTACTATGAACTGCCAGAACAACAAATAAATCTGTTTTGCAAGAAGTACAACCACAAAGTTCCTAGAAGCTGGGGTGACCAGACTCAATCTCTTATACTTGGACATATCAGGAGAGACCAGTCCCTGGAGAAGGACACCATGCTTGGTAAAGGGTGAAAAAGAGGGAGACCCCAAATTAGGTGGATTGTCACAGTGGCAGCCACAGTGGGTACAAACATAGCAGCAATTGTGAGGATGGCGCAGGACTGGGTGGTATTTAATTCTGTGTGTCAGAACCAATTCAGTGGCACCTAACAACATGAGTCAGAACTGACTTGACAGCACTAAACAATTTTAATACTAAAGACACAATATGTGATTCTGACTCGTGGCGACTTCATGTGTGTCAGAGTAGAACTGTGCTCCATAATATTGTCAATGGCTGATATTTTTGGAAGCAGATCACAAGCCCTTTTTTTGAAGGAGCTTCTGGGTAGACTCAAACCTAGAACCTCTTGGCTAACAGTTGAGCATGTTAATCCTTTGTGCCACACAAGTACCTTTCTAATTCTAATAAGAGGAGAGTAATTTCTCTAGAATCACCATGACTCAAAACATAATTTGAGGAGATCCAGAAGAAAGACATAGCATTCAAAGGAAGCAGCAGCTATTTTGGTGAAGTCCTAAGGGTGGATGTGGCCATGAGAGGAGATTAGGATTTCAACCCTAAAAACTGAGCAAAAGGAAAATGATGTAAAGAGGTACCAAAGGCATAAATTCTAGAGAGGGAATATAGAAAGCTGCAGAATCTAGGTTGGTTGCTGCACATTATGGGATATTTTCTGATGTATAAGCCAGGCCAATTTTCTCCACATATTTCAGTTTTTGTAAATGTACTACCTATTTTAGAGATCCTCTAAATTTACGGACAACTAGTGGTTTCAAACTGTTGACCTTTCAGTTATCCGTTGCGTTATTTTGCCACTCATTCATTCTTAGGAAATGAGATTTGATGTTTATGTACCTAATATATACCATAAGATAAAACAGAAGAACCAAGCTTAAATTATTTTTTATCAGACCTAACGGCTTAAATAGAATAGAACGATATGATCACTATTTTGATTTCTTCTCTCAGGTTGCAGATGCTTTCTGAGACAACAGTTGGTAAATTTTGACTCAGGAGAAAACAGTTGTTTGGATTGTGTAATTTGAATTTTTCATGTCAAATTTGCCAATAATTTAGAATTTGTTTTTCTCTGATTTGTAAAAGAAAAGCATATACTGGCCTCTTAATACTGGAGCACAAACTAAGCATTTATCCCATTTTATTATGGTTCAATCATATTTTCTTCACTCGTTAGGTGATGATGTTTTTACAGCTTAAAGATGCTCACAGTTCTTTGACTCTTCACTGGAGAATTAAGCAATTACCTGGTGGACCCTCAGGGATGGAAGTGTTTGACTCTGCCCAGTGGAGCTAGTTGTTTGTACACAACTGTTGCTCCCTAAAAAAAAAAAATCTCCTGGCAATGAGTTTAGATGGTTTTTCAATCTGAAATCCCCACTTCCAAAAATTCTGTGATAACAGCAGGTTATAAAATAA
>NW_006408665.1:3545233-3548322 GCF_000296735.1 Chrysochloris asiatica | reverse complement strand
CCTAACAACAAGGAGCACAAAAACAGATCATCTGAAAAAAAGTACTGGCTTCAAAAATGGAAAGTCTCTGAAGGTCCATTGATATAGAACTTTGCTTTGGTAAAAAACAAAAACCAAAACAGATATTAAAGAGTGGTTTCTTGTGAGGGTCCCAGGTGTGGCGGAGGCAGAGCTGGTCCATGGCAGACAGCCATCTGCTTTAACTGGCTGTGTGGACCAGTCATCCAGCCTTCATCTGCCTCTAAACTGCCTCGTGACTCTGCTGCACTCCCGTCCCTCTTCCTGAAGTGCCTTCCTGGGCTCAGAGAGCACATTCACTTAGACTTCCAGAAGCTGGAACTGTCATGGACTCAGTGACTGTTGATGATGTGGCTGTGGACTTTACCTGGGAAGAGTGGGAATTGCTGGATGTTTCTCAGAAGCAACTCTACAGAGATGTAATGATGGAAACCTTCAGAAACCTGGCAGGTATGGAGACCTTCATTTCTTTTAAAATGTATTCACCAAATACTTGGTGTTAATCGAGTATGAGAGCTGAGGATTGGTAATGCAGTGTTGAATAATATATTTATGGTAATTTGCTCTCTGGAGTGTGCATATCCTGGCTTCCCCATGAATACAAGCTCCACGTATTGAACTCCACCATCATTCCGGCAGTTGGTCATACTGCGGTGGCTTGCAGGTTGTTACTTTGGAACCTATCCCACCAATGTTTCAGTTACCAGCAAGTTCACCCGTGATGGACAGGCTTCAGCAGAGCTTCCAACGTGACACAGACTAGAAAGGCAGAGGTGGTCCACTTTTGAAAAGCCACCTAGTGGAAATGTTCTGATGAGTATTGGAAGATTGATGCAGTGTCACAAGATGATCCCCTCATCTTACTGGAAGGCACTTACAGTATGACTGGAGAAGAGCTGTCTCTTCAAAGTAGACTTGACCTTAACAAAGTCGACGGTACAAAACTTTCAGAACTTTCATTCTCTGATGTGATTTGATTCAGAATGAGAAAAAACAGCTGCAAACATCCGTTCATTAAAATGTAGGAAAATTTGAAGAAGGAGAAAAGATCAGTGTCTTATTTATCTAATGTTGCTAGAATAGAAATACCCCAAGTGGATGGCTTTCACAACCAGAAATGTATCCTCACAGTTTAGGATGTCCCAAGTCTGAATTCAGGGTGCCGGCCCTAGGATGGACCTTTCTCTCTGTCGGCTGATGGGAAAGGTCCTTGTCTCCTGTCTACATCTGTACGCCCATCATTCTTTGGAGATCTCCATGTATCTTGGCATCACATCTCGAAATATTAATGATGAAGAAAGCATAACCCCTGAAGATACAGTGGTACGATTCCTGGAAAATGACAGCTGGCCCTCCATGTTATGAGAATTCTGTCAAGTTCATGGCTCTGAAACTCAGGAGAACATCCCGAGCACGTGTGTCAGAAAACATATGACAAAGGCTGTTTATGAAAGAAATGAAGAGAATGCATTTGGAGAAAGTTTCAGCCAAATTCCAGATATTTCTGTGTTCGAAAGACCTAAGGACAAATACCCTTTGAAGTCCATCAGGATGAAAAATCCTTGAAGAATCTTTCCTCACTAGAGCATCACAACAGATTTCATTGTGGATGCAGAGCCAAGCCGTGTAAGGGAGGTGGAGAAGGCAACAGTAAGTCTCCTGTGAGAATGCTTACAGGAGAGAAATGCTCTAAATGTAGTGACTGTGACAAAGCCTGTGGTCAGTCCTCCCACCTCCCAGTGCGTCAGAGATCTCACAGTGGAGAGAGGCCTGATGAACATAACAGATGTGGCAAAGTCTTTCATCAGTCCTCATGCCTCACAATTCCTAAGAGATCTCACAGTGGAGAGAGGCCTTATGAATGTAAAGAATGTGCAAAGCCTTTACTCAGTCCTCACAGCTCACAGTTCATAAGAGAACTCACAGTGGAGAGAGACCTTGTGAATGTAATGAATGTGGCAAAGCCTTTACTCAGTCCTCACAGCTCACAGTTCATAAGAGAACTCACAGTGGAGAGAGACCTTATCAATGTATTGAATGTGGCAAAACCTTTAGTCGATCCTCACACCTCACAATTCATGAGAACTCACAGTGGAGAGAGACCTTGTGAATGTGATGAATGTGGCAAAGCCTTTATTTCACCCTCACTGCTCACAGTTCATAAAAGAGCTCACAGTGGAGAGAGGCCTTATGAATGTAATGAATGTGGCAAAGCCTAAATTTACTCAGTCCTCAAAGCTCACACTTCACAAGATATCTCACAGTGGAGAGAGGCCTAATGAATGTAAAGAATGTGGCAAAGCCTTTGGTTACCTTTCATATTTCAGAGAGCATGAAAGATCTCACAGTGGAGAGAGGCCTTATGAATGTAAAGAATGTGGAAAGCCTTTACTCATTCCTCACAGCTCACAGTTCATATGCGAGCTCACAGTGTAGAGAGGCCTTAGGAATGTAAAGAATGTGGCAAAGCCTTTACTGGGTCCTCACAGCTCACAGTTCATAAGAGAAGTCACAGTGGAGAAAGACCTTATGAATGTAAAGAATGTGGCAAAGCCTTTACTCAGTCCTCACACCTCACAGTTCATATGTGAACTCACAGTGGAGAGAGGCCTTAGGAATGTAAAGACTGTGGCAAAGCCTTTAGTGGATCCTCACAGCTCACAGTTCATACAAGAACTCACAGTGGATAGAGGCCTTATGATTGAAATGAATGTGGCAATGCCTTTAGTCATTTAGCTTCATCAAGCATGATAAATCTCACATGGATTGAACTCTTATGAATGTAACAAAAGTGCCAACACCTTTCGTTACTCCTCAGGCCTCACTGAGCATAGGGGAGCTACAGAAGAGAAAGGCCTTGGGGATTGTGGGAAAGCCATAGTCTGTCTTTAGTAGTGCACTATGCACTTTCCTTTCAACTTCTTATTTTCTAATCTGAGACATGTTAAATGTGTTGTGTGAATTTTTTTTTATTTTAAGCTTTTTATTGTGGATTGACTGAAAGTTTATAGGGCATATCATCAGTTTTACATCCAACAAATCATATATCTTGTTTCATTACATTGATTATA
>NW_006408665.1:3536790-3538226 GCF_000296735.1 Chrysochloris asiatica | reverse complement strand
ATTACAAAGACAACCCATCCCCAAATGGGATTATAATCACAGGCATAGAAATTAGGATTTACAACATATACTTTGGGATACACAATTAAATCCATGAGAGGTACCATGCAGTTTAAGAAGAGTACACAGAAGACAAAGCCGCTACCTTCAAAAAGCTATTTTATACTAATAATATAGTATTAACAGACACCAGAATAAATAATTCCAAGAAACGAAACTCAAAATATATTTATTAAGCACTTAATGTAAATAATTTTGGATAAGAGGATAGTGCATTATACGTTAATATAACCTAAAATATGATGAGCACAGAAAATAATTCCAATAAAATTCAACTATACTAAAATATTCCAAGTAATAAAAAATCTAGAAAAGAACTTTATTTTAAATGAGAGGACTAATTAGCTTATTATGTAGTATCAATTCATCAATGAAAGAGAGAAAGGCAAGACTGTGAAATGAGAAAGAAATAAGATTGTTAACAGTTTTGCATCAAGCCATATTTTCTGAGCAAGAACTACATAGGGAACATCCAAAGAGTAAGTTCATCTATAAAGGAGAGGGTTTGTTGTTACTAAGTGATGTTTTGACTCATAACAACCTTATATAGGATTTCTGAGGAGTAAGTAGCTAGTGAGTTTGAATCACCAACCTTTCAGTTCACACAGACCTTAGGTCAAGTGCTTATCCTATGGCACCACACCAGGACTCCAAAGAGAGGACAGAGAAGTTTAAAGTATCCACAATTATATTTTCTTGCCAAATCTAACTATCAACATGTAGAATAATCCCTCTCTTTAATTTAATTGAGGATAATAGCCTTAAAACGAACTAAATACTCTGATCATAATTTCAACAATCAGGAGGCCTAAGTCCCAAGATTGGCAGCAGCAGTTTGGGGATGGACAAGACCCGAGGGCATATTTAAGACAGCAGACCTATTACTTTGTTTTTGTTGTTAGGTGCCTTCAATTCAGTTCTGACTCATATTGGCTTTATGCACAACAGAATGAAACACTGCCCGGGCCTGTGCCTTCCTTACAATCCTTGAGCCCAATGCAACTGCCACTCTGCCAATTCATCCTGTTGGGAGTCTTCTTCTAATTTCATTGACTCTCCACTTTATCAAGTATGATGTCCTTCTCCAGGGACTAGTCTCTCCTGATAATAAAGTGGTAATCCTACAGCATTACACCAGCACTCCCTTTAATACTTTAAAGAGGTCTTTTGTAGCAGATTTGCCTAATGCAATACATGGTTTTATTTCTTGACTGCTGCTTCTAAGAGTATTGTTTATGAATCCAATCAAACTGAAGTCTTTGACAACTTGAATCTTTTCTCTATTTATCATGATTCTATTTGTTGGTCTGGTTGAGAGGATTTTCATTTTCTTTTTAGTGAGGAGCAATATATTCTGAGAGCTGTAGTCTTTTATC
>NW_006408665.1:3523539-3535700 GCF_000296735.1 Chrysochloris asiatica | reverse complement strand
CACCACATAGGAACAGGATATAAATGTATAGTTTGGTTTTTGATGATTTGGTTCAGAGATTATGCAAATAAATGTATTAATGGATGTCTTTTTGTTGAACAGTCTTTGGTGGTACAGTGGGTAAGTGTTGTTCTGCTATCCTAATGGTTGGTAGCTCTGTAGGAGAAAGATTAGGTTATTTGCTCTCATAAAGATTTTTAAGACTATGGAGCAGTTCTACTCTGTCCTGTAGGGTAGTGAGTTGGAGTTGACTTGATGGTGGTGGGTTTTGGTTTTCTGGTTCATTTAGTTGTGGGTATAAAATTACAAATGAATTTGAAATTCACTTTGCTTCAATTCCCAGTTCTAGTTTCTAAATGCTTCTCTCTCCAGGGGTGACTAATATTGTGAATTTATGTGTGTGTAATTTTTTTTTTTCCAATTCCTGTTTTTATTCTTATTCTATTTCATTCCATGATTCTTTTACATGTATCTTTAATATGGATATGTTGCCTTTATGGTATTGTTTCATATTTAAAAAATACATTAATGCTATTATGGCATATATATAATTTTGTAGTGATTCTTCTGGTGTAAGCGTTTCTTTGTAATATATAGACCCAGAGGTGGAAATGCCAGGATATGAGACATATGCATGTTCATCTGTACTAGCTGTTGCCTGATAGCTCTAGAGTGAATGTAAACCCTTATCAACATTTTGTGAGTTCTTGTTTCTCACAGTCTAATATTTGATGTCTTTCCTATTTCAACCAATTAGAAGTATTATCTCATTGTGTATTCATTTCTGTTTTCTTAATTACTAGTGAGTCCTGGGGTGGTCAATGAGACACTGCACTAGACCATGAATTCAGTTTGAACCACAAGGTTGGCAGTTCAAATTCACCAGTCTCTTCTTGGAAACACTATAGAGGTTCGCTATGAGTTGGAACCGACTCAACAGTGCTTAACAGCAACAACTGAGATTATAAAGACTTTAATATATTTATTGGCCAATTTATTTTTCATCTGAGTGTAGGTAAGGCATTGAGCTGGTAACCACAAGGTTAGTGTTCAAACTCACTAGTCACTCTGAGGGAGACAGATGAGACTGTCTGCTCCTGTAAAGATTTGCAATCTCGAAAACCCTATATAGGGTAGCTATGAGTCACAATTGACTCCGTGACAGTGGGATTGGATTTTGGGTTTTTGCTTTTCATATATTACCTTTTAAAAATATTGAGTTGTCTATTATTTTTTGAAAAATTGATTTGTAGGAGTTCATGTTTTATGTGGCATTGTAGGATAAGCACTGGACTGCTAACTACAAGACCAATGGTGAAAATCCACCAGCTGCTCTTAGGAAACACTGTACAGGGAAACTGAGTTCAAAGTTCATGGAAGGAGCAGTCAAGGAATAAAATGATGTAGTGCATTAGGCAAATCTGTTGCAAAAGACCTCTCTAAAGTTTTAAAGATCAAATATGTCACTGAGGACTAAGGTGTACCTGACCCAAACAATGAAAGTTTCGAAGCTGGACAATGTAGACGAATCAATGCATTTACATTTATGGTGTTGGAGAAGAATACTGAAAGTTCCATGGACTACAGAGAAAAAAACAAATCTGTCTTGGAAGAAAGAAGTACAATCAGAATGCTCCTTAGAAGACAGAATAGCGACACTTCATCTCTAGAACTTTGGACATATTATCAGGAGGGGCCAGTTCTGGGAGAAGCACATCATGCTTGGAAAAATGGATTGTCAACAAAAGCGGGAAGACCCCCCAAGAAGATGGATTGACACAGTTTCAGGAACAGTGGGCTCAAGTGGAACAACAATTGTGATGATGGTGCAGGACCGGGAAGTGTTTCCTCCTGTTATGCATAGGGTCATTATGAGTTGGTATCACCTACCTTTTTTTGTATTTATTTGAGTTTCTTGTGTTATTCTTTGTCTAGCATATTCTTTGAGTGAGCTTGTTTGTCATTTGTTTGTCTCATCCAGGCAGTCCCTGATTTATGGATAAGAGCTGTTCTTAACAATGTCTTTAAGTCAAATTTGTATGTAAGTCAGAACAGTTCTTATTTAGCTTTACATTATTGCAAGAAAAACTCAAAGCTTTGTCAATGATTTAAAAGCTGCATATGCAGCAAGTGAATGTAACCGTATTGAAAAATTTATTGAAAGTAGGGCTTTGTGAGGGTGACGCAGGACTGAACAGTGTTTCTTTCTGTTGTTCATAGGGTTGCTATGAGTCGGAACTGACTAGACTGCACCTAACAACAATAACAACAACAAGACTTGGTTCAGTCCTTGCAAAGTGAGAGCAAAATGACATAATATTAAACAGCAAGAAGGAGTTGTTGGTGAGTCAGATGCCAGTAATCACGTTGGGACTTACTGTATTTATAAATAGACAATTAAGCACAGACTACAGGGGTTTTTCCAACCCTTTATAGGCTAAATTTTAATCACTATTTCTTATCTTTTCCTTTCCTCTGTTTTGAGAACTTCCAATTGTACAGTGTTTTTTAGCATGTGGAATGAACCAAAGGCATCTGTATATTGTTTTTGGAGATTTTAAAGATGGATAGAGAATTTCTGATGTAGAGAAACATGAGTTTATGCAAATAAGTAAATGAATAGATTATTCAGGACAATTTTTTTTCTCATGATCCCTCAAAAGATTGGTTCAATTTTTAAATTGAAAATTCTTATTAAGAGTATTTAAATTATGTACTTATGAAAATAGTCACAAGAAAAGGGCAAAAATAATTGTAGATCTTTTAGCTGTTTTATTGCTGTTGATCTTTTTCTCTTGTTTCTAGTTTGAAAATAAAGCTCCTTTCTTTCTGTGCTAACCTCATATTTTCAACATATTTCCTTGAGCTAAAAATGTCTAAAATTAGTATCTTTACCTCCTCTTACAAACTTAGAATTATTAACTCAAATCTACTTTCAATGTCCACAAATTTTCATGTTGCGATTTTCTAAAACAATAATTGTATCTTAATATATTCCACTGCCAATTTTTTATCTTGACTAGCCTAAAGAAAATATGAAGAGATAATACAATAAACATCCATCCCTGGATGGTACAAAAGGTTTGCAATCTAGTGCTAACCTCAAGGTTGGTGGTTTGAACCCAGTGGCACCACACCAGAAAGACCTGTTGATCACAACACATGGGTTCACTGTGAGTTGGAACCAACTCAGTGGTAACAGGTTTGGTTTATTCTTCGACTGCCACTTAGCCTCATCGGTTACCAACATTTGCCACATTTGCCTTCTCTTTCTCTTTTAAGAATGTTGAATATACTGCCACATACTACTTGTAACTACTTTAGTAAGCATCTTTTGAGAATCAGAACCTTCTAGAAAAACCACAATATGTCATCATCACATCCAAGAAATTCATACTGAGACAAGAATATTATTGAATATCCAGTCCATATACAAATGTCTTAAATGATTCCAAGAATAGTTCTTTTAAGTTTCTTTTTTGAATTCAAAATTATTTCAAAGATCATACAGCACATTTTGCTGTCATAGCTCTTTAGTTTCCTCTAAGTTAGACCAGTGTCTGCTTTTTATTTACTTATATTTATTTCATTATAATATTTTGTCTTCTTGAGCTGCTCTTTAAGATTTCTGTTCACTCTTTTACTTTATCATTTTTCCCATTCACTTCAGAGTCTCTACAATCAAAATAAGTGGCTCTTTTTCACTTTTAATGTATTTTTTCAATGATTTTTAAAGTATAATTCACATTTCCATGTAATCCCCTCATTTAAAATGTACAGTTCAATGACTGTCAATATAGTCACAATTATGTACAATTATCATCACCATCAATTTAGGATATTTTCATTACTTCATTGCTTTTAGCTATCACTTCTCTATCATGTAATCTATCCCCTGCCGCCAGTATGTTAAGCGGTCACTGCTTTCTGGTTTTATTTATTTCTCTGTTCTGGACATTCATATGGATGGACTCAAATAATACATGGACTTCTGGGACTGGTTTCTTTCAGTTAGCACAGTGCTTTCAAGGCTTAACTAAATTGTAGCATGTATTAGGGCTTTCTACCTTTTTATGGCCAAATAATATTCCATTGTAAGAGTTGTAATTGTTGGTGCAAGTACTGTTGAGTAGGGTCCAACTCATAGTGACCTATATAAGGTTTCCGAGGAGCAGCTGGTGGGTTTGAACTGCTGAGCTGATGGTTCGCAGTTCAGTACTGATCCTCTGTTTGTCTCTGGATGGACTTTTGGTTATTATAAATACTTCTGAAAATGAGTCATTGAAAACCCTTTAGAGCTCAGTTCTTCTCTGGCATGCCTGAGGTTGCTATATGTTGGAGTTTACAAGACAGTAAGTGATATATAAATAAGTAAGTAAATACATACTTATTATTATAACGTAAAGGAGCTCTGGTAGCATAGTGGTTACGAATTAGGCTGCAAACTGCAAGGTCAGCAATTCGAAACACCAGCTGCTCCATGGGAGAAAGATGAGGTTTTCTGGTCCCATAAAGATTTACAGCCTCAGAAACCCTGTTCAGGGTGGATATGGGTCAGAACCAACTTGACGGCACTTAACAAAAACAATAACAATTATAATTTGCATTATGCTATGAAGTGCAATCTGCTCTTATAATTAGAGTTGATTTAAAATGTATTCTATTTTACTACAATTACTGCTAAAACATTTTTTAACTTTAAAGAATACAACATTTCTTAATTTTGACAGTAGAAAAAATAGGAAAAAATTGGGACAGAACTAAAGTAAAGTTTTAGGGTAAGAAAGTTTATTTTGTATTAGGACATATCCTTCAAACTGTCAATTAGATTTAGAATGCCCCTAGTGCTTATGTGTAAAATAACAAGAACTAGAGAACACACAAATTTAGAAGTGACATCAGTCAGAATTAACCATAAACAACTCACTAACCCTGGAGGTTTGGTCTCTTTGCCAATCTCGCTAGGCGAATATTCTGAAAACAATGCCTTAATAGATACTCAAAATCTTTTCCATGGGTTTCTAAATATGTTCTTATGGTATTGTTTAAAATTCAGTATTAGATCAATTTAAACTATTACCTTTCCATAAAGATGTATGATTACAGCTGCTTTTTGTTCCTTTGTGGATCAAAAAGTCATAGGGGATAGAAGAAAAGAGTTCTCGTTTCTTTATGTCTTCAAAACCTTTAGCACTGTTATTTTTCTCCTGTATGTGAGAATTTGAGACAGACAGGGCAGTTATTCCCACTCTACAATCCTGACAGGAATAAATGGAAATCTCTGCCCGACTTCACTCTCTTTATTGCCTTTGGAGGCCTGTTTCAGACAGACTATAGACTGTATCCATCAAACTATTGAGTAAATATCAACAAGAAAAACAAAATCAACAAGAAAAACTCAGAAGCATACTAGATGTATCCATCATTTTTTTGATAGCATAAAAGATGTCTATGTATCTTACTTTTGTAGATGAATATGTGCCATTTATTTTCCACCATTGCTGTGTAGCATGTAAGGAGCTCTGGTAGCGTAGTGGTTATGAATCGGGCTGCAAATTGCAAGGTCAGCAGTTCGAAACTACCAGCTGTTTGTTGAGAGAAAGATGAGGCTTTCTGCTACTGTAAAGACTTCCAGCCTCGGTAACCCTTTACAGAGTCGTTATGAGTTGGAACCAACTCCACGGCAAATAACCACCACCATGTATGTAGCATGTACAATGGGGCTTCAAGAAGTTTGTGGAAAAATTCCATTATCTTTTCATTCCATTTTTCCATGAACTTTCTAAAGACCCTCTTGTATTATAAATTTATAAAGCAGACTGTTTTAAAAACTGTTTGAATCCTAGAAATTAAGTTGCGATGACTGAAAGAAATGAGTTCACATTTTATTCTTTATTCCATTTCATAGTGCAAATTTTCAAGTTTTTTTTTTTCTTTCAGGAAAATGAATTATTTTCTAGAAAAAGATGCATTAGTCAAGCCCTTTACTGTGATTCTCACTTGTCAATGGGTCTCCTTGCCTATGTTTATATTATCATTAGTAAGCAATTGGGGGGCTCCAAGGAGCTCTGGTAGCGTAGTGGTTATGAATTGGGCTGCGAACCTTAAGGTAAGCGGTTTGAAACTATCAGCTGCTCCACGGGAGAAAGATGAGGCTTTCTACTCCCGTAAAGATTTACACCCTCGGAAACCCTGTACAGGGTTGCTATGGGTCGGAACCAACTCGATGTCACTTAACAACAACAACAACTAGAGAAAGGACCCTGCCACAATCCCTAAATTGTACTTAATTCCCTCCATACAAATAAAAAAAGACACTTATTATGAAAATAGTTAACTTGTGAAGTAAAGTAACATTAAAAACCATAAAACCCAACAGAAGATAGTACTTTTTCATACATCTAATATTTTATTGTAAATAGTTTATAAAACTAGAAAGATTTAATTATTGTTTTTTAAAAGTGCATTTCATGATGTATCTGTTCTTCACCTGACTCCTCCCATAGCAATTTCTTTTGTTCCTTGCAATTTTTGCTCTGTGGTTACCAGCAATGATGTTAAAAATAAAGAAATAAACTCTTGAGAAATTATAGTGCTGTAAGAGATATTTGAAGGACAAATGTGGGAGAATGTTATTGTGTTTTCCTTTGTAGAAGATATTTATAAAGTTAACTATGACAAAACAGTTCTAAAAAGGAATGTAAAAGAGGGTCTACATTTTTCTTGTTGACTTAACTTTTATTTAAATCTGTTTCCTGCTTTAGTCTTAGTATTCAACTTCAGACTTGCATTTTCAACTTACTTCTCACTGTCTGCCTTTACCCCACAGGTAAATTGAAGGCAACATGCTCAAAATGAAATTTAATTATATTGGCCCATGTAAGCTCCTCCCACCCTTCATTTGTCAATTTGTCATACTGTGGTGACTTGTGTGTTGCTATGATGTTGGAGGTATGCCAATTGTAATTTAAATGCCTGTAGGGTCACACTTGGTGGAGAGGTATCAGCAAAGCTTTCTGAGGGAAACAGATTAATAAGAGGAGAGGCGGACTACTTCTGAATGTTTACCCACTGAAAATGTTATGAATAGTGTCAGATATAGTGCCAGAAGACAAGCTCCTCAGGTTAGAAGGCACACAAAATACTACTGTACAAATGCTGTCTCATCAAAGTAGAATTGACCACGATGATGCAAATGAAGTAAAACTTGTGCTGATGAGGCACAACTCAAAATGAAGAGAAACAGCTATAAACATCCATTAGCAATCAGAACATGGGATGTTTAAAGTATGAATATAGAAAATTGGATGTTGTCAAAAATGAAATGGTACACTTAACTCCTAGGCCTTAGTGAGCTGATATGGGGCTGATGTTGGTCATTTCAAATCTAAAAAATCATATGATTTGCTATGTCGGGGATGACAAGTTCAAGAGGAATGGTGTCACATTCATATCACAAAGAGCATCTCAAGATCTATCTTGAAGTTCAACACAGTCTGTGATAGGATAATATTTATAGGCCTACAAGGAAGACCCATTAATACCACTGTTATTTAAATTTATGCACTAACATTGTTGTTACACAAAGTGAGTGATGATGAAATCCGAGCTTTGACTTGTAATATTGAAGGAGCCTGTGGGCAAAATATTGACTGATGCCGAAAGCATCCAAAGAAGATGAAATGAATACACAGAGTCACTGTACCAAAAAGAAATGGTAGATGTTCAAATTTCAAGAGGTCACATATGCACATATGCTCAAGAACCAATGGTACTGAAGGAAAAAGTCCAAATTGCACTGAAGACACTGGCCAAAAAAAAAAGGCTCCAGGAATTGATGAAATACAAATTTAAATCTTTCCACAAACTGATGCAGAACTGGAGGTGCTCATTCATCTATGCCAAGAAATTTGGAAGAGAGATACCTGGCCAACTGTTTGGGAAAGATTGATATCTGTGCTCATATGAAAGAGAGGAGACCCAATGGAATGCAACAATGATTGAACAATATCATTAATATCACATCCAAATAAAATTTTGCTGAAGATAATTGAAAAACAATTGTAACAGTACATTGACACAAAACTGCCAGAAATTCAAGCCAGATTCAGAAGAGAATGTAGAACTAGGGACATCATTGCTGATGTCAAATGGTTCCTGGCTGAAGGTAGAGAATACCAAAAAGATGCTTATTTGTGCTTTATTGACTATGCAAAGACTTTTGACTGTGTGGATCATGACAAACAACTGTAAATGACATTGAGAAGAATGGATATTCCAGAACACTCAATTTTGCCTGTGAGGAATCTGTACATTGAACAAAAGGTACTTGTTACAACAGAACAAGGGAATACTGAATGGTTTAACATCAGGAAAAGTGTGCACCACAGTTGTTTTCTTTCACTTTACTTATTCTGTCGGTATGCTAAGTGAATAATCCAAAAAGGTGGATTCTATGAAGAAGAATATGGCATTAGGATTGGAGGAAGACTCATGTTAACAACCTATGATATGCAGATGATACAACCCTGCTTGATGGAAGTGAAGAGGACTTGAAATACTTTCTGATGAAAATCAGTAAAGCAAAGACTATAGCCTTCAGTATAGGCTGTACCTCAATGAAAAGAAAACAAAAATCCTCACAACTGGACCAGTAAATATCATCATGATAAGTGGAGAATAGACTGGAATTGTCAAAGACTTCATTTTATTTGGATCCACAATCAACACTCATATCAATAGCAGCAGAGAAATGAAATGATGTACTGCATTAGGAAAAAACATTTAAAAAAATGTTAAAGAGCAAAGACGTCAGTTTGAGGACTACGGTGTACCTGATCCAACCTATGAACCCATGATATTTTCTATAGCCTCATATGCATGTGAAAATTGGACAATGAATAAGGAAGACTTTAGTAGAATTGATGCATTTTGAATTATGGTATTAGAGAAGAATATTAAAAGTACCATGGGCTACCAGAAGAATAAACATGTCTGTGTTGGAAAAAGTATAGCCAAAATTTACCTTAGAAGCAAGGATGGTAAGATTTCATCTCTTATACTTCAGACATAATATTAGGAGGGACCAATTCTTGGAGAAGGACATCATGCTTGGTAAAGTGGAGGGGCAGTGTAAAAGAGGAAGAACTCCAAGGAGATGTATTGACAGAGTCTGCAGCAATAGGCTCAAAAGTAACAATTGTCTTAGCTCTTTTTACACTCTGTTGAGATTGCCTGTTAACTACATTATATCTCCCATCAGTCTAAAAGTGACAGCAAGTTGAGACAATCTTTATGTTTTTCACTACTGTATGTGCGTAGAGCCTGGCATATAATAAATGATTGCTGTTGTTGTTAGGTGCCACTGAGTCTGTTCGGACTCAGAGTAACCCTGTATAGGGTTTTGAGAACCGTAAATGTTTATGGAAGCAGAGTGCCTTATGTTTCTCTTGTGAAATACCTGGTGGGTTTGAACTGCCGACCTTGCAGTTAGCAGTCCAGTGCTCATCCTACAGTGCCTTCAGAGCTCCCCTAGAGATTAATAAGTACTTGTTGAATGAACATACAAATTCATTAGTAGAAAATGATAACAGTATTTTTCATGACCCTTTCATTTCTGGTGAACCTCTCATTTTATCTTTGTGTGTGCATGTGTGAGCAGTTTATTAGTAGCACCAAAAAGTACTTGAAAAATGTGGAAAAGTAACCTTCAATGAACTTTTATATTACTCCTTATATGCTCTCAAGGTTGGTATGATGACAGGGAGGAGGGGATTATAAGGAGCTCTGGTAGTGTAGTGGTTACGAATCGGGCTGCTAACCTCAAGGTCGGCAGTTCGAAACCACCAGCTGTTCCGTGGGAGAAAGAGGAGGCTTTCTGCTCCTGTAAATATTGGCAGCCTTGGAAACCCTGCACAGGGTCACTATGTGTCGGAACCGACTCCACGGTACTTAACAACAACAACAAAAAACAATTATAAAAGGCCACTTGATAATGGAGCAAATAAATAAGTGGCAAGACTCACTGTTCTACTCAAGTATAATGCAATTTTCCCAATGGCTTCTAATTATGCAGGGGAAGTCTAGCCTTCTCTTCAGAGCTCATGTGTAATAAGTGAAGAATACTTGATATTCCTTGAAAATACTGGGTAGAAACTAAACAGGGTGAACTGGTGGTGTTATAGATAAGAACTGGACTGCTAACCACAAAGTCGGCAGTTTGAGCCCACCAGCTACTCTAAAAGAGAAAGATGAAGTACTCCTCAATCTTAGAAACCTATACAAGGTTGCTATGAGTCCAAACCAACTCAATGGCACACAATAACAGAGACTAAAACATAAATTATTGAGTCAATCCTGCAGATTTTTAGCAAATAAATGGATGAGTAATTGCTGATTTGGGTTAGGGATATTATTTATTGAGAGTGTGGTTAATTTTCTGTCTGGGAATTGCTGGGATTTCTCCAGAGTAGAAAGGTACTATGTGACAGAAAGATCAAATTGGAGGCAAGAGCTCCTTTATTGTTCTGCCATTTATATGCTGTTTCAGAATAGTCCTCAAATGTTGCACAGCTGTGTCCCTTGCAGGGAAGACATGCCAGTGTTAATGACAGTCAACAGTACAATGAGTTCTCCAGACCACACCTAATTCTTTTACACTGATTAAATATTTAAGAACGGCAAAGATCTGTATTTAAAGACTCTGTAAACCATGTAAATGTAAATCAAAAGGTTTTAAAATGACAGACAAGCCAAGACTTTTAGGCTAATCATTCATAATTGGGGTGATAAAAATAAGCTAATCTTCTGAGTTCAATGTGGTTAGGTGCTGCCTTCAAAGATGCCTATACTAAAAAGAATTGCAGAACAACTTTCATTTTCTTTCCAGCTTTATTCCCAAAGCATTCAATGGACCATGTGTTGCTGTTGTTTACTGCCATTGAGTCAGTTCTGACTCAGAGTGACCTTATAAGGTTTCCGAGGAGCAGCTGGTGGGTTTGAATGGCTGACCTTGCAGTTAGTAGCCCAGTGCTTATCCTAAAGCACCACACTAGGACTCATATGGCAGGTGCAATAAAAGCCTGATCTAGAGGAAAACACTAGAATCTAACTGCTCTGTGAAGTTCACTACCAGGATTTAATATCTTGATAGAGCAAATGTATATTTGGTGTCTTCAGGGAAACTTTACTCCTTTTACTTTTCCCAGAAGTAATTAAGGGCAAAATGGGCTGGATACTATACCAAATAGCTCTGCACTTTGAATATTTTCCCACCTATTCTATGGAGGTTGCCTACTGCTACAAATCTCCCTGCTACTATTAGCCAGGATTTTGGAACAGGCTTAGAGAGACTTGACTTATCTGCTACACTAATAATGATTTATTCAGCATTTTCACTTTTTCAACTAACATTTAAAATGAATATAAATATTTCAGTATTTGATTTTACATGATCTGCAAAAAGGTATACCAATCAAATCTCACTAAAAACTTACTGTAAACCTTTATAGGATGCTTCTCTTTCTATAAAGTTAGTTTGAACTGAAAGGTCAGCAGTTCAAGCTCACCAGCTGCTTTTTGGAAACCCTATATTGTGTCACTATGGGTCAGAACTGACGCCACGACACTTAACAACAACAACCAACTTTTTCATATTTAAATTGATCAAAGATGCAATCAATATACATTGATATTTACTGGTGATTGGAATGCAAAGCTTGGAAACAAAGAAGAAGGATCAGTGGTTGCAAAATATGGCTTTGGTGATAAAAATGATGCTGGAGACCACATGATAGAATTTTGCAAGACTAATGACTTCTTCATTGTAAATAACTTTATAAAACAACATAAAAGGTGACTATATCAAGGACCAGATGGAATAGAAAATAATCAAATTCACTACATCTGGGAGAAAAGACAATGGAAAACTCAGTATCATTAGCCTAAACAAGGCCAGCTGCAGACTGCAGAATAGACAGACCATCCACAGAGCATGTGCAAGTTCAGGCTGAAGCTGAAGAAAATTGAAACAAGCCCACAAAATCAAAATATGACTTTGAACATTTGTTGTTGCTGTTATGTGCCGTGGATTGGTTCCTACTCATAGCAACCCTGTATAGGGTTTCCAAGGAGAGACTGGTGAGTCTGAACCACTGACCTTG